>NC_140496.1:23577933-24025433 GCF_964271855.1 Acomys minous
GTGTGTGTGTGTGTGTGTGTGTGTGTGTTTGCTGCCATGCCATGTGCTTTGGGCTAGCTGCCCACAAGCCTCAAGGCTCCTGCCCCTGCCTTCCAACTCACTGTGGGAATGCCGGGGTTGCAGACTGCATCCCACCTCACCCAGCTTCTCTGTGGGTTTTGAGGGTCTGAACTCAGGAGGTCAAGCCTTGCAGCACGTTTGTTTAGAGCCATCTTTCCAGCCCATGCCTGTATGGTTTCCCGCAAATATTTTTCTTTTAATATTAAATTTTTTTTTATGGTACTGAGGATTGTGCTCAGAGCCTGACATATGCCACGTAAGCATGCTACGGCCAAGTCACATTCCTGGTTTTCATCCTTCAGTTTTTAATTAACTAACTAAAAAATTTTCAGTGCTAGGCATCAAACCCTCCTCGCCCTTCATCATGCTGGGACAAGCCAATCTACTGCTGAGCTACATTCCCAGCCCTACTTAAGAGTGTTTTTGGAAATTAAATAATATATGCAAAGACTAAAATATATGAAAATAGTAAAGATTGAACACGGAACAGTTTTTAGTTTTTCAAGACAGATAGGGTTTCTCTGTGTGGTCCTGGCTGTCCTGGAAATCTCTCTGTACACCAGGCTGGCCTCGAACTCACAGAGATCCACCTGCCTCTGCCTTCATCATGCTGGGATTAAAGGTGTGCGCCAGATGCTGGCCAGTGGTGGCACAACGCGCTTTAATCCCAACACTCAGGAGGCAAAGGCAGGCTGATCTCTATGAGTTCGAGGCCAGCCTGGTCTACAGAGTGAGTCCAGGACAACCAAAGCTACACAGAGAAACCCTGTTGCACAAAATAAAAAAAAATAAAAATAAAAATAAAAAAAGAAAAGAAAAGAAAAGAAAAAAAGAAAGAAAGAAAGAAAAAAGAAAGACTGGCCAGAAAAGACTTTAAGCTTCTTTTCTCTTCTCTATCAAACATAGACTCTCTGTTTTGTTGTTTTGTTTTTCAGACAGGATCTCAGTATGCATCCCTGGCTGGCCTGAAATTCACTATGTGCTCACAGAGATCCACCTGCCTTTACCTCCTGAGTACCAGGATTACACGGTGTGCACCACCACTCCCAGCTAGTCTGGCTCCTGGTTTGTATTTCCAGAAGGGAATTCAAATGTATTTTGGATAAGTAAATAAATGTTGATTTTGACAGCAATAGTGAGGGAGAAACCCAGTTTTCTTTTGGTCCATACAGCTAATTATCTCAGTCATTTCCTGGGAGATGCTAGGATTACCCCCAATGGCCAAAAAAGGCAATCTTTGTTATACACTAAATTCTCAGATGTATTTGTATCTCTTTTGAGTCTATTCTTTCATTGGGTTGTTAATTTTAAAGTACTTTTCTTTTTAAAATTGTGTGTGTGTGTGTGTGTGTGTGTATGTATGTATGTATGTATGTATGTATGTATGTATGTATGTATGTGTTTATAGAGACAAGAACAGGCTGTCAGATCCCTGGAATTAGATTGAAAGGGCCTGTGAGCTAAGACTGCTGGAAACTGAACTGGGTTTGAGCACCAAGGACTCACTCTTCTCTCTCTCTCTCTCTCTCTCTCTCTCTCTCTCTCTCTCTCTCTCTCTCTTAAAGATTTATTTATTATGTATACAATGTTCTGCCTGCATGTACACCTGCAGGCCATAAGAGGGCACCAGATCTCATTATAGGTGGTTGTGAGCCATCATATGGTTGCTGGGAATTGAACTCAGGACTTTTGGAAGAATAGCCAGTGCTCTTAACCTCTGAGTTAACTGCTGAGCCATTTCTTCAGCCTCTAGAGTGTTTTTCAAATGGTCGGGTGGCTCACTTGTACTACTGTTTAAGTTAGTTCTCCCACCTTTCATTTTCAGACTGTTTATGACACCCATGCTTATCTTGGTTATATTTCTACATTAGCCTTGTTGCCATTTTAATTGGGATTTCATCTAATTTTTTAATCAGTAACAGACTTTTTGCATGCGTGTGTTCTTTTTTTTTTCCTCTCTGTAAAGTTTTAAAGTTTTCTTCTTATAGGTTTTTATTTTTACTGCTTTGCTAAAAATTGATCATTTTAATGGCCATAGTGAAGAGAAATGTTTTCTTAGTTTTTGTTTGTTTTATTTTGATTTAGAGAGAGGGTCTCACTACATAGCCCAGGCAGTCCTGCTCTATCTTGGAACTCACTAAGAAGACCAGGCTGGCTTCGAACTCACGGAGATCTGTCAGCCTCTGTCTTCCCAAATGCAGGGATTAAAGGTGACCATCGGTGCTTGGCTTCTTACATTTTAGTTATTCATAGGAAAGCTTTTTAGTTCATTAATTTCATTACCATCTAGCTAAATTATTTTGTCCTGTATGGTTTCCCAGTGGATTTAAGATTATATTGTATCAGTGGAAAGAAATATATTTGGCCTCTTTTCAAGTATTCTTATTTTTCCTTAATTATGATTTGTCATTCCAGAAAAACACTCACTAATGTTGGTAGGCATCGCTTTTTTTCTTTTTTCTTTTTTTTCAAGACAGGGTCTCTGTCTAAATCAATGTTCCATTGCTGGGAAGAGACACCATGACCACAGCAACACTTTTTTTTTTTTCCAAGACAGGGCTTCTCTGTGTTAGCCTTGGCTGTGTGGGACTCTCTTTGTAGACCAGGCTGGCCTCGAACTCACAGCAGTCCGCCTGCCTCTGCTGGGATTAAAGGCGTGCGCCACCATCCCTGGCTCCACCTTTTTTTTTTTTTTTCCCCCACTTTATTAAGAGTACTTGTGATATTTTACCTAAAGAGCTTGTTGATTTTGGGGGTAAAAATGCTTAGTTTTAGAATATCAGTGAAATCTCTATTCTTACTTCACAGGTCTTTCCCCTTCGTCTTCCTCCTTTCTGGGAACCAGACACTAATCTTCAGGTTTTTCACGTGTTCTCAAACACTATTTGATTTGATATCCTAACTGTTCACTTACAATACAGTGGGTTATTTTAAGAACTCTAGGAGCAAATCATTCTTGTCTTTCCTCTTTGTAACATATGTTTTAAAAATAGAGATGAATTTTGTTGCTGTTGTTAATATGGTACCCCCTGCCCCCATTTTGGGGATCCATCCCAGGGTCTCACACTTGCTAAGCATCTTGGGCCTGCCTGCTGTCTTTACTTTGTACTATGAGGCCTCTATTTTTGTTTACTTTTCTAAACCTGATCAAATTTCAATGTCAGCGTTAGATTGACTTTGTAAAACAATCCCTCAAAAGAGGATAGGATTTAGCTCAGCAGTAGAGTGTTCGCTGACAAGTTCAGTTTCAGAAACATTAAAGCACCCCAAACGCTTGTTTCTTAAAAAAAAAAAAAAAAACAAAAAAAAAAAACAAAAAAAACCCTGAGCATCATCAGAGTGAGGTGTCAGGGTTTGGAAGAGCCAAGTCTGAACAGGATGGGTTGTATTCGCTTTTTGAGAAGTACTTCCTGGAAATGTTCTTTTTATAATAAAATAATAATAATTAAAAAAATAATAAGTAATAATAGTAATACCTATTTGAGCGTTAGGTGTGGGACAGGGTGCATGTGGAGGTCAGAGGGCAGTTTGCGGGGAGGGCATGGCCCGCTCCTTCCTCTGAGTTCTGGGGATTGGCTGTAGCGGGGTTACACATGGAGCCTCCTTCTAGGCCACTTGCTTTTCCTGTTTTACATGTTGTTCTATTTGGAGTCTCTATTTGGGGTTCGGTTTGGATCGTTAAGCCTTCCTTCCCAGAAGTTTTATGACCCCTTTCTGCAGGTCCTCCTGCTGTCAGTGATGTTTTCCCCATCCTCACTTTATTTTATTTTTTCCCATCCTCACTTTAAATGCATGTCCTCCTTTCCTTTTTTCCCTGGGTTACTGCCTGTTGTCGGTTGCTTGAGTAGGTCTTATGGAGGGCAGCTCTTATAGGTTGTGCTTGCTAGTTTACAACTTTCTGTTTACATACTCATTATTTTTCCTACTTTCATTTGTGTGGGGAAACCCTAAAAAATAAAACACATACACACACACACACACACACACACACACACACACACACACACACGGGGGGTGGGGGCGGCATAGGGCATGACAGCATCAGTATTTAGTTCCAGCACTCTAGAGGCAGGGGCAGGCAGAACTCTATGAGTTTAAGGCCAGCCTGCTCTACACAGTGAGCTCCAGGTCAGCCTTGGCTACACAGTGATGATGTCTCAAAAACAAAACAAAACAAAACAAAACAACAACAAAAAAGACCCCAAAACAAACAAAGGGACAAGAAAGGGAGCAGAACACTGTGGCAAAGGAAACCGTGAAGACTTTGCGTAAGCAGCACCTTTGCACTCAACTCCTGAGGCCACCCGCCCTCCCCACACCCACCCAGCTATCGGGCAGCTCCTGCTCACCATCCTCAAGACCTTCAAGACCCCATTTGATGAGAAGCAAAACTCCTTGAAGCTGCCTCTGATGTTTTGTGGGACTTTAACGCGACCCTCAGCGCGTCTTTTGGTGGCTATCTGGATTTTCCTAGACACCAGGTATCTAGCTGGCGTTGCCTTCCTGTCGCCGATTGGTTTCTTTGGTAATTGGCCGGCACTCGGAGTTTTGTGCGCTGACTGCTCGGCATATAGAGATCTAACGGATGATGTGGCGCTTACGGGAGGTCTGTACTGGCGAGATGCAGTAGAGGCAACAGATGCCAGTGACTCGGAGCGTGAGGGAGCATTCCTGGCTACAGACGGAAGTGTTGCACCGCTGGGTGAGCGGTGGGATTCAGGCTTGGAGGGTGCAGGTTTCATGGTGGGGTCCTAAGCCTGATTGTGTCTGGTTGGCCCTGCAGCTCCAAGTGGGTGGGGCGGCCGCAGGGCGGTAGTCCGCTGGGGAGCCAGCGTTAACGGCTGCTGGCAGCCTGTCCCGCGTGCACCTGCTCTTGATGGCTGTGGCCTAGTCTAGCAGTCTGGTGACCTGGTTGATCTGTGGGAAAGGTCCTTTGTCTAGCCTGAAAATTCAAAATCCAGCAATCGCACCCATAGGAGCTGCTGCCAGCCAACCCAGAGGAAAGGAGTTCTGGAGTCGTTTTGGGGAGATGCCTAGCCAGATTCCAGCACTGAGCCATATACAATAAGGATGCCCGGCAGAGTTTAGGGTCCAAAAATCTGCCAAGCTACTACATTAACTAAGAGTTTGTGATAAAACAGCATGACTAAAAGCAACTTGGGGAGGAAGGGGTTTCTTTCTTCTTACAGTTTGAGGCAGGAACCTGGAGTCAAGAGCTGATGCAAAGGAGTGCTGTTTACTGGCTTGCTCCCACCCCCTACCCCCCCAACCCCACAGCTTGCTCAGCCTGCTTTCTTGTAGCACCCAGGAACACCAGGGGCAGTACTCTCCACAGTGAGCTGGGTCCTCCCGTATCAATCAAGAACATATAGTACAGGCCTGTCAATCTGGGAACATTTTCTTAACTGATATTCCCTCTTTCCAAAAGAACTCTAGCTTAGGTCCAGTTGACCCACACACAGTGAAATTAAAAAGAGAACTGCAGAAAGAAGAGTAAAGAAATATATTTAATAACTAGTTAAAATGAGTACAAATTATTATCTTTTCTTTTTTCTTTTTTGGTTTTTCGAGACAGGGTCTCTCTGTGTGGCCTTAGCTGTCCTGGACTTGCTCTGTAGACCATGCTGGCCTCGAACTCACAGCAATCCACCTGCCTCTGCCTCCCAAGTGCTGGGATTAAAGGCGTGCGCCACCACAGCCCGGCATTTTTTAAAATTTTTGGTTTTTCGAGACAGGGTTTCTCTGTGTAGCCCTGGTTGTCCTGGACTTGGTTTGTAGACCAGGCTGGTCTCAAACTCACAGAGATCCTCCTGCCTCTGCCTCCCGAGTGCTGGGATCAAAGGCGTGCGCCACCACGCCCGGCTCCCAAATTATTATCATTAATTAATAGAAGGACTTTTCTGAAAAGGTCCACTTGGATTAAACAGAAGTTTCCGGTATGTAAGGGCACAGTCAGCAATGGTACATACTACTGTCAGGAGACCGAACACCTGCGAACAAGAGACATTGTTGTCAGTTTCTGTCACACACAGATTCTCAGTCATCTACCCATTGGGTTCAGTGGCGTAGGGAGCTTGTTCTCTGTGCTACTGTTCCAACACTGAAGAGGGAGGGGACTTTGGAGATCAATGCTACGTTTTCCCCATACCCAGCCACAGTAAAGGAAAAAGATAAGAGCAGGGTGGTATGCGTGTGGTCTCTCCATCTTAATTTGCTCTGACATGCAGCCTTTAAAGCCCTAGTGAGCATGCGCAGCTCTCACCCAACATCTCTCTCTCCAGTGGTCAGCTGTTTGCTGTTTCTTATCACCCAGACTTGACTGGGGAAAGAGTCAGTGCTGGCAGCGGCTCAAGATTACGTCCTGGGAACGGTAGTTGCGATGCCAGTTTTGTGCAAGTGCAGTGAAAAGATCCTCCACAGGGAACTCTCAAAGGCTGGCAACATCCACGCAGGGCATAAGAGTTTAAACAGGCCCGAGGAAAATAAGATTGAGCTAAAGGGAAACTGAGCAAAGTGTAGTTCCACTGGCAGAGAGAAGCAGCTGTTTTCTCTCGTCGGTGCTTATCTATGGCTGGCTGCATTCCATCGCCCGTGTTAGGCTCCCAGCAACCTGAGGCTACTTGAACCTCATGCACTGGCAGCCCAGCACCATCCTGAAGGAATACAAAGTCTCCACTGTGAGCCACATAATGAAGATTTTTTTTTCCCCAAGAGCTTCATTTAGAAAGAAAAAAAGGTGACATTTAATTTTAGTACATGTATTTAGCTCAACATAGCCAAAATATTATCCCTTTACAGATCACTGCTATAATTAAAGTTATTAATGAAATATTCTATGTTCTTTTGGGCTACTGGGCCCTTGTGCCAGACAACAGTTCTACTTTGTCATCGATCAAGCAACGTGTAAGTGAGAGGGCAGACAAGTAAAAGAATTGAATCCTTTGACTAGTTCATTAAATAATAGACAGGATTGTCTGTGAGACAATTGGGGGAGGTTGGTATTTCAGTGTACCTTATTTCTAGAAAAATTCTATACTCTCTTATGAAGTTGCTTAGTGCCTACAGGAGTTGAAATCTAGGGTTCTGACAGACATGGCAGAGCACAGACAGCTTTATTGTGGCCCTTGCTAAGAAGGGACAAGAACGTAGGAAGGAAGAAATCTCTAATTCCGTTCTCTAGATTAGAGCCTAGAAAAGTCAAACGGCCAAATCTCAGCAGCACGCCAGGTGGAAGTACAGTGAAATACTGCACTCTTCTATTTTGGCTTTCCTGCCAGGACTAAGTCTGACCAAGTTGCCTTGCTTCTCTGTAAGCAGTACTCAGACTAACCCTTTGGTTGCCAGGCTCCCTACCACATCCCTTGCAGTGAGGAAATCTGTTATGTTGCGCCTGAAGACTTATGGGAAGATTCTGTCTCACCTAACAAGTGATAGGAATCCTTTAGAAGGAGAACTCTGACACCCACCCATCATCACGTTCCTTTTCTTAGCATCAGGCTTGTCAGAGCTAAGAGTTGCAGCCGAATCTAGCAGCTTCTCTCAGTCTGCTGTAGCCCTGTAAGAAACATGCGGGGACCTCTTTCTTTGTGTGACTCCAGTCTGTTTCTGCCAGTCAGGGAATGCATTCGCTCACACAAGCTCTGTGGCTAGTAGGCACTGTATGCCAATCCAGGAGTCCCTGGCACGAATGTAGTGCCGCTTGCTGGGCTTGTGTCAGAATTCCCAATACATTTGTATTTTGATCAAACTGGAAGAAACCCGAAAGGCTTATACTTACCCCTCCAAGGAAAGTCATTTTTGATGTTTCTGGTATCAGAGCCAGCACGGACACAATAAGCATGAATAGCGTTGTTATCATTGAGTTGATGACATCCTAGAAACACAGAATGGAAAAGCCAGCTTGCTACCAAAGACCGCTGAGGATGGGGATACAGCTCAGATGCTACCATGGCTCTGGGCTTGGGGTTCCATGCCTAGCATCATGGTGTCACAAGGGAGACAAGACCAACAGGCAGTGCAAGGAAAAAAAAAAGTAGGGGCAGCCCCCTAATTTGTTTTTTTTTTTAAAGTTGTGTTTTATTCAGTTTAGCACACATCAGTGTCTTTTAGGAAACTAAAATGTCACAGTAAAATAATGCCCATATATTTGCTCTATGGTCTACCTAGTGGGTCTCTTATACCAGTTCATTTAATTATTTAACCATTTATATATTTTTTCACTTAACATAGATGTAGCTAGAGAGAGAACTTACCTGGTTAGGAAAAGTAGATAATTATGCAGAAGGTTTAGAGCACAGAAGGTCCCTTAGGAAGCTGGAATGCTTATTTTTTTTTTTTTTAATTAGGAGATGTGAAACAATTTGCTAACAAATAACTTTGTTACTAAAATGCAATCAATAAAACTGAAGCCAGGCATGGTGTGCCCTGCCTTTAATTCCAGCACTCAGGAGTTTGACATCAGCCTGGTCTACACAGAGTTCCAGGCCAGCCAGGGCCACATAATGAGACCCTGTTTAACAACAACAACAGCAACAGCAAACCCCAAACTCAAAAAAGCTGAAGACAGCACAGATTTAGGGTGGCAATTTCCAGGATAAACCCCACCCACATTGGTAACGCAGTGGCTTGCCAGTTTTGTTACTTCATTTATTATTTTCCCCCAAAACGAAGCATTTTAACAAGAACGATTTACATTTTTAGATTGATAGGTGTTTTGGAAAAATCAATTGTCCTTATCATGGAATGGCCTATCTACACTTGCGATAAGTAGGCAGGAAGAAATTAATGAAGAAATACTAGATTCAAAAAGAAAATTATTTAATAAAGAGAAAAGAGGTTTGACTTAAGGAAGAAAGGGTTGCAGCAGACAATGAGACCGGTTGTCTTGGGTAAAATCCCTTTTGGCTGCATCCTTTGCTTTCCTTCAAGGGGCTGGGCCGCTGTAAATACCCGTGAGTTAGGCTGTCGATGGGTTTGTACAGAAGCGGTGTTCTTGGGAGCACATGGAACCGTGGGGGATGGGGGATGGGAGGGGAGATGTGCTTATTTCAGAATACCCTTGCTCCCTAGTGGAAAGTTAGAACACTGTGTTTGTTTGTTTGTTTAGTGGGGTTTTTTTTTTGAGACAGGGTTTCAGGCTGTGACCTAAGCTGGTCATCACGCAGCCCAGACGGACAAACTCAGAGGCCTCCCGCTTCAGTCTTCGGCATGCTGAGCTCGTAAGTGTGAGGGGACACACCCAACTTAAAACACTGAAAACTCAATATACAGCCAGGCATGGTGGCACAGACATTTAACCCCAGCACTCAGGAGGCAGAGGCACACCGCTCTCTGTGAGTTCAAGGGCAGCTTGTTCACATGGTGAGCTTTATTTAGGGCAGCCAGGGGTATTGAGTGAGATCTCTGTCATAAAACAAAAACCTAAAGAAAGCCCCAAATCCTCAATATGCTGTGAAGCAGAATGAAAATTTAATTACAAAAAATATGGAGATTTCATAGTAATTTTGAACCACAAAGTCCTGGGTTGGCTCCTATGTTCATGATCTATCAGTGCTAGAGGAAAACAGAGGCCTGGACTATGGATTATGTCAGGGCATGAGTATGCATGACGGATCCTGAGGGCAGACAGATGGACCAGTATCTTCTAGTTAGGGGCACTGGCTGTAGGACATCAGTGTTTGTCATCTCCTGCTCCTTCCAGAGTGGCCGTGGTCCTTGGCCACCTGCCTCCTTCACTTCACTTTAATGACAGGAAAAGCCCTGACATCTCTCCTACTCATCCTGCAGGGGCCCCATGACTACTACCTTTGTCCTTGAGATTTCCTTGGGAAATAGGAAGTTAGGCCCGTGGTACCCTCCTGGTTATAAGCTGCCTCTCCTTTTGTTCTTGGCCTCACAACCTTCGTATTACTTGCCACTCTGGAGAAAACCTACCATGGACCTTTTATGAGCACAGCCTGGGGGGTGGGGTATGTATTTTAGCACTTTTCTTTTTGTCTGTGTGGCATTAGTCACCATTCCATTCTTTATGAAATGCTCCCCTATCTGGTGTCGGTGACACTGGGCTCCCTTGGGTCCTCGCCTGCCTTTCGCTGGCCGCTTCTCTCCGGTTCCTACGCTCTCTCTGACCTCAGTTGCCAGCACCTCAGCTCTAGGTCTCCTCCTAAGCTGCTGACATCATCAACACCACCACCTGAAGACCCTGCAGCGACGACAGTCTGGCAGTTTATGTCCCATAAGCCACCCAGCTCTTCAGCCTGTTCTCTTACCTCAGATTCTCCCAAGGGGAGGCTGAGGCAGGAAGAGTGAAAGTTGAAGGCCAGCCTGGGCTATAGGATGAGTCCACAGCCAGTTCGGGCAACATAGTGAGGCCTTGTCTCAAAATAAAAAGTCCGAGGAGGGCTGGACATGTAGCTCAGTGGTTCAGTATTTGCCTAGCATGCAAGAGGCCATAGAAACAATCCCCAGAAAACCTCAGTGATGACAGCTGTGTAGAAAGAAGGCAGATGTTGCATTCAGCCAGTAGTACCAGGAACCCCATTAGGGAACTCCTTTTTCTCCACCTATAGCTGTATCCTTAGTCCATGACTTTATCATTTTATGATTAGATTATGAAAAAAGACTAAATGTCTCTTTAAACCATTTCTAGGTTGGGGTTTATTTTTAACCTCCCTGATGTTATTATTATTCTGAGATAGGGCTGGTCTCCATCTCTCTGTGTAGCCAAGGATGATCTTTGAACTCTGAACTTCCAGCCCCCACCTCCCAAGATGCTGAGTTTAGGTGTGTGCTAACAACATGCTTAATTTATGCTATGCAGGGGGACCAAATGGAGGCTTTGTTTATACTTGGCAAGCACTCTATCAATTGAACTACATGCCGCCAAAATGCTCATCACTTGCTTCCAAAGATGGCAAAAGATTTTCACCAACTCCACATCTGATAACTAATATCCAAATATATAAAGAACTCAACTAGACATCAGCAAACCAAACAATCCAATTAAAGATGGGATACAGATCTAAACAGATTTTTTTTTCAATAGAGGAATCTCAAATGGATGAGAAACAAATATTCAACATCCTTAGCCATCAGAGAAATGCAAATTAAAACTACTTTGAGATTCCATCTTATGCCTGTCAGAATGGCTAACATCAATAACACAAGTCTGGCAAGGATGTGGAGGGAGGGGAACACTCCTTCATTTCTGGTAGGTGTGCAGACTTGTACAGCCACTATGGAAATCAATATGGTGGTTCTTCAGAAAATTGAGAATCAATCTATCTCAAGACCCAACTATACCACTCTTGGTATATACCCAAAGGATGCTTCAACTTACCACAAAGACACTTGCTCAACCACGTTAATTACATCTTTATTTATAATAGTCCCAAACCAGAAACAACCTAGATGTCCTTCAACAGAAGAATGGATGGAAAAGTGTAGTATATTTACATAATGGAGTGTTACTCAGCTGTCTGAAAAAATATCATGAAATTTGTAGGCAAATGGATAGAACTAGAAAAAACAAAACCAAAACCAAAAACGTGCTGAGTGGGGTAACCCAGACCAAGAAAGATAAATATGGTATGTATTCAGTTATAAGTGGATATTGGCCATTAGGTAAATGGTTAGGTAAAGGGGAGGGGACATGGGGGAATCCCTCCAGGAGGGGGGATGGGTGGACTGGGGTGGTTGGGGATTTGAGTAGGGGGGAGTCAGGTGGGGGATGGGCTAAAGGAGAGAGTGCAGGAAGAGACACCTGGAACTGGGCCAGGGCGTTTGTATGCTGGCACTGAAACCTAGTGCAGTGGAAACTTCCTGGAATCTGTATAGGTGATCCTAATGAGGACTCTTCGTAATGGGGGATACAGGGTCTCACTTGCCATCTCTTGTCGCCAGTGAGGCTTCCAGTGGTGGGACTAGAAGCCTTGCCTGGCTACAAGAGAAGCATTCAATTGAGTTGTTGGCCAAGGGGGGCCCATTGAAATCCCCAAACAACTCAGGGTGTTAAGACAAAAGGCTGCTCCCTGCAAACTGACAGTGGGGGCCATTGCCAAGGACAACACCCACACAACTCACCGAACATGGAGAAGTCCAGCTGGTGCTGTCATGGCACCCTCACTCCTATGTTCTAGCGTCCTTGGTGTGTGAAGGTATTCTGTGAGCTGCCAAAAGAGAAATGTGGACCCCAATCCAGCCACAAATCCTTTGACCTACAATTGTCCTGCCTACAAAATATGCTAGGGCAATGGTGACACAGAACTTGTGGGACTAGCCGACCAATGTCTGATTTGACTTAAACCCTCCCCTCCCCCCATGAGAAGGAACCCACACCAGACACTCCTTGGGTAACTGAGAAGCAGAGACATAGTTCAGAGATCTAAGATAAAACCAAATACTACTGGTCTAAAAAAATATCAATAAAACGATTCCTAATGATATTCTGCCATCCTCATAGATCAGTGGCGTAACCAATCAAAACCAGAGAGGTTTCTTCAAAGAGAGACTCTAAACTGGAGGTCTCTATCAAATCACTCCCCTCAGAGGTTAGGGAATTCCTCAGAAGAGGAGACAAAAAGATTGTCAGAGCCAGAAGGGACGGAGGGGACCAGGGGAACAAGAGCAAGGCCCTCTGAGTAACTGAGCCAGGAGCATCTGAACTCACAGAGCCGGAAGCAGCAAGCACAGGACTAACACATGTCTGCGTCAGGGCCTCAGAATATATATTATTGCTTAGTATTTTTTTTATGGGACTCCTAACTGTGAGAACGAGTGGCTTCTCTGACTCTTGTGCCTGGTGGAGTGCAGGGTCCAACTTTGGTATGATAGCTTTTGTTTCATCTTATCTTTTAGTTTGTCATGTTTGTTCATCTCTTAGGAGCCTGTTCTTTTTTTTAATGAGAGACAGAAATGGAGTGTTTCCAGAGAGAAGGGGAGGTGTAACTGTAATCAGGATATGAAAAAAAAAAAAAGATCTATTTCCAGTAACAAAAAATAAAAAAATAAAAATAAAAAAAGGAGGCAAAAAAGCTAAGACCATGCTCTAATTTGTTAACATGGCTCTAAATCTAAATCGTTTAGAACATTTATACTTAAGAGAATTCTCCAAACAGAGGAAGGCCAGCTACATCTACTAGGTAGATGCAGTAAAGAGAATTTACATTCTGTGGCTGTCCTGGATCCCTGAGAGCCTTCCCCAAGGACAACATGGGGCCTGTAGCAGTGAGCAGAGGTCACCTTAAAGATTTAGAAGAACTAAGTAGTTGAATACAGTGTCGTTCTACAGCAGGAAAAAGTAGTTAACGATTAAGGTTGAAACTGATCACTTACAAGCAAAGGCCAAAACAGCCATCTCATCTTTTTGTCAAGTCTGCACATATACAAAGTTATGAAAAAGAAAATAATGATGAGCTCAAACCCAGTGATGACAATGTATGGCTCAGGGGCTTGCGCGATGATGAAAAAGACCATAGATGTCACAGTTACTCCCTAGAAGAAGAAAACAACGATTTAGTCATTGATCATACAAATTTAGCGTATAGAAACAATAGGTTTACTTCGTGTGTGTGTGTGTGTGTGTGTGTGTGTGTGTGTGTGTGTGTGTGTGTGTGTATACACATGTGTGGCACTGGGGATTGAGTCCAGGGTCTCATGTATGTGCATGCTGAAACGTTGTTCAGTCACATACATCTCTGGCCCCCAGTGAGGTCTATAAACAACTCAATAAGATTTTGGTGGTACATTGTAGACATGGAAGGCATGACTGAACATGTGGGTATTGACCTCTGGCTTTGTTTTAGAGGACTATGTGACCCCGATTCAAGGGCAGCTAATCACTCGACTGTATTTCTCTGCTCTTCCCCTCCAAATAGCTCCTCTCGTTCTCAGTCTGCCCTCCTCTGCCAGCTCTTTTCTTCACCTTCCTATAAGCACATTGGTGTTGTCTTCTCTTAAAACGCTCCTATCCTACAGCCCTTTCTTCTTCCCCAGACAATTCTGTTCTGTTTGTTTCTGCTTCTTGTTACTCTTCAAAAACATCTACAGCGTGGCACCCCCAAAACTCTTCACTGTCCACGTCCTCATCATTCCTTAACTCTTAGTAATTTGCAATCTACTATTAAACTGTCAGTGGAATGCTGCCAGGAGGTAACAACGGTGGAGGGGAAGGTGGGCGTGGAGGAGATGGGTTTAAACATATTGTCAGAGGGAACAGAAAACTGATGTCTTAAAAGGTACTGTTCAATGTGCATTCTCATATAAATCCTCTTACTAAATACAATGCCATTAGAATTAAGGGACAGCTAAAGATTGGAAACAACCTACATGATGCCAATTAGAGGATGGTTAAAGAGCAGGGGATCAGAGATGGGGTGTAGCTCAATGAGAGATATGAGAGGTCACCAAGTTGGTACATATGAAGGCTTTGTTAATGCCCTGAGTTACTAACACACACACACACACACACACACACACACACACACACACACACACACACACACACCCCTACCTGGGGAAGGGAAAAAGTCTCTCCACAAAATGGAGTATTAGCAGCAGAAAAGAATGAAGTATTACTATGCATATGCTATTGACATATGACATGGATGAATCTCAAAAATTATGATGAAATGAAAGATGACAAAAATGAGTATATGCTATATGTTACTTAAAGAAAATTCTAGGAAATGAAAGCATACCGGAAGTTACAGCAAAAGGTTTAGCCATAGAAAACAGAACTATACTTTATAGAAAATATAATTAACAGAAGCAGATAAGTTGACCCCCTGGGACTAGACTTGGCAGGAAGAAGGGATTAGCAGGGCCATGAGGAAGATCTTAGGGGTTTTATGTGTCACTTACATTGCCACTTAACAACCAGACATACCCTAAGAAATATACTGAGCGATTTTGTTGTGCAATTTATCATAAAAATACAGATACTATGATGGCTCTGATGTCCCCAGGTGACATTATCTCATGGGACCACCGTTGTCTAGCCAATCAACCCACACCTAAGACAGTATGCCATGTGTGGCTGTATCAATTATCCTGATTATGTGGTAGTTTAACAGTTATATATTTGTGTTAAAATTGATCAGATGAAACATACAACGTAAAAGCAAGTGTCTTTTCCACCAACTATCATAACACAAACACCTAAAGTGAAAAATTGTTCATAAATTTCATCTACTTAAAAATCTTCAGATCTGTGTGGTAGAGTCTCCCTTTCCCCACGTGGCCGAGACCTAGGAGTCATCTGCCATCTGTTTCTCAGTTTACACATGAAAGTTCCAATGGTCACTTCTCAGGCTTGTCCCTGGTGTTTGATTGTTTGATGCAGCCGATCACACCCTCCCTTTCTTTCTTTCCTTTTTTGGTTTTTCGAGACAGGGTTTCCCTGTGTAGCCTTGTCTGTCCTGGACTCGCTTTGTAGACCAGCCTGGCCTCCAACTCACATCGATCCGCCTGCCTCTGCCTCCCGAGTGCTGGGATTAAAGGCGTGCGCCACCACGCCTGGCTCACACCCTCCGTTTCTTTACTTAGCTTCTACGACACTGTGCACCTGACTTGTTCTACATCCCTGATCGCTCTCTCTTGTTCTTGGCTAATCCTGCTCTCTGCTCCTCCCTTTAATGTTCACAGACTCCTAGAGTTCATTCATCCTCTTATCTGTTGTATCTACATTTCTTTCTTGATGGCATCACTTGTCAATCAAACTTGAACTACTTCCATCTCTCCACCTAAATCCTGTTCCATCCAGTGCCGACTCCCTAGTCAGTTTGGCTGCTCCTGGGTCTCATAGGTACCTCTAATCTAATACTGAATTCAAAGCTCAATTTCTGCTCCTCCCTCCTCCCACTTGCTGCTCCTGCAGGCTTTTTCTGATACCAGTAGATAGCGAGATTTTTCCCCCCACCCGTGTAGACTCAAAACTGTGATGCTAGGTTGAAACCCTTGCTTTCTCTTACCCATTGGACCATTAGCAAATCGTAAGCACCTCTAATCTGAAAACAAAAATGCTCCCAAATACATTTGTTGTTGTTGTTGTTGTGTTGTTGGTGCTGGTGTGGGATGACAACAAGATCTGACTGTGTTACCCTGGCCTGCCTAGAACTCACTAGGTAAACCAGGCTGGCCTCAAATTCCTAAAGCTCCATCTGCCTCTGTCTCCCAAATACTGGGATTAAAGGCATGTAACTTTGACCAAAAGCAAAACCAACAACAACAAAAAATTTTTAATGTTGTACATGATGCCAGTTCAAGACAGTTCTGATCTGAAGCATTTGGGGTGGGGAACCTGTGTTTTCCAAATAGGACTCTTTGCTATGCACTTTGCCACCACCAGCCTTCCTATCTCCACGGCATCCCCCTTTACTCAGCTCAGACCTGCTGGCTCCTTGCTCTCTCGTGACCCCTTTCCATGGCTGCCACAGAACCATCACTGAATTTTCTTCTTCACAACATATTCTCCTTACTAATAATACTTCATCTCCCTTAACTCTAATACCTCTTCAGCAAAGCCTAACTTGATCACGCTGTGAGGACAATTTGTCACCTTTGTCAAATGTCTCCTCCCCTGAGGCTCCCTTGTCTGCCTTTGTTTTTCTTTTCCCAGAGCACTTGTTCTTGGGATGCTACAAAAACTACTGGGCCTGACTCTGCCACCCTCCCATCCCAATATGTAATTTCCACAGTACAGATAGGGTTCTTCGTTCACTGCAGATGGAAGGTGTTCAGCGGATATTTGTTGAATGAATACACGAAGCACCATTCAAATTCTTATTATTTACTGCAAAGATCCTGAAGATTTCCTTGTCACCATTCCTTCATTCAGGTCCCTCTATCTTAGTCCTAACTCTAGGTTCTTCTGGTTAGATGTCCCACTTCTGTGCCCTACCTTCACCATTATCACACATTATAACCATTCACTCTTGTGTTTGTGGACCAAATGGAACCATTCTATGAGTCAAGAGCTTTTGTTTTGAGCTTGACATAGAAACATGTGCATTTAATCCCAGCTCTTGGGAGGCAGAGGCAGGTGGAGCTCTGAGTTTGAGGCCAGTTTGCTCTACATAGTAAGTTCCAGGACAGCCAGGGGGCTACATAGAGAAAACCTGTCTTGAAAAAAAGAAAAAAGAAAAAAAAAAAGAAATTTTGTTCTTGTGGTTGGTGACATGGCTCAGTCAGTAAAGTACTTGCTGTATAACATGCCTGTAATCTGCCTGTGATCCTAGCACTGGGGAGGTGGAGATGGAAGATCTTTGGTGCTTGCTGCTCAGCCAGCCTAACCTAATTGGCAAGCCCCAGTCCAGGAAGAGGCCCTCTCTCAAAAACCAAGGTGGTGACTTTTGAGGAACACTGCCAGAGGATGACACACACACACACACACGCACACGCACACGCACACGCACACGCACACGCACACGCACACGCACACGCACACGCACACACACACACACACACAGAACTTTTGGTGATAACTAAATACAGAAGTTATATGACTCAGGGACCTGGTGACTAAATGGAAGAATTCTGTGAGTTAGGAATCCACTTTGGTATCTTCTTTCCAGCTACTAGCCCAGAAGTTGGAACACATTAAATAGTCACATCGCTTAAAGACTTATTTATGTGTATGCCTCATGTGTGTAGTGCCCATGGAGGCCAGAAGAGGGTGTCATATCCCCTGGCGCTGGAGTTAAGGTGGCTGTGAGCCACTCTACATGGGTACCAGAAACTGGACCCCAGTTCTCTGTAAGACCTGCCCATAAGCACTTAGCTATTTTATATATCCACACTGTATAGAGAAGTAATATCAGCAGCTAGAGATAGTGGTTAATAGCACATACTGAGCTGGGCGCCATGGTGCACTTCTGTAATCCCAGCACTTGGGGAGGCAGAGGCAGGCGGATCGCTGGGAGTTCAAGGCCAGCCTGGTCTACAAAGCAAGTCCAGGACAGCCAAGGCTACACAGAGAAACCCTGTCTCAAAACACACACACACACACACACACACACACACACACACACACACACACACACTTTGCTGATAGCAGACTTGGATTTGCTTTCCAGCACCCACATGGTGGTTCACAACCACCCATGACTCCATTGGCAGGAGATCAGACACCCTCTTGACCTTTGAAAGCACCAAGGACTCATGTGGTGTGCATAAACACATGCAGGCAAAACACTCTCACATAAAATGAATAAATGTTTTTTAAAAAAAATAGAAGTTGGCTATTATTTATAATGATGATGATGATGGTAATAATAATAATAATGTTAAATCTGGCAGAGACAAGTGGAACTCTGTGATTTCAAGGCCAGCTAGAGACATGCTATGAGACCTTGTCAAAACCAAAACAGAACAACAAAAAAGAAGTACTACCAAACTTAAACTCCGCCCCCCCCAAAAACCCCCCAAACCCCAACCCTTTTTCTTTCAGTGTTCTAGAACCTTTGGACCCTAATGTAAAGCTTCAGTTCATCAATCATCTTCTGGATTAAATAAACCAAAGGCAGCCTCTTCATTAACTCTAGAGTACTTTTCTAATGGTCTCATATGAGTCATAACTTGTAGCTATTTCTCAGAACCACAGATTCTGGCCTGGGGAAGATTTCATATGCGATTTCTTTTACTCATTCACCTGAAGTCTGAATCTCCTTTGCAACCGCCTCACCAGTGCCCATCTGTGCCTTCTGCTGCCTAGGGAAATATTGCTATCGCTGGTGTTCATCTAATTTTGGCACCCTTCCAATATAAAAACTCTTCTTCGCGCTACGTGGAAGTATTTCCCTTGTAACTTTTAACTATCTCATGCCAACTCTTCAAAAGTGTAGATGATCAATACTTTTCTCTTTGAGTTTTCTCAGATTCCTTCAACTTCGATAGTTTGTGAATGAAAATGAGAAACATGACGGCTCCTAGATACGCTTGAGGGGAAGAAGGTTTTATTGTAGATGTGAGGGATAGGACAGCCAGAGGCTTCTGGAAGAGTCCAGACTGAACTGGACTGTGAGAGGAGGGGTGAGCGGGGGGGGGAGAGAGAGAGAGAGAAAGAAAAGAAAGAGAGGAGAGAACGAACGAGGACCAAGAGAGGAGCTGAGGAGCGGACCGAGAGAGCTGGCTGAAATAGCAGGTTTAGACGTGAGAAGCTGAGTTTAGGAGGAGAAGCCCAGACCCTGGGCTGGAGAGGTTTAGGGCAGGGGGCGGGGTGAGACGTGCTGGGAGGAGCCACAGAGAGCCAGTTCCGGGTTTCTTTGGAGCCTGACAGTTTGTATTTCTCTAACTAGATAGGGACGTTATGATCTCCTTTCTCCAAAACGCTGTCCACAACTGACTGCAATGCCCCCCTGTTTTGTCTGAAGCCCTAATAAGGGCAGTTTCCTCTTTTGCTCTTCTTCTGGTTTGTATGCTCTCTGAGTTGGGTGACGTCAAATGTCCGACCTACAGTAAAATACCGTCCACTTAGAAAAAAAATCTTGTTGGTTTCTGAGTGGTGAGACTGTAACTGTTTTGTCTGCTAGGTTACTACCGATTTGTGATCCAAGTAAGGGTCATTCAGGTAGACCCATGGGTGTGAAGGGGAGGCCGCTGTACCTATCAGCGGACAGAGCAACAGAATAATGCCTTGCATCTGGCAAGAGATGGCCAGAAACGAGGTGACCGAGCAAAAGCTGGGTCAGGCTTCCTAACTCAGTCTTCTCCACCCTGGACACACCTGACCACCGCCCTGCGTTCCCGCCCTGGTCCTCACCAACCGCAGCATTTTCACAAAGCCTTTCAGAGTGAAGCAGAAGGGTGGATGTTCAGCTTGCTCCTGTGGAGACTCCATCTCGCCCACAGACCCAACAGCCCCGCTTCTCTTTCAAGCCTTCTCAGTTAATTGCTCTCTTTAGGACTCGCGCCAAGTCCTCAACTGCCGCGGCTGAGCTGGCAGTACCTCCTCTCTTTAGCTCAAGTCCAGGCACGCGTGCGCACTAGCACGGTAGACCGCCCAGTCGCTCGGCCGGCAGGTCTCTAAACTCCCGATACAGGCGCAGAGCTGGAGCCAAGCAGATCCGCTCTACTTAACGCAGGCCAGCTCCACACCTTGGCTCCGCCTAGGAGCTTTCCTGTGGAGAAGCGCTGTTGGAGTAGGGGGAGGAAGACCCAAGAACGACAGCCCCGCTTCCTCGCTCTTTGCGGATCTCACACTTCCTTAAAATTTCCCTTGGTCACCTTGTCTAGAGCAGTCAGGAACTTCTCTGCATTTTTTTTTTTTGGTAGCTCCTCCCAGATTATAAGCATACCCAACGGGAAAACGTTGATTCATTGGTAATTTAGATTTAGAAGAATGAAATTCCGGCGTTCTGTTAGTATGATTGACTATGGGTAACAAAAGTGAATTGTTTTAATTAAATTAAAAGCTACAAGAAAGGAATTTGAATGTTTTCAGCAGAGAAATTATTACGAAGAGACAAACTTACCCTGACACGAATATTACACATATTCAATATGGGCACATGTAATGAAACACCACGTGATACCTCATAAATTCGTGTGTCTTCAGTTAAAATGGAAATATAAGTTGTGCAAACCAAGGATCTGTCTACTTCTCTCCTTGTAGGGTCCCCAGGGTCTGGGGCACTCATCACTAGTTGTAGAATATATAGCCAGAACTTACAGCCTGGCCCTCCTTGCCTGTCCTTGCTCTCAGGATGTGCAAGCCTGTCTCTAGAGTACTTCAGATCTGCCTTCAGTTTATAAAAGTGCTCCAACAGCTGGGCGTGGTGGCACTCGCCAGTGATCCCAGGACTCAGGGAGGCAGAGGCAGGCAGATCTCTGTGAATTTGAGGTCAGCTTGGTCTACAAAGTGAGTCCAGGACAGCCAAGGCTACACAGAGAAACCCTGTCTTGAAAAACAAAAACGAAACAAAACAAAGCAACAACAGTGCTCCAGTGTAGCCAGGACTACGTCATTTCCTTTTAGACACAGAAAGTATGTATCACTTCTCTTCTGTGATTTAAGTCTTGTGCTGGTCTTGGAGAATTGGGTCCATTACCTGTGTCTCTGTTGCTGCAATAAAAGAAAGACTGACAAAACAAAAAACAAACAAAACCTTGGGGGAAGAAAGGGTTATTATTTGGTTTGAGGGCTACAGCCTTTCACCAAGGGAAGACAAAGCAGAAACTAAGGCTGGAATCTGAGGCAGAAACTGAAGCAGAGACCATGAAGAACAGTGTTTACTGGCTTCCATTTCCAGGAGTGCTCTTTCATAAATACCCCAGAATCACCTGGCCAGGGACAGCACTGTGCACAGTGTCCAGGCCCTCCCTTTATCAATTAGCGACAAGAAGATGCTCCACAGACATGCCCACAGGCCAATCTGATGCAGCTAATTTCTCAGCTGAGGTGCCCTTTCTCCCGGATGTTTCTAGTTTGTCTTAAGTTGATAAGAATTAACTAGCGCAGCACCCTAATCCATTTAGACCTCTCTGGACCCTGCCCATCTAAGACCGGTTCATTCTGCTGAGTCTGATCAGCAGTTGCCAACAGCCTCACCCCAAGACGCTCACCAAAAACAAAACAAACAAACAAAAAACAAAACAAAACAAAAACAAAAAAAACACATTAACTTTGATTTTGAAGATTATTTTTTTTTGCCTTTGCCAGGTGCCTAGCAAATAATCAGGGCGGCCAGTTAGGATGATGGCGTCTAAAGAGCAAAACTGAAATTGTCTTTCTTCTTCCTGTCTAGGAGGACTGCCAGCATCCTGCAACCTGGAAGAAGTGGAAAACCTCTTAACCCTCACGTTGTAACTACCACATACAGTCAAGGTGGCAACGTCTGGACTTACTGGTCTAGGATGGATGAATTATAGTACCCAAGCCATGCCTAACCCAGGCATATTTTGCTACCTCCTTACAAGTGGGGGTGTTAAGTTCCTTTTTTTTTTTTTTTTTTTGTCCATTCAGTGGAGATACTGGTTATGCCTTCCTGAGGGGTCAACATTAGAGTCCAAACGCTGGAAGTGCCAAAGAGCTTGCGAAACAATAGCTTTCACCCAGCTCCCCTATCCCGTACGTCGTCCCTCACGCTGCTTTTTGTGATGATGGAGATTAAACCTAGGGCGCTTTTAAGCAAGGTGCCCAATTCCAAGCTTGGAAATCGGGAAGGACAAGATCTACCTGCACAGTTGTTAGAAGGGAAATGCCAGGCATCCTGAGTAGGCGCGCGCTAGGTGTGGATGGAGCAGGCAATCAATGAAATAATCTGATATACTAAGAAGCCAATATGTCTCTGGCATTACTAGCCATCCATTCTCTAACCAGGGGCATTTCGCGGTCTGTAAACTGGGAAATCCTCACTTTGAATCTCTTTGGTCTAGTCTAGAGGAAGAAATACGAGAGGACCGTTTAAGGGGCGGGGCCTGGAGAGGGATGGGGTGGGGCTGCAAGACGCACCGGAAGGAAGTTAGGCTAGCGCATCAACTTGGGGCTATGCTGCCGCGGTCGCTGCGTGCCTGGCTTCCCCGGTTGTTGCGCAGCATGGGCACCGAGAGGCCCGGGAGGCCCGGGAGTCTCGATTCGGGCGCCGGGCCGCTGTGGGCACCTCGCCGCGCCTGGCCTCCGGGTAACTAGTATTTTTGTGTTATCTCGTAAGGGCTGCGCTGGTCCAGGCTTCTGACTTTATCCCACTGTGGCTGGCCTTGGGGGGGATCCTCCTCTTCCGAAAGGAAAGCCAAGAGGCATGACTTTCACTGCCCGGTGGGTTGGAAGTGTTGCCAGCCTTAGCTTAGGGAACAGACAGCCTGGGTCCCAGCCCTAAGCCTAAGCCCATCCGCCGCCCCTCGGGATGTCTTGAGTGCAGGTCGTTCCTTATGTCCACTGTGAGGTTCCTGAGCACACAATGCAGGTGACAACGGAAAGTAGAATGTACCAACTGAAGGAAAGTAAGCAAACACAAATAGACCTGGACCCAGGCAGCCACGGTACAGTGTAACATACAGGACCCAACCACAGAGGGGCCTGAGAATGGTAAACATTTTTTTAAAGCCAAGGAGCAATTATAAAAATGACTATTTGTATGGACGTTTATCATATTAGCACAGAAAAGAGTGGATAATTGAAACATTGGTTTTCTTTCTTTTTTATTTTTATTTTTTAGATAAAGATAGAGAAAATGATAAAGAGAAAAAAGCAGTGGTAAGTTCCTCTTTGCATGCGTTCTCCAGTGTAGAATGATTTCTTGTTTGAGGTGGAGCGTGAAGCGATATGCCCACACAGTGAAAACACAAGTACGAGACGATATCCAGGGATAAAAGCTCTCTTCCTTCTTGTGCCCCAGGCCCTTTCTCCAGAGACCACCTCTGTTAGCCATTTCCTGTATGCACCTCCCCCCAAATACCCCCCCAATCCCCCTACCCCCAGATGGGGGCCTTCAGGTACTGTTCTTCAGGTAGGTGTGAACTGCTAAAGATGAGGAGTCATTGTAAACATTTTCACCTCTGCCTGCCCAGCCCAGCTGTGAGGAAGCTTCACACTACCTTCTGTCTGATGGAGACCAGAGAATCCAGGAGGGTCCACAGGGTGGCCTTAGTCCTGAGGATCTTGACAGGCTAGCTTTGGGGGGACCCTCAGAGGAGTAGGGCTGTGAGGTTGAAGGTCAAAGGAAGTGCAGGTTGGACAGGTTCAGGTGCTGAGGTTACCATCAGCCCAGGGGGGTCGGTTTCTTCCTTGGAGACAGTCTCCTTATGTACCCCAAGCCTGGCCTCAGACTTGTGATCTGAATACTAGGATTTCAGGTGCGTGTCACCACATGTGGTCAGGGGCTCATTTCTGTAAGGAGGCGGAAAGCCTGGCTGGGGAAAGGGTAGCTGGAGCACCTGGGTGTCTCTGCTGAGGGTAGAAGGTGTTGCCCCCTGCGGGGGGTGGGGGGTGGGGGGGTTAGTCAGAAGATGAAATGGGCCTGGGAAGGTGGGAAGGAGTGACATCACAGGGAGAGGAAGCCTGGTTCTCAAGATGCTTGGGATTCATGAAATCTCACTAAGGTTCGAAGAGCGGGGCTGGAGAAATGGCTCAGTGCTTAAGAGTGCTTGTTAATTGTGCAGAAGATTCAGGTTTTTGTTCCTAGCACCCACATGACAGCTCACAAACTATTTATTTATTCTTTATTATGTATACAGTGTTCTACCTGCATACATACATACGTAAGTCCTGCAGGCCAGAAGAGGGTACCAGATCTCATTACGGATGGTTGTGAGCCATCATGTGGTTGCTGGGATTTGAACTCAGGACCTTTGGAAGAACAGCCAGCGCTCTTAACAACTCTGAGCCATCTCTCCAGCCCCCCAGACTGTTTTAATTCTAATTCTAAGGGATCCGACACCCTGCCCCGCTTCTGCTCTCTCTGGACACCAGGCATGTATTGGACATACAAGCAAGCAAAACATCCACGCAACACCTAAAAAAATTAGAAGAGGCTATGACAGGTGGCAGCGAGGGGGAAGGAGCGTATCGTTGTGTTGGTAATTGTTGAGTTAATGTTGCTAAGTGCTGGGCCTGTCTGGGTGTGGTCTGAAGCACCCTTGGGTGCACAGTAGCAGTTTGTAGGAGGCGGATAGTGTGGAGCCTGCTTTCAGCCCCACTCAGCACAGCCGACAGCCATTTAAGGGCGGTCCTGTGTGGGAGGTGCTGGGCTGGAACCGTGGGGCCTGAAAACAAAGTAGCCGCTGGCGTTAGGCAGTCGCAGGCCATTCCGACAGAGGAGACAATAAAAAGGACAGTGGTGGATCTAGAAGCAGTGAGTCTGAGGGTTTGAGGAGGGGACTGATGACTGAGGGGCCTGATGCCCCCTGAGAGATGGAGGCTTGTGAGCGTGCAGAGGGGCTGGGGATAGGTGCCGACAGCAGAGCCACCACAGGACGTCACCATAGGCTATGCAACTTCTATTTAGTTATTTAAGTTTTTGAGAAGGGCTCTCACTATCTTACTGTATAGGCCTGTCTGAAGTGGAACTCACGCTTCTCGAGTGCTGGGATCGAAGGGTGCATCACATAACTTTTGAGGAGTAGAACTTTATTTGGCTCATGTTTCTGGAGGCTGAGGAGTCCAAGGTTGAAGGACTAGTATCTGCTGGAGGCCGCATGCATGCTTCATACCAAGAAAGGGAAGGTGGGGGAGGGAGGGAGGGAGAGAGAGACAGAGAGAGAGAGAGAGAGAGAGAGAGAGAGAGAGAGAGAGAGAGAGAGAGGAGAGAGGGGCCCACCCACAATTCATGCTTTTTTCACCAGGAATCCCTTTTCTGATAACTGACCTGCAACACTGACATCAAGTGATTCTTGACGGCAGAGCTCTCAATCCCTCTGCAAGGTCTAATCTCTCAACACTGTTACACCGGGGACGAGTTTACAGCTTGTGAGCTTTAGGGGACACAGTTCAAATCTTAGCACTGCCATGCGGGGTGATCTGATTTGTCTTTCAGGGAGGGATGGTGGTGGGACCACGGTGGGAGTCCTGTGGGGTAAGAGAGGTAGAGAGGAGAGGAGTAGGAGGAATGCTACTCGTGTGTCCTTGGTTTTGATTGGCAGTTCTGTGGGGTTATGGGTAATTATTATTATTAGTATTCCTCCTCCCCTGGCAGGGTCTCAACCCTGTCTCTGACTGGCCTGGAACCCCCAGAGACCACCTAACTCTGCCTTCTAAGTGCAGAGGTTAAAGGTGGATGCCGCTATGTCTGTCTTAGTCGCCCCTACAGTGAGAATGCTTACATTCCGTCTTCTGGAGAGATTAAATGTTACTTAGAAAGAAAGGTGTTGAGTTGGAAACAGTGATGCAGGCCTGTCATACTAGTGTTGGGGAGTGTTGGGGAGAGGATGCCCTCAGCCTGGGCAACACAGCAAGATTCTATCTGTAAATAACTAAAAAGTGGAAATGAGAGAAAGGGTAGATTTCTGTCTGGTGGTGTGTGCTTAGCAAGCGTGAGGTACACTATATTCCCAGCACCAGAGAGAGGTGTAGGGTAGAGGCTCACCGTGTCAGTTACAATGGTTGGAGATTGGACTCGGCCTCTGGAGGAAAGCAGGGTGAGTTGCAGCAGACACTGAACTGTGGACCAAGCTGCCCGAATACTTCGATAGCACGTCTTTCTATGTCTGTAATCTCCCCGTTACTTTCTTTGCTACCTTCATGTTTATCATGAGCACTGTGGAGGTTGGGTTCTGCATATCAAGTGCCAGGCACATAGTAGGCCTTCAGCAAACAGTCGAACGACTCACAGATGAGGAATGTGCACATGGGGGAAAAGGTGATGGTGTTTATCTTTGCATTAAGATGATGGGTAATATTTTCTCTGTGATGCCTTTGAATGTCTTCTGTGGGCAGACAGCCCTCTTAAGTATCTTTAGGCATCACACTAAGAAGGACCCAGGCAGGGGCTGGTAGGGATGGCTCAGTGGTAAAGTGCTTGTTGCATGAGCGTGAAGCCTCGAGTTGGGATCCCCAGCCCCTGCATAGAAAGCAAGGCACGTGCCCTGTGTTCCTGGTGCTGGGAAGCAGAGGCAGGAGCAACCCTGGGGTTCCCAGGCCAGCTCGTCTAGCCACTTGATAAAGCCGAGAATGATGGAGGAAAATACCCGGAGTCTGTTTTTTACATGCGCACATGTAAGTGCATGTATCTGCCCACACGTGTACACTCCGTTCTGGGTGTGGGTGGTGCTCTATGCCTGTAATTTTACTCAGAAGGCCGAAGCAGGCCAGTCTGAACTACATAGCAAGCCCTCACTAATGCTTGCTCTCTGATGAGGGCCTGGCGCGCTGGCTGAGCACATTGGAGGCCGACAGTTACCATCTCTCCAGATCTTCGTGGTGGGAATAGGAGCGAGTGTTCTGAGCAGACTGAATAGGGTCAGGTGCAGAGTGGTGTCCAGCTTGAGTTCCTTGTGGGTGTCCAGGGAGAGGAAAAGTAGTCTTCAGGGAAGAATAGCAACCAAAGGCCCAGTAGTGCCCTGCACGGCTTCTTCTTGCTGTTCACTTACTCCTTTGAGCTCATTTTGTGTTTACTCTGGATTCTAAAGTATGTATGACCTGGCTGAGGTCTGGGTTGGAGGGTGGCCTTGCATCTGTGGGAAGGGTCATTGTCCATTTCTGGACACCTGTTAGGTTCAAGGCTGGGGACGGTTGCTAGCCATCAACAGTGTACTTGCTAGGGAAGGTTTTATATTGGGTGTGGTGAGGTGAGGTGGCCAGTTGTGATAGATGTTATACGTAGAATGTGACAGGCGCCACCTAGAGCCATGAGAAGGGGCCTTTTTGGTCTGGGTGCAAATTCACCCCACCGACCTGGATTACTGCCTTGGCAAGTCACTACATATGTGGGGGTACTTCCAGCCTGGGTGTGCAATAGGCCACTATATGACGGGGTAGCTACTTCTCTGGGTGACCCACAGGATGTGTAGGAGAGTTCTTAAGGACCTGTTTGTCTTATGCTGAACTGTGCACCATCTGTGACCCACTGGAACCATAGCCAATTGAGAGCTTCTTGTCTGTATAGGTTAGCGAGTTGCATCCTAGACAGCACACACATGCTTTTTAACCTCAAAGCCATTCATAAGACCCAGGTTACGGAAACAGAACACGTTTATAGCTGACACATGACTGTCCAAAGGGTGGAGCTAGGGGAGGGCTCAGAAGTTGACAGGGCAGTCAAGCTGAGCGGGTGACATAAGGTGTCTTGGTTTGGGCTGAGGCGTCGTCAGTGGTGGACAGGTTGATCGGCATGTATGAAGCTCTGGGTTCGATCCTCAGCTTGTTATTTAAAATAGAAATAGGGACTGGGTGTGGTGTGGATGGATCACGTGGGTTTGCCAGTAGGATATAGGGTGGGGTGTGCTTTTCCTGTTACTGCTTAGTGGGGCGTTGGGGGATTCCCGAGGCAGGGTTTTGGCTTACCACTCAAAGTCCTGCACTGGAACCAAGTGGTCTGAGTGCCTGAGCCTAGTCGCTCCCTCGTGCTCCCCTGGGTGCTTTATCTCCATCCCTAATGTACACTTGTCTTTTGCCAGGTTTGCGTCGAGGGCAACATTGCAAGTGGGAAGACAACGTGCCTGGAGTTCTTCTCCAACACTCCAGATGTGGAGGTATGGCACCCCCATCCCCCTCACCCCCCCATCCCCCTCACCCCCCCATCCCCCTCACCCCCCCATCCCCCTCACCCCCCCATCCCCCTCACCCCCCCTCACCCCCCCATCCCCCTCACCCCCCCATCCCCCTCACCCCCCCATCCCCCTCACCTCCCCATCCCCCTCACCCCCCCATCCCCCTCACCTCCCCATCCCCTCCACCTCCCCATCCCCCTCACCTCCCCATCCCCCTCACCCCCCCATCCCCCTCACCCCCCCATCCCCCTCACCCCCCCATCCCCCTCACCCCCCCATCCCCCTCACCCCCCCATCCCCCTCACCTCCCCATCCCCCTCACCTCCCCATCCCCCTCACCCCCCCATCCCCCTCACCTCCCCATCCCCCTCACCTCCCCATCCCCCTCACCCCCCCATCCCCCTCACCTCCCCATCCCCCTCACCTCCCCATCCCCCTCACCCCCCCATCCCCCTCACCCCCCACTGCCCCGTCCCCACTGGGTTGGAAGGAACCTAAACTGCCTCAGTGGAATGAGTTATCCAGGGCACAGATAACCCTGTCCAACAGAAGGCTGCCGCCAGCCGCCTGTGCAGTCCACACATGTGATCCTGCGCTTTCAGAAGCCTGGCGGGGGTGAAGCAGAAAGAGCACTTTAAGACACCCCAGATATTAACATGTCCCAGTGAAGTCAGTAGTGAGGTAATGAGTGAACTGCTTGCATTCTGTGTCTCATACCAAGTCCTTGGGGTCTGGAGTTCACTTAGCACTTGCAGCACTCTCAATTTGGGCCTCAGATAGAATTATATAATAATATAACAGGGCCATGTAATTGCCTAGAGACCTAGATAGAACAAAAAAGGAAAGAAAAGGATTTCCTCTCTCTCCTTCCTGCTGTGGGACATCACAACGCTGGGCTTTCCAGCCTTAGGACTTTGGGGCTTAGCCCGAGGCCCCCAGGTTCCAGGGTTTCAGACTCATACTTAACACCACACCAACAACTTCCCTGGTTTTCAGGCTTTGGACCTAGACTGAGTTGTGCCACTTGCATCCCTGGGGCCCCAGCTTTAGACAACCTGTCACGAGACAGTTCTTCGCCTCCATGTTTGCACGAGCCAATTCTGCTAACGAGTTCCCTCTTGTACATCAATTTCTATGTCCATGCAGTTGGACCTGCCCTGGTAGAGAGCCCTGACCTATACAGCGATGTGTCTGGGCCAGGTCCACCCTTGTTTGTCTTCCAAGCTATGAAGGGCTTGGTCGACTTCAGTAAGCCCACTCCTCTTCAGCCTGAGCTGGTTTTCAGTTAGTTACAGGTCATTATTTATTTATTTATTTATTTGTTTGTTTGTTATTATGTATACAGTGCTCTGCCTGCACATACACCTGCAGGCCAGACGAGGGCATCAGATCACATTATAGATGGTTGTGAGCCACCATGTGGTTGCTGGGAATTGAACTCAGGACCTTTGGAAAAGCAGGTGGTGTGTGCTCTTAACCACTGAGCCATCTCTCCAGCCCAGGTCATTTCTGTAATGGTTTCTCCTCCTAGAAAGGTGGCCTTTCAGAGGGGGTTCGTCCCACTCTTAGCACCCAGTCAGCGCTGCCCTCTGGCTGTATTTAAATGGCACGCTGTCCCAACATATCTTCTTTCCTTCCAGGTGTTCATGGAGCCTGTGCTCAAGTGGAGAAATGTGCGCGGCCATAATCCTCTGGTGAGTGTTCGTTTCTTGCACAAACTGCTAGCTTCCCTTGAGAGCCTAGGAATGGCGATGCTGGATCCTGAGCCCAGCACACACACTCCTTGTCCCCACTGTTAGCTCACTTGAAGAAATGGAGACCAGTGAGCCAGGGATTCCTGAGGCCTGGGTGTGCACAAACCCAGTGGTCTCCTGGCAACTGTCTCTAACCTTCCCAGTGCCTTAGCTTCCCGGGGACCTCGCTGCTCCAGGCCGTCAGTTTTCTCCACAGGCCTCTGATTTGTCTTTGGGCTTCAAGTCTAGTCATGGACTCCTGTGCTTTACCCTGGAGCTGCCCATCTCCCTTCCCAAGCTGGGCCTACACAGCAGGGCCCATGGTGTGCATGCGCTTCTTCTCCCTCCTGCACTCAGAAAGCTGGGTGCTGCCTGCTCGACAAAGACGGATAGAAGGCAGAGAGTGCCAGACGGGATGAGGAAAGGGCTCTTGGTGCTGGGCTCCCATGTATTCCTCAGCTAAGGGAACTGGTCACAGAGTTTTAGCAGTGCCTTGCAGTACTTCGACAGTGTCTGCTGGAGTTCGTTACACTCAGTTCCGCCGCAGGCCGCGCCTGTGTCTACTGTGCTCACTGTCGTTTGCTAGAGCGCAGCTGCATCACCTCGCCTTTAGTATCCGCATGTCATTCGCTCAGCGACTGTTACACACCTTCTGTGTGGCAGACACTGCTCTGCATGCTAGGACACTGAACGATTTAAATGAAGTCTCTGGTCCCCTGGCCTAATATAGTCAGTTGGAGGACAGTTAGATGTAAGAATATGGTGGCTGTGAAGGGAGCTGTGCAGAGAGCTACAGCGGGCGAAAGCGGGCTGCTAGATAAGCAAAGCTCATAGTCTTTAAATAAGAAGCACCCAGACCTGTGACACAGATGCCAATGGAAGAAGACAGATTGTCAGCCATCTTGGCGTATAACAGAGAAAACCCATTGCCAGTCATACTTTCTAGAGGCCAGAGAGGAACTAGGACTGATTATCAAGTTAAGACAGCTTTAGTCTCAGCTATCTAGGATTATAGGAGGCACTTCACAGACCAGAAGTACAGCCTCAGAAGATTGCATTATGAGTGTTGTTGTTGTCATTGTCACTGTTGTCATTGTCGTCGTCGTGGTCGTCGTCGTGGTCGTCGTCGTCATCATCATCATCATCATCATCATCATCATCATCATTATCATCATCTCTACAACTTTCTGCTGGTCCAAAGAGCAAGACTTATTCTTGTGTGGCAATTGGCTTACCATGCTCATTCTCTGGTGCCGGAAATTAGGTGCTTCGCAGTCATTCAGCTTGTGATTTGCTCAGATTTTCTTTCACCCACAATTAATAAAAACCTTTTATTCTCAATGCGGAGCACTCAAGTGTCATGAGTTTACACCAAGAGGAAAAAACAAAAACAAAAATGCAGAAAAGAAGCTGGGCATAGTGTCCCGTGCTTGTAGTCTCTGCACTCTGGAGAGTTGAGGCAGGAAGACCCTGGGTCCCTGACCGCCCTGGCTGTATGTAAGACCCAGTCTTCCCTCTTCTCTCCAAACAGGCCCCTCCCCCCTGTAGAAAGTAAAGCAAAAGATTACTAGTGAGCAGACTGGAGCAGGAAGTGTTTTTGTCTGTAGGTGATAGAGGGATTGAGGGCTGGTACCTATTGTATGTAGGGTAGGCCAGAGACCACATCTCTGATAAGGTGACAGTTGGGCAGAGACCCGTCTATGAGGGAGGGAGCACTGTAGGCATCTAGAGGAAGAGGAAAAGAGGCAGGTGCAAAGGCCTTGAGACAGGGTCCTGCTTGGCATGTTTGCAGAACACTAAGGAAGCTTGTGTGGCTAAAGCTGACTGGCCAGGGGAAGAGGGGGAAGAGACGAGGATGGCAGTGGATTTCTGGGGCCTGTAGACCAGGATGGATTTGATTTGAATGCAGTGCAAAGTCCCTAGAAGGTCTGGAGCAGGAGGAGACATTAGCAAGTTCATTTTGGCTGCTGGATAGAGAACAGATCGTGGGGAAACTCAAAGCTGACCATGAGTGTCTGCTTGTTCCTCAGGGGGCACATCTTGGTCTGGCTTTTATGCACTCTCCATAATTAATACCTGTCTCTGTCCACCCTGTTCTGAGAGCTCAGCAGCTGTCCTGTGTCTCCCTCTGGCCCCAGCCCTGCCCATGTGGGTTTCCTGAGATGGCTTTCAGGGACTGGGAGACCTGGGTCCTGCACTTTCCATTTAGACAGGAAGTGCTTCGTTTTCTGTTGTGCAGGGGCTAATGTACCAGGATGCCAGTCGATGGGGCCTCACACTGCAGACCTACGTGCAGCTCACTATGCTGGACCAGCACACTCGTCCTCAGGTATAGTCCAGATTTACTTTTGACCTGGTCAAATAAGAACACTCTTGAAATTCAGGTGTTGTCACAAAGGGAAGTATCACAAGGAAGTCATCTCTGACTACAGCAAGGCCTTCTGTCCTCACAGGTAGCTGTCTTGATGTCATCCCGAGCTCGTGTCTTTGTAATCTGATCACTGATGGGCTTACCATCATTTAACACAGAGTGGACTGCAGCAGCACCATCACCTGAGGACTTGTTAGAATTGTCCACTTCTTGGCCCCTCCCCAGAGCTACTGAGTCAGAAAATCTAGGGCTGAGGTCTAGCAATCTGCGTTACCCAGCTGTCCAGGATTCCTGGATGCATGCTCTGTGTGTCCGTGTGTTTGAGAACTACTGATCAAATCTCCATGGGGTCTGGCTTTCAGCTTCTTCAATAATCTGACTCACCTTGGGTCAGCAATCTAGCACTGGTTCAACTAGGTGTTGGGGCAAGACAGGGCCCACGGAGCTACCCAGGCCCCTCCATCAGCAGGAGCAGATTGCCTTAGGAGATAAGGTGGCAAGGGTGGCCATGGTCGCTGCCTATGGGCAAAACTCTAAACACAGCTAGAGCCTTTCCATGTAGGAGACAGGACACCCCTGTAGCCAATAACACTGGCACAGTCACTAGGCTGAGCAGCTCGGCCCAAGCCTGGCTATAGCTGGTTATGACATATAGCTGCAGCTATGATTCTTCGCTTGACATAAGTCTGTATCTTTTCAAATTGACAGATGTGAGTAGACTCTTTGGAGTCTATTCTACTTTCTAAATGTTTCCATAAATCAGCACCTACAGTCATCACCTCCCTCCTTGGTTTGCTCTGCTTTGCACTCTAAATTATATCTGATGATGTGTGACTATTATGGGATGTGGGCTGAAATGTGCTAAGGAGGCAGAGGCAGAGCCAGTTGGATTGAGCAAGAGAGAGAGAGATGGCTGAAGGAGGAGATAGAAAAAGATGGGCAGAGAAAGATAGGAGCAGCTCATACAGAAAGGATAGGAGGAAACATGGATGCTCGGAGATCCTGGAGGGCAGGTCGGTGAGCAGAGAGTGAGTTACAGATCTGAACATGCCCGTGGCCACTGTGGGCCGCACTGTGTTTGTCCACTAGGTGTCAGGTGGGCAAGTCCCTCCTGCTTCCCCCAAAGTGTGTTATAGATGAAGAGGAAGAGGATCCAGGGAGGCTGTGAGCACCTTGCAGAAAGGTGATGTCCAGCTCTCCTCCTCCCCACTGGGCAGGGGACGTCCTGGTTTCAGAGTTCCTCCTCAGCCCTGGCCTTCTGTGGCTCTGCTTCACATACCCAGGTCCTGAGGTAAAGGCTCTACTCACCAGACTGTGCCAATCGGGCAGTACTTGGCAGCTTTGCTAGCATGTTCCATATCCTGGTTGAGTCTCTCTTCTCCTATGGAAAGAGGTGCGGTGGCTGCTGGCAGCCCTGGGCCCCCCCCACTGTTGCCGTCACTGTCCTTCATCCTGGAAACTTCAGGCCGGGTCAGGTCAGGGTGGAGGCAGATGCACTGTGAGCCTCAGGGCAGATTTGGCCTCTGCTGTCCTCTTGCCCTCTCCGCACAGTCTAATGTGCAGCAAGGTGGAAGGGACCCATGAGAGTGGTGGGGCAGTTCTCAGGACTTCCTGTGCCTTCGTCTTCTGTACCTGAGAGTAAATCACTTTTTCCATTCCTTTAGATGTTACCAGTACGGTTGATGGAAAGGTCAATTTACAGCGCAAGATACATTTTTGTAGAAAACCTGTATAGAAGGTACTGTAGTTTGTATAGTCTGCCGTTTATTAAACTACTCATTCTGTGTGTGTGTGCGCGTGTGTGTGTGTGTATGTGTGTGTGTGTGTGTGTGTGCGCGCACATGCGTGGGTGTGTACACATGTGGAGGCCAAAGAACAACCTTCGGTGTGAGTCCTCAGAACTTTAGATTTATTTAATTTTATGTGTATGAGTGGTTTTTTGTTTCAGTCTTTGCTTACGTGTATATATGTGTACCATGTGTGTGCCGGTGTTCACAGAAGTCAGAAGAGGTATTGGATCCCCTGGAGTTATAGATGGCCACCATGTGGGTTCTGGGAACCACACCCAGGTCCTTTGCAGTAGCAACAAATGTTCTTAATCACCAGCTCATCTCTCCAGCCCTCCACCTTGCTTTTTGAGACATGGTCACTCACTGGCTTAGTTATCACTGACTAGGCGAGGCGGCTGGCCAGCACACTCCAGGGACCTGCCTGTTTCTACTTGTCAGTGCTGGGATTGCAGGCAGATACCATCAGGCCTGTGCTTTTCACAGGCAGGGATGGCAGGCAAGAGGGCCGAGAGGATTCCATGGGAGTTGAACTCGGGTCCTCATGCTTGCACAAACACTTTATCAGCAGAGCTGTCTCCCAGCCCTAAAGCACTGCCTACTCACCTGACACATATGGAGTACCAACAGCATCGACAAGCTTCTGTTGCTTTATGGTACCGTGTAACAGATAACCACAAAACCAAGTAGTGACAGCCACATTCCTTTATTGCCACGTTGGCTGGGGGGGGGCGGGGTCACACAGGTGGCTCCTTTACCTTCGCCTAGAAAAATGTCTGGGACTAGGCTGGCCTAGGATGGACTTGGCCACGATAACTCAGACAACTCCTCCTTCCTTTTGCCTGCCATGTCCTCTGGGACCAGAAGCAAGCATAGGCCTTCTCATCGCATGCAGAAGGCAGCAGTCCCAGTGGGAGCACACCAGCACGCCCACAGTAGTTGTTCCACCCTTGCTGATGTTTTATTGGTCCCATGTGCACAGGAGCCCAGGGGTGGCAGGCGAGAGGGCCGAGAGGATTCCATGGCACAGCGCAAGGCTGGTGGGAAGATGGAGATTTGGGATGTCAGGAGTGGTCAGTTTGCCGGCGCTGATGTTGTTTGTGGGTTTTCACTCAAAGCTGGCATCTGTCCTCATCTTTTATCTTTTATCCATTTTATTTGTCCAAAGTATTTTTTTTCTTCTGTCCTTCTGTCTTTACATCGGCTTTGGTGGAGGTGGTGGTGCAGCCCAGCAAGTCTAAACTGTGGTGGGGGTGTTCGGTCCTTCTGGGCTTCACGAGATCGATTCCTGACTGCTGTGCTGGGAATGGCACAGCTCATGCAGTAATGCAGCTTGACATAGAGCGTGGGGCGCACGTAAGCATCGAAGGCACTTGCTTTGGAGATGTCCCTGACAGCAAGGGCCTTACAATATTCTAAATGATAAACGTCTTAACGGCCTTGTCCTTGGGCAGGCACCGGGCACAGTTCACCCAGCGAATTGGCTGCGTATGACCAAGGCCCTTTGTTAGCAAAACTGTTGTGTCTTCTTTTTTTGGATCATCCAAGGAAAGAGCATCTTTTATCTTTTTATCATATTTTTTTTTATCTTATCTACAGTTGGAAGGGTTCTAGTGGCTCCCCCCCAGGTTCTTTGGGTCAACTGTGGGAGGGCCTACATCTCTGTGCTCAGGTTACCGATGATTTGGGAGGGTCCTAGAGGAGGTGGGTTGCAGACTGAAGTCGGAGGTTCTAGCCTTTTCTGAGCAGTTTCCGTCTTTATAGCCGTGTGCCTGGTGCCCCTGTCCCTATCAGCGTCCCCACTGTTTCCTGTTTTGAGCTTGTAGTACTGCTGTTACTTCTTGGGGAGCTGGGCCTCAGAGTTGTGCAGAATGGTCCCAGCTCCTCAGCTCCCAACCTCCTGTCCACAGCTGTCCTCGCTGTTCCGCCTCCACCTGTTTTAAAAAAGATTTATTTATTTTTATTCGTGTGTGTGTGTGTGTGTGTGTGTGTGTGTGTGTGTGTTGCTTGTGTGCATGTTTGTGCCTGGTGCCCGTAGAGTCAGAACAGGGCATCGGGTCTCCTTGGACTAGAGCTATGGGCAGCAGTGAGCTTCCTTGTGGGCACTGGGAATCAAAACCTGCCCTCTGCAAGAACAGCCGCTCGTAACTGCTGAGCTCTCTCCCCAGCTCCCAGACCATCTTGCCTACGTGGACAGAGCCTCCTTGGTTTTATTTTTTGTGTGGTGCTGTGGATCAAACCCAGGTCCTTGTATATGCCAGACAAATACTTTATCACTAAGCTGCATCCCCCGTCCTCACCTTGCTGCTTTTAATAATGACTTTCTTTGTAGTATTTAAGACATTTATTTGCGTTGATAACATTTGGCTAATTTTAATATGTAAAAGTGGCTATTCCACTTGATTAAATAATCCACGTGATTATTTAATCATTTTTTACTTGTCCCCAACTGGATCATACGCTCTCTGAAGGCAGAGACAGGCTCTGCTGAACAAGCATAGAGGGCTCTGCTTAGTGCTTGTTCAAGCGGGTTAGATGGTTTCGGCCTCTAGCCAGCTTATTCCTCAGTGCCCCCTGTTGGTTCTAACCTGTGCTCTTGAGGGAGTCTGTGCTCCTGATGGCCCTAAGCTGCTTCACTGGTCTCCTGAATGAGGTCCTCTGTTCCCTGGGCCCCTGAGTCAGGTCCGTGTTGTGTGTCTGACCGCAGACCTTCCTTGTGGGCTTCTGCTTGCCTTCCACAGGTAGCATTCTTCAAGATCCCTTCCTTGGGTTTCCAGAGGGTATGAGACAATCCAGTGCTTGGTTCCTCCAGCCCTTCCCTCTCCGATGCCACCCCCCCCTCCCAGCACCATGCAGGGGCGGGGCTGTGGCAGAGCGCAGAAAGGATGCCCATGTTGCTTGTTTTCCGGAGGAAAGGCATCTAGGCAGAGGACAAGGTGTGGGGGGATTTCCTGTGAACCTGGGAGACAGTGGCTGCCTGTGTCTTCTGATGGCTGTTTGCCGGGCTGGCTTGTGAGGTCGTGACCTGGAGTGCAGTGACCGGAGGTGAAGGGGGGAGTATGAAATGGGTTGGCATCCCCAGCCCTGCTTGTGGTAGGCTGCCTGTGCCAGCACAGTCCCCTCCCCTAGGCCCTGGTGGGCTTAGCTGGGGCCTTCTTACAGCATTTCTTCATTAGGCTTAACAGGGCAGCTCCAAGCTTCCCTGCTCTGTGGTGTTTGTGGGCAGCACAGGAGGAGAATGTAGTGCTCCCCCCCCCCACCCCCCGCCCCTCCTTTTCTATATTCCTTTTCCAGCTCTTTTCCTGTCCTGGTGACTTCAGGGTTGTGCCTCCCTAGCACCTGTGATCTGGATTTCCGTGAGACCGTGAAGCTCAGAACAGTTTAGTGTCTTTGTTTCTGTCCTTGGGAGCTAATTGTTCTGAGGTTGGTTAGCCTTCAAGGGGTCAGTATTCCCTGAAGACCTTCCTGTAGCCTGGAGACCTTTGAAGAAGCCAGTGACTGTTGGCCCACAAGTGGCCTTGGGTAGTTCAGAGGCTGCTGGGACACTGAGGCACCTGGAGGGCGAGACTACTTGTCTCAGGGTACAGAAGCATGGGAGAGGGTGGCGACCCTCAGACCTTCTCTGGGGGCAGTGGAAAGCCCTCTTGGGTGCTGCCTCCCTAGCGTAGCCTCACAGCTCTGGTAACCGTCTAGACATTTTGAGTATCATCCTTTACTCTAGGACTTTGTGTTCTGCTCACATCTGAAAATTAGTCTGTGTACTTAACCCTGGAAAAATGCTTTATCTCCTAGTAAATACCATGCTTAGCAAGTGTCTGGGAATGGCCCCTCCCCCAGTCTCACGCCCTGAGCCCGAGGTCAGCAGAGAGAACCTAGACCAGGGGCTGGAAGCAGCTTCCCTGTTTGCAGCTGAGAACTGGACCAGCTCTGTTACTCCTTGGACACTGGGGCATTTCCTCATGCGGTTAAGGGGATGGGCAGGGCCCATGGACCGGGGCCACAGTGGTTGATTTTAGGCTCTACTTGGCAAGGGAGGAACTCAGAAGGGATTGCAAAGGCAGCTGCATTTCGGAGGTGCAAGGAGCAGTTCAGGACAGGGATGATAGTCTGCCCCCTGCTACATGGGGCAAGCGAGAGGTGAGGAATGGTGAGAGGCAACCCACAGGCACCACTGAAGCCACTGCCTCTTTCCACACCGGCCTCACTTGTGCCTCTCCCTCCATCACCTACCTGGGCATCCCATAGACACACAGGTCTCCTTAGTACTGGTGGGCAGAGCCCAGGACTCTCAGTGTCGGTCAAAAAACCACCTGGTTGAGGAACAGGTTGTAAATGAGGTCCAGCAGAGGCCAGCCACCGTGTGGTACAGGTCTCTCTCTGTCCCCACACCTCTGCCCTTTTCCTGGAGTGTGGGCCGTCTGTCGTGGGAACAAGACTGAGTTCTGAGAGTTGTTCTTGGGACTGAGGGTTTATTGTGCAAGGTTCTCTCCTGCACTGAGCCTGTGGTTTGTCTCTCACAGGTGTTGCCTCTGGCTCTGCTGGGTGGGATTTTATACTGTCTTTGTGGTAAAGGTTTCCAGGTTTATTTCCAGGCCTAGAGTGGGGCAGCTGTCAGCCACTGCCTTGACAGTGAAAAGTTTTTTGGATCACAGCTTTAGAGGGCCAGTGGGAGGGAGAAGGGAATTGGGAGGTCCTGTAAGGCCACTCCTCGCAATCTCAGCAGGCCCAGGAAACTGGGCTGTGATAAAGGCGTGCTGGAGAGGGATTGCTTAGCGCTTTCTGCCTCCACTTCCCATCAACCTGCTGGCTGAGAAGTAGTCACCGCGGACAGAAGACGCTGAGAACCCCAAGAGGCAACTAGATCCAGGATTGTCAAAGTACAATTTATTAGGGGCTTGTGGACAGAAGTGTGACAGGAAGATAGGAGGGTGGATCCCAGTACCCTAAAGCAGGAAGAGAGGTTTATTTGTTCAGCCAGGAAATTGGATAGCACCTGGCTTTTCTTAAAATACTGTCAGGGTTATGGGTTGTGGTGGCGCACACCTTTAATCCCAGGACTTGGGATGCAGAGGCAGGTGGATCTCTGAGTTTGAGGCCAGCCTGGTCCACAGAGTGAGTTCTAGGACAGCTAGGGCCGCACAGAGAAACCTTGTCTCAAAAAACCATCACTAAGTAAACAAAGAAAAAGCTGTCAATGTGTCTTGTGTCTGTTAAGAAGCAGCTTGGGCATCAGTGACCAACCTACATCTCCCCGGATGACTATCTGAATATCTTTACTTGTTCTTTAGGGCTTGGAATACATGCTAGGTTCACATAGTGGATAAAATAGAGTTACAACCAACATGTCTATGAACTGTCAACCTGTTGTTCGAGCCTGAACCACAGGCAATATAGAACTAACTAGGTTTGGCGGTATCTTAGCCTGTACTTGGACCAAAATATCTTGGTTCTTACTGTGGAAGCTCAGCTGAGTACAGGTATGCATGGGGATCAACTCTAGCCTAGAAGTTCATGTTTCCCCATTTCCTGAGATGCCCAAGGGAAAGGCTTACTAATGTGTGGTGGTAGAGAGTCCTTTCACAGACAGGGATGTAGTCATGGTTGACCTGGCAATGCTCGCTTGATCTTTTTCTCAGGGATCCTTGGGAGGATCTGGACCTTTGCTGAGGATCTGGAGGAGGGGGCCTGACTTTGCACTCTGTAATTAAAGGCTTGGGTTTCTGGAAAAGCCCACAGACATGATTTGGAGTTCTGCATCTCCGCAAAGCATAATTTCTCAGAGTGTTCTTGCCTTTGGAACCATAAACAAGTGAAGAGCACCCCAAAGGAGAAGCCCACTTCTTCCGGTGAGGGTGGGAGGCAGAGTGAGTACAATTCCGCCACAGGCAGTCTGAGGGCTTTGTGTAAATTGCTGAAGAGAAGATTCGGATTTCATGCTGACATCAGAAACAGGAACTTGTGAGCTGTGGGCACAGGGCTGCAATGCAAAGCTGAAGGTGGCGCGGAAGGATCAAATAGCTAAGGAGGCCACACGGGCAGTTGTGTGGTAAGCCCCATGGGCTGAGGAATTGACCGCAAAGGCTTCACAAGACTGCCTGCTCCTCCTTTCCTAAGAACAGCAGTAGAGGAATGGAGTGGGGCCAGCGGGGAACATGGGCCCTCTCACCTCCCCTACCTGGCCAGAGCCAGGCCAGGCCAGGCCACAGAAATACACTGATCCATACTGTGATCCACACTGTGATCCACACACTGATCCTCACACTGATCCACACTGTGATCCACACTGTGATCCACACACTGATCTACACTATGATCCACATTGTGATCCACATACTGATCCACACTGATCCACACACTGATCCACACTGTGATCCACATACTGATCCACACTGTGATCCACATACTGATCCACACTGTGATCCCCACACTGATCCACATTGTGATACACACACTGATCCACACTGTGATCCACACACTGATCCACACTGTCATGCACATACTGATCCACACAGTGATCCACACTGTGATCCACATACTGATCCACAATGTGATCCCCACACTGATCCACATTGTGATACACACACTGATCCACACTGTGATCCACACACTGATCCACACTGTCATGCACATACTGATCCACACAGTGATCCACATACTGATCCACACTGTCATGCACATACTGATCCACACAGTGATCCACACTGTGATCCACATACTGATCCACAATGTGATCCCCACACTGATCCACATTGTGATACACACACTGATCCACACTGTGATCCACACACTGATCCACACTGTCATGCACATACTGATCCACACAGTGATCCACACACTGATCCACACTGTCATGCACATACTGATCCACACAGTGATCCACATACTGATCCACACTGTCATGCACATACTGATCCACACAGTGATCCACACTGTGATCCACATACTGATCCACACTGTGATCCACATTGTGATCCATATGGTGGTCCACACACTGATCCACACTGTGATCCACACACTGATGCACACTGTCATGCACATACTGATCCACACAGTGATCCACACACTGATCCACATTGTGATCCACACACTGATCCACACTGTGATCCACATTGTGATCCACACTGATCACCGCTGACAGAGCAGGGAAAACAACTAATGCACTGGAGAGCAGGTGGGACTGAGAGTGAGGCTCAGGCCTGAGCCTCCATGTTCTTCTCATCTGTAACCTAGGGCTGGAACTCAGCAGAAGTACAGGCTTTCTGTCTTAATCTGTTTGAGATAGCGCCTCTTTGTAGAGCCCAGGCTAGTCAGGAACTAAGAAGTTTTTATGTAGCCCAGGTTGGTGTCAATCATGAGCTCCTCCTGCCTTGGCCTCCTAAGATTAGCTATGGAATCCTAGAAGCTCCTAGGACCCCAGGCAGGCGCCCCCACAGCCAGCCTGTGATGTGGGTTCTTGAGCATCTGCTACTTTTAAGCTGAACTAAGTAGAAACCTGATACAAAGTACGGTGAGCAGTGGGACTCACTGGCTCAGTTAATGAGTTGACTTGGTCTCTCTGTGTTTTGGTTAGGGCCACAATTGCTCTGATGAAACACCGCGACCAAAAGCAACTTGGGGAGGAAAGGGTTTATTTCACTCACAGTTCCACAAAACAGTTCATTATCAAAAGCAGTGAGGGCAGGAACTCAAGCCAGACAGGAACCTGGAGGCAGGAGCTGATGCTGCTCACTGGCTTGCTCATCATGGCTTGCTCAGCCTGCTCACAGAACCCAGGACCAGCAGCTGGATCTTACAGAGGCGTTTTCTCAGTTGAGATTTCTTCCTTATTCTCTTGAAATCTTGCCTTTTGGCTAGATTGGCTGGGTTTATAGGCACGTAGGGCATGCCTAGCTTACCCCCCCCCCCTTCCTATAGGAAGTTGAAGTCAGGCACTCATGCTTGCAGAGCAGGCACTCTTAATTACTGAGCCAACTTCCCAGCTTTGCTTTTTAAGTTATAACATTTAAAATATGTAATAATGCCCCCCACTCTTGTTTTGAGTATTAGTACCTTGTTCTAGTTTGAAAAGCAAAGAACAAAGGAGAAGAAAGTTGATGGCTGTACTTGCAGTAGTTCTGCGGCTCAGAGAAGAGCGCTGTGGACGGCTTGGTGCATTTCTAGTCATTTCAAAGTGTGGACACACTTCTTTTTTTTTTTTTTTAATGTGGTCGGGGCATATGCAGACAGTTTAACCTTCTGTGTTCATTGAGCAGTAAGTTCAGAGCCTTTCCCTTTTCTGCGTATGACTTTACTACACCATCCTGCAGCCACGGTATACTTTACTGCTGCAGAGACAGACCAACACTTGCTTTCTCATTGTGCTGAGCAGTGCATGGCAAGCATCCCTGAGTATTTTCACAGAGAAAGAGGCGTGAAAATGACCCGCTGATCCACTCCCAACTGGAATGCTGTCTCTGTGCTTGGAAGAGGACAGACTAAAGTGCTTTTGTCTCAATTCCAGAAGCAGTCACCCTCAGTCAGTCAGTGCCATGGCCAGCCCCATCCCTGGTGGTGGCAGGCCAGAAAGGTAGACGCACATGGTCCTGGCGTCCTATGTGCCATCCACCATCTGTAGACCACACTGTGGGACTTGGCGATGCCTTCCAAACAGAAGCCACCTGGGGGTCCTTTGGGGGGGGGGAGTAACACAGCACACGGGTGAAAGCAAACCTTGGTCCTCTCATTGCAGCGGGAAGATGCCTGAGGTGGACTACGTGGTTCTGTCTGAGTGGTTTGACTGGATCATCAGGAGCATTGATGTCTCTGTTGACCTGATAGGTAAGGCAGCCTCTCCCTGTGCCTACCTGGAGGCCCCCGGGGGCACGGCTTGTGAGGTTCCGCTTTGCAGACACAGCAGGCAGGGACTCTTACCACCCAGGGTTCCTTCTCCATCGTAGTTCCCCAAAGGCAGGGGGAATTTAGGGTTTTCTTCCCCCCTGTGAAGGAACTCTGGCCTGGTTCCTTAAACTTCCTTCCCTTGGGTCAACTACTTCCAGCCCCCCACCCACCTCAATCTGCTCTGATCTGATGGCTTTTCTGTGGTGTGTGGGAGGGACAGAAATTGGACAGTGGTTGAAGCCCCTGGCTTGCCAGACCCTGTGTAGGAATGGAATCCCTTTAAGCTTCATGGTGATGCTGTGGGGGCTGAGGGCAAGGAAAGAGGATTGGGCTGAGGGTCAAGGCTCCTAGGGCTAGGGGGAGACTGAGCAGGCTTGGCGAGGCTCCTGCCGTGACTGAGGTGGTGTACCTCCACCCCCGCCCATGTGTCTCCCTCGTCTTTTCTCCCACACCAAGAGCACAGCAACCAGAGCCACTTGTGTTTTTTAAATCTCAGTTTATCTTCGGACCACTCCTGAGATCTGCTACCAGAGATTAAAGATGAGGTGCAGGGAAGAGGAGAAAGTCATTCCGATGGTAAGAGGCCAGAGGCATGTCCGCCTCATCCTGTTAGCTCACCACAACATTATCAAGAATATTTGTAGCAAAAACCAGGAAGTTCACAACTGAGGGTGAACTCTGGCTTCCTCTGTGGCTTTGGAGCCCTGTGGGTGCCAGAGCTGCTTTACTTCCTGTGTTTCTGATGCAGGCTGCTGCACTCCCATGTATACCGTGCTCCAGGCCTGTCTAATTCCTAAAGCCCAGCCAAGCTTTGTTTTGGCCCGGCAAGGCACATCCCAGCCATGAAGGCCTAGGCTTACTCCAGGCATTTCCTTTGAAATCCCAGAGACAGTGATGGAGCACCATGGAGCTCAGCTTGGGCAGTTGTTCTGTGCTGGGGTTTGGCATTTCTGTGCTCTATTCAACAACTCAGATGTTCCCAAGAAATGCCCTGTCTGGAGTCCTCCCAAGCCACTATCCACGGGGTTGACCTAGTGATTTTGACAAGGTCTTTAAGACAAGCTTGGCTCCTAATACCCAGGGGGAGTCCAGTGGTGGGTAAGAAGGCAGCAGCGTGGTTTGTGGGCCAGCTTCGGGGGTGGAGGGCAGAATGTTGCTGGAGGGGCTGGCTGGCTGCCTGAGATGCATGTGGGCAACAGTGGCGTGGGAGCATCCATCTCCTTCTCCATGGACTGCCCCACATCAGGCCTTCCCCAGGAGAGGTCCTTACGGCCTGAGCAATCTCTCACGAGTGCTCTACACGGAGAGTTTAGTAAGAGGAGAGGTTTAGTCTTCCTGGTGACAAGCCAGAGGGAGGGGTAGGAGCTGCTCAGCGCTGGGACACCTGTCAGTGACAGCTGTACATTGCCACATGGTGGAACTGGGTCTCTCGCTGGAGAAGTGGCAAGAAATGGGAGCTGCCAGGTGGGGAGGTGCGCCTTTAAACTTGGCTGGGGAAGACCAGTGGATGGTGGGGGACGCACTGAGCATTTAAGTCACAGGCAGTTCCCACAGCCAGGCTGGTTGTTACAGGGTCTTTTGTTCATGCCACTTCCTAATAGTCCTTGAGAATTCTGTCCTGCCTTGTCCCCGTGAGACCCGTGGTGGGTGGGTGGGATTTCTCCCCTCCCCCTCCCCTCAGCCTTTGTGTTTCCGTGGCAGGAATACCTCTGTGCTATCCACTGTCTCTACGAGGAGTGGCTGCTTAATGGTGGCCTTTTCCCAGCTGCAGCCCCTGTTCTGGTAAGTCTGTGTCCCTCCCAGAGTGGAGACTTTATGAGGAGGAAGGCCCAGAGAATGTCACCTATGCCACAGAAAAGAGCTCTCTCTCTCTCTCTCTCTCTCTCTCTCTCTCTCTCTCTCTCTCTCGTTACTTTCGTGACGTGTCACATACACTGCATCACTGCAAAGAAGTACTCCAGCTGCTCTGCACCTGGGTTTGAGTTTGGACCTTCAGGCATGATGGTCCCCATCCTTTAGTTGGGGACACAGAGCCCATTCATCATGGTTAGGTGACTCGGTGTCTTCAGAAGGCCTATAAGTGGCTGTCCTTAGTTGTCACACAGTGGCACCTGCAGGAAGTGCTGAGTATATACAAGTGCCACACCCCTGCCTGCTGCCTCTGAGCTCCTGGGCTGACTGTAGCACTTCCTCATAGCATTGTGTTGACATGTCCTCCCTATCCATATGGCCTACTGCTTATTCCCTGTGTTCTGATTTGCTCTTCCTAAATTTCCTTCAGCAGGCAGATACTACTTGAGTGAGGCTGTCACATATCCAGTAGGGGATCATTAGATTCTGTTTATGGCCTTGGGCTGTGGGTCACATAGACATTCTGGCCACGAGAGGCAGGCAGCAAGGGACAGCTTCAGTGTGGAAGCTTCCAGATTATTTTCTTTGCGGGGCAGGGAAAGTAGCAGAGTCACAGGGAGCTCGTCTAGGTGGTGAGTCCCTGGGTTTAGCCCCCCGGCACGGCCCCCTGGCTCCCAGAACCAGTGAAAAGAAACGGCATTGATGATGGGGTGGATCCTTCTGTGAAAATCCAGTCGAGGGCGTAGATTGCCCGGGAACTTGGGGCTGTAGGGTTCTGACCTTCTTGGCCTCTCAGCCTCTGTTGTCTTCCCAGTGGGGATGGAGTTGGTTAGTGCAGCCTATGACCTGTTTTTGTTTTTGTTTTTGTTTTTGTTTTGACCTGTTTGTTTTATTTCCAGGTGATTGAGGCTGACCACAATTTGGAGAAAATGTTAGAACTCTTTGAACAAAACCGGGCCCGGATATTAACTCCAGAGAACTGGAAGCATGGCCCGTAGGACTGGAGCCGTCTACGAGACAGGGCCAGGAGCAGCCCAGCAGGCCGGGCTAGCTGCTAGGAGCCGTTGGGAGAATCCAGTCTCAGGAGGGTCTCTTACCTGCTCAGATCTAGTCTCATAATGGCCTTCTCATTATGGGACAAAATAGCTTTTGTCTTTCGGATCCTTGAAGCACACACCCCGATGTCCCTGCTGGTGGCTTCCTGATACTGAAACCATTTGTAAAAAAATGCTCACTGTGTCCCTGGTGGTGTTCTGGGTGCTGTGCATCAAGCCACCCGGTAGGGCAAGGGAGCAGTCTTCCATCCCAGGCAAGGATTTGAAGCTCAGAGAGGTGCAGGACTCTTCAAGGTCACACAGCCAGTGCATAGCAGAGCTGCCACCATTTAGACACCTGAGCCAATCCCCACAGCACTGCTGCTGCTCTGAGCTCCTGCCCACCACGTCTTCATGAGAAGAGCTGGCAGTACGTGGCTTCCATCATATTTCACTACTGGGCAAGTTTCAAGGAGAAAAGACACCACTAGTCTTTGGCACCGTCTGTCATTTGGCCTGAGCCCAGTGCTTCCTGGCATGAAGTTGCTACGCTTCCTGCCCTTTGTCATCTGGACTGCTGTGTCCATAGGGGAATCCTGCACTGGCCTTTAGATGGTGCCAGTGTCCTTGAAGATGAAGGTCCTTCCTAGACTGCTGCCAGTTTCATGTCATTCTGTGTCAGGAAAAAAGGCATTTGGGACCTGGACGCTTTGCCCTGTGCTGAGCGAGACCAAGGGCAGCCAGCTGGCCTTCCAAGACCCTGTCACTCTCTCCTGTCCTTGTGTAAGGGGCAGCGCCCTTGGAATTACTGAGTATTTGTGCTCTGGGGAGAGACACAGTGGCTTTAGCTCCTTGGAAGTGTTTTTCCATCTGAGTGGATGTCTTGGATCACAGAGCATGAAGCTATCTCTATGGGATCAGAAAATACCTTAGCTTTGCTTGGCTGTAACTGCACTGAACGACCAAGAGAAAGAAACCATTCCTCGGGGACAGTGGGGCTGGGAAGTCAGGGCTTGCCAAGAAAGGCATTCAAAGCCTTGCTCTTGACACTCTGGAGTGGGCGGAGTTATTAGGAGAAGACTGGACACGGACTCAGAATGATTCCTGTGCACTCTGGAGACACACAGCAAGGTGGGCTGCAGACGAGTATGTGCCAGCTGGTGGCCAGAGAGAGGGCCAGGAGTCCAGTTCTCGGTCCTTCCTGCTTGGACCAAGTCTTGGGCCCTTTCCGTAGTATGAGGATAAACCATAAACCTGAGAAAGGCCTGGACCTTTGAGCCAGCAGTCCTGACCCGGGCATCTTTACAATTTGCAAAATAATGGTCCAGCGCGTGCCCCTCTGCTCAGCCAGAGCACCTCTTCTGGGGAGAGGTTCGATGTTTCTCTTGCTCTGAAGTAGCCAATAAATTCTACATCTAAACCCTGATGTCAGTTTTCTCATTTTACTATTACTTATTTATTTTTGAGACAGTGTCATACTTGATAGCTGAGGCTGGCCCTGAACTCTTAGCAGTAGTTTTGCCTCAGCCTTTTGAGTGCTGTGGCTACAGGCATGTGGTACCACGTCTGGCTTGTGTGTTCATTTGTAATTTAATGTAATTTTTTCTTTGTTTATTTTTATGTGTTTGGGTGTTTTGCCTGTGTGTACATGTGTACCTGGTGGCCATGGAGGCTATAAGAGGGCACTGGGCCTTTTGGGACTGGAGTTAGCTGTGGGCTGCCACGTGGGTGCTAGGAGCTGAACCTAGGGTCCCTAAAAGAGCAGCCAGTGCTCTTAACCACCAAGCCCTGTGTGTTCATTTTTCAAATACCCTGTTTCCTAACATAGTGTGCACGGTTCAGAAAGAGCCTCCCGTCCTCGCATCTCGACACTGCACACAGGAGACCATCTACGGCCCAGGCTAGGCTTGTAGAAACCTCCAGCTCAGAGGTCACACCTGAAACAGCCAGAAAGCCAGCTTTCACAGGGGCTGTGATCTGTCAGGCAGGCCAGGCAGGAGCAAAGGTCGTGGAGCAAGTACCAGCACTACCATCTCATGGCCAGAAGAAGGTGTGTAGCACATAGTAGGCCACAGGGCATCACTCCTGACAGCTGTCCCTGAGTGGCTGGTAGAGCATGGCAGAGGTTGGCATCCTTGTAGAGCTGTAGTGTCCATGTTTTGACTCCAAGACAACTCGATCCTTCCATCTGGGTCAGATTCACTAACTACATTTTGGAGGGTCACTTCTCAGTCTGCTGTGAAAAATGACCCATGACCAAATAAATTTTGGAAACACACTGTTCAGCAAGCTTCCCTTGCTTCTCGCCTCAGGATTTGCAGGCTGGGTATTAGGCTAGTGAGGTATAGACTTCTTGGAGGAAGAAATGGTTGGTTCTTCAGAACCTCTTGGACTCTGGCTTCCTAAATAAAAACATTACTTTTATTTTGAATTATGTGTATGGCAGTGTATTTGTGTGGTACCCCACATATGTGCATGTGTACAGTGCTCATGAAGGTCAGAAGAGGGCCTTGGATGCCCTGGAGCTGTAGTTACATGTTGTGAGCTGCTGAATGTGGGTGCTGGAAATCAAATTTGGCTTCACTCTATAATCAATTCTTTATCAAACCTCCTCTGCTAGGTAATGTGAGGCAGACAATCTAGGGTAGTTCAGTAACTTGGAGCTCTTTGGATTAGGCCAGGCACATCTCCCTTTTCTAATAACAATGGGTGACCTAGCTCCTGTACTTGCACATACTGTGCATGTACCTCTCTGTAACCTTGTGACCTTGGCTCAACACCTGTGTCAGGTTGCATGCACATGCCTTGAAAACACTGGGGGAGAATGGGGAGACAGAATGACCCAGCGGGTTCAGGAGCCCCACAAGAAGACCCGGGGGGGGCCTGCACAAACTGCTGTACCAACCAAGGGCAATGCATGCAGTAAACCTAGACCCCCTGTTCAGATCTAGCCAGTGGACAGCTCCTTCTGCACAGTTGTGTGGAGAGCGGGAACTGCCTCTGACATCAACTCTGGTGCCCCCAGTTTGACCACTTCCCCCTTGGTGGGGAGGCCTGGTGGCACTCAGAGGAAGGGGAAGCAGGCTATCCAGATGAGACCTGACAAGCTGTGATCATATGGTGGGGGAGGAGGTCCCCTCTGTCACAGACTTAGGGGAGGGGAATAGGGTGAAAGGAGGGGGAGTGGGAAGATACAAGTGAGGGGATAACATATCAGGATGTAATCTGAATAAATTAATGAAAAAATAAAAAGATTTGAACATCTTTATTTGCAACTGCATACTGGTTTTATATTTTTATGTCTTATATGTCTTATGGTTTTATATTTTATGCCTTCTCAGAAAAAAAAAAAAAGGAAAGAAAACACTGGGGTAAGTTCCTCCTCCCCTAGCAACAATTAGTTTCTATTGAAATATATTCCCAATGTGTCTAGGTACGAAGAATACAAAGACTGATCTGGCCTCAACTGGGTTGGGTGTACATGCAGGATAAGGCAAAACTGGAGTAAGCTTTTAGGGAGAATCCTCTTTTTTCTTACCACCTTATGCCTATGCGTAACAGGGTGTGTATAATGAAGGTCAGATGCATAATGGAAGGGGTTTGTTTGCACAGCAGAAAGTGATTAGATGACCAAACCTATTGATCAAAACAACCACCCTCACTCCACCACTTCGTAACAAACTCCTCATTCTCTTGGGAGCCATAAAAGGAAGCCCCGAACTAGCACTGGAGCCTTGAGCATCCTGGCTCGTGCCAGTTCTGACAGCATGTCTCTCTCTCATCTACACTCTCCCTGCCCTCTGGTTAGAGTTACTTGCTGTTTTATTTTATTTTTTTGCAAATTGGTGTGTGTAAAAGGAACTTTTATTTGTCTGTCACCGAGGCTTACTGCCTCTGTCTGTTAACGTAGCTCTAGTCCTGGAAGCTTCTAGCCTCCATACAACGTAACCTTGGCCAGGATTTTTTTTTTTTCAGCCTCTGAGACTTAAACCGCTGAATAAACTCCACCCATTTTAGTTCTTTCTGAGTTCAAAGCTGGCAGGTTCAACTCAGATGTTCTGGCTCAGACTCCTCTCCTGGCTGACTTAATTCAATCTGGCTTTTCTCTCAGTCTTTGAATTGCTCTGCTTGGCCTCAAACCAACTCCAGCAATCTGCTCTAACCTCCTGGCCCCTCCTATCTTCACCTGTGTCCAGCTTGTTCCCTCATTCAACCTCTCTCTGTAACACTCTCCCAGTAAAACTGCCTCCCCGCTATCTCCGCGCTGCCCCTTAGGTAGCTTCTGTTTCCTTTCTTCTTATGAGAGTTGGGCGTATCCTATTTTGTCAAATCTTTCTCTGATTCATCACTTTTTGACTTGACTTGGCTGTACTGGCTGGTTTTGTTTGTCAATTAGACATCACTTTCAAACATGCTTCCTTCTACAAATGAACTCTACATTCACTGTTTGGGATTAAAAGCGTGTACCACCATGCCTGGACCTGAGCTTTTCTTTACCTGTTATTTGTTCTATACCAGGCTGGCCTTGAACTCAGGATCTCCTGGATTAAAGGCGTGTTTGTATTCCAGCCAGATCACACAGACCCAGGTCTTTGGACGTGATCTCTTGCCGGAATTAGGATTCCTCTACAGATGTGAGCCCTCATTTCCAATTCTTTGGATAAAAGGCCAAGAACCTAGAAATACCTGATGCCACCCAGACAGCCCTGACCACTAGCAAGAGAGGCAGCAGGCTCCCAGGTTCTGGAATTAGGATGCAAACATCTTCGCATGGGAGGGGAGTTCCTCTTTGCTCTATCATCCCAAGTCTATTTTGATACTCAAAGTCATATTTTTCCAACACAGTGAAACTTGGTAGTCGAGGCTTCTAGATGGTTATAATATGCAGGACTCTAGGTCTTTGATTTGTTTTAAAGGGCATGGTCCCTTGGCTGTACTGGCTCTTTTTGTGTGTCAATTTGACATAAGCTGGAGTCATCAGAGAGGAAGGAGCCTCAGTTGAGGAAATACCTCCATGAGATCCAGATGCAAGGCGTTTTCTCAATTAGTGGTGGCCCAGCCCATTGTGGGTGGTGCCATCCCTGGGCTGGTGGTCTGGATCCTATAAGACAGCAGGCTGAGCAAGCCAGTAACCAGCACCCCTCTGTGGCCTCAGCATCAGCTCCTGCCTCCTCCAGGATCCTGCCCTGTTTGAGTTCCTGTCCTGACTTCAAGTGACGGACTCTGATGCGGAAGTGTAAGCCAAATAAGCCCTTTCCTCTCCAATGCGCTTTCTGTTCATGGTGTTTCGTCATAGCAATAGAAACCCTAACTAAGACGCTTGGCCAAGAAGTATGTATGTGGCGGGGGAGAGTGTAAAATGAGAGGCCCCGCTCTCCCCTGTTTTTGATACAGGGTCACATGTCACTCAGGCTGGCCTCAAACTCGGTACGGAGCCAATTGATTCTTCTGAGTGCTGACATGCACTCTGGCATCTTACAGACGTTCTTCACCATGTTTGGCTTCCTGTCTCTCTCTCATTCATTCCTTGGCTGTAGGCGGGCTTGCTCCTTGAAGGGAAGGCTGGAGTGGCCTCCTCTTTTCCCTCTAGCCCAGGCCTCACAATTTGGCAGGTTGTTTCCTCCTTGCGATTCTTCTGTTTGCTGTTGACTTCTTACTAAGTTAACCATTTTCCCCCAATCTAGACATCTCAGCCCCCAGCACTTGGCCTCTCCTAATTCTCCACGGGAAGCTGTGATTGGAAGGGGAGTGAAAAAGCCAGGTGTGTTTTCCTCAGGTCTCCGTGCCCCCCTCACCCCCCCACCCCCCGCCCGCCATGTTTGATCCTGTCCTGCTTCTCCATGGCAGCTTATGCCTGGCTCCACACTGGCCCGCTGCAGCCTGGTGTATTTGTTGTGCAGAGAACCAGTTATACTTTCTGGACCTTCAGGGAGAAACTGCTTTCACTAGCTGCCCAAGTGCTTAGCTTGGGGAGCAAGGGAGGGGTGGAGGAGGTGGTGGTGGTGGAGGGGAGGGGTGGAGGTGGTGGTGGTGGTGGAGGGTGGAGGTGGTGGAGGTGGAGGGGAGGGGTGGAGGAGGTGGTGGTGGAGGGGAGGGGTGGAGGAGGTGGTGGTGGAGGGGAGGGGTGGAGGAGGTGGTGGTGGAGGGGAGGGGTGGAGGAGGTGGTGGTGGTACAATGACAACAATGTGGCTTAGTAGGGAGTTGGGACAAGGGATACTCAAGGACTGCTTTGGTCTCAGTAGACTGAGGGACCTTCATTTTCAATAGCTCCCGAGGCCCTTGTATAACCTATGAACTTGGGGTCCTAAGGGAGGAGGAGAGCCAGTTAAAAGTGCTGCCTGGGCAGAGGAGGGTCCCAGGTCTGAGATTCAGCACCTAACTGTCATGCTCACGCATAACACCAGGGGGAGGGCTGTTTCCTGTCAGAATAGCACTCTGTGTTGTTAACAGTTTTCTATTCTAAAGCCTCACCCACCCCTGCTGAGCTCTGTGCTGGACTGCCCCCCTGGGGAGAGTAACCAGCCGTGACCCTGGAACCCCATCTCAGGTAGACCACTCAGGAAGGGAGAGGCTGGAGGAGGAGAGACAGGAGTTCCCACTTAAATAGTCCTGAGGGAGGAGACAGCCACTGGACTGTAGCCTCACGCCTTATGTGATGTCACAGATCCATTCCTTAGACCTTTGCCCAATTTTAGGTTCCTCTTCAGAAGCAAAGCCTGTATAACTGGGGGCGGGGTGGTGACTGTGTTTCTTGTTAGGGCCCTGCACATCCAAAACTCATAGAATGGTTTTAGGATGGAGTCTGCCGCTAGGGACAATGGTCATCAGAGCTGTGCCTCTCTGGGTTCAGGGCCCCCTCCTCCCAACAGAGAAATCTCAGAGGTACGAGTTGAGATGGATTCAAGATGTTGCTCAGTGAGTCCAGTGTAGCTGGAGGCCAGTTCTGATTTCTTCATAGGCCAGGGGCCTTGGTCAGCAACTGTCCCCAGCCTTACCTTCCTGGGCATCTGTCATCCCCATGTGGTCACCATCCACCTCTGGTTGGCAATCACTGAGACTGAGGGTGGGTGGGTAGGACCAGGATGGGAACAACATGACGGAAAGGGCTGAGGTGGGTAGAATGTGGTACGTTGGGCCTGGAGGTAGGATGATGGGTAAGGCAGAGGAAGCAGGCTGGAGCCTGATGTTCTGTGAGTATATAGTCCTCTTCGCCTCTTTCTCACCTTTGGAAAACCCACCCTAGAACAAAATCTTTTGTTTACCTTCCTGAGAGTGGCACATGTCCTCAGGCCAGAAATAATAAGAGACCTTCTTGCCCTGCCCCAAACCACAGCCACTAAGAGGCTCCAGGAGAGTCCTGTCCAGGCCAGTCCGATTTCTGGGAGATGTGCTACTTGCTTTCTGCCAGAGAGGGTCTCTCTTCATTCTGTGTCAGGAACCAACCAACTCCAATATGAGACCTTTACTTTCGCTTTCCCAATGGCAGAATAGAGATGCTTTGGTGGCCACAGTCCAGAGAGGCAGTAAACTAACCCATGCCCTTGGCCTTCCTAGACCTAGCCATGTGCGAAGCCTGATTTATCACCTGGGTAATTTAGTTACATGAACCAGTAAGTATTCTTTCTTGTCTCTTGCAATTGAGGAAAGTGGTGCTGGTTGGGGCCCAGAGTCTGTCAGAGGGTCAAACTCTCCCTTGACATTGAAACCAACCTATAGCCCCCTGCAGCCCCTCTCCATGCCCCAAGGAGTCCTGTTGATGAGTGTGGCGCTTTTGTGGCTGAGGCTGTGATGACAGGGCTGCCACCTTGGATTTCTTGGAGATGTGCTGGGCAGACGCAGCTGTGCCACAGCTGGGTGGTCAAAGGTATGCTTAGCCTCCAAGCTCAGACCTCCTAGCCTTGCCTAGTCAAGGGCTCCTGGGCTCCAGAGAGTTAGCCTGGGCCTGGGATGTGTCATGCAGATGAGCGGAACAGAACCCAGGACGATAGATCTTCTCCCTCTGATGATGAAGCTGTGGCCTTTCTGCCCAGGCCCAGTCCCTGGCCAGTCATGCTAGTGTCAGAGCATGCACATGAGTGTGGGCTGCATCAATGTGCAACACCTGGGTGTGCAGATGGAGCCCTTCATGCAAAGGGTACTAGTGTGCGTGTGAAGGTGTGTGAAGCCACTGGAGGAGGGAGTTAAGCAATGCTGCCACATGTATGTACGTGTATGCATGCAATAACTAGCTATACAAACTTGCCGTGTGTGTGTGTGTGTGTGTGTGTGTGTGTGTGTGTGTGTGTGTGTGATTCCTATACAAACTTGGTTTCTGTACGAAAGCAGGCTTAACCCAATGATGGTGGATATTGGGTGAGGTGCCCATGGCTTCTGTAGCCTTACTAGCATCTTGTTCTTTCCCCCTTTGCTTGAGCGAGGTCTGGTCCTCAGTGGTGGCAGAGCCCTTTGGTGCTATCCAAAGCTGGGGACTTTCTGTGTCCACTTGTATGTGTCCACACTCAGTCACTGTACAGCTTTGCTAGCCAACAGCAACCCTGTACAAAGGCAGCCTCCAAACAGCGCTGCTCAGAGCCAGGTACAAGTGACACACATCTGTCACCTCTGGAAGTCAGACTTCGAGGCCATTCAGGCATGGTGTGCCCTGTCTCTTGGCACAGTGGGACAGTGTGGTGGCCCATATCCTTCCAGACTTCCTTCCCCTCCTTCCATTTCCTTGACCAGCCTTTGACAGCATGGCTGTGTTCCAGGGGCTGGTCGCGCTTCCTCCTGGCATACCATCTGAGTAATAGTATGCCCTCACCTGGGGGGATACCAGGCACCCAAAGGTTCACCTTGGGTCTTGTCTCCTGGCACAGAGAGGAGTCACACTCCTTGAAGGACCATGCAGTCTTGAGCATGATGTCCACAGCCCAAGGAGTGTGTGGATGGAAGAGACAGGGAGAAGCCGGAGGCTGATAGTCCTCAGAGTTTAGAGTGAGTGTTAGTGTAGGTGGTCCGGGTGGGATTCAGCACGTGGCTGGACACCATCACCACAAAGGAGAAGGAGCCTCACAGTGGGGCATAGCAGCATATAAAACAGAGAGGCAAGGGTTCACAGAGAGAGGAGGGCATAGCCAAAAGGAATTCCCAGAAAGGGAGATGATGGGATAGCGTCTCCTTTAGAAAATGCACGAAAGATTTCAACCTCACAGAACATCTCAGCGGTAGCAGATAAGCCTAGGATCCAAACGTCAGGTTCAGCATAGGGCTCTGAGTGTCCCACAGCTGTGGGTTTTAAAGTAAAGGGAGGGATTTCCTAGCCGGGCATGGTGGCATATGCTTCTAATCCCACCATTCAGAGAGGCAGAGGCAAACAGACCATCGTGAGTTCGAGGCCGGCCTGGTCCACAAAGGGAGTCCAGGACAGCCAAAGCTACACAGAGAAACTCCTTGGGTAGGGGGCAATTTCCCCATTCTAGGGTGATCTTTGTGATGGAACAGTGGCAGCAGAAAGCCAGCAGGTGGCAGTGTGTGCTTGAGTGTGGACAGTGCTGGACAGCAGGTCATTTCTCCACCAGGGACATAGGATTTCCAGGAGCCGCCTGTGGGCCCCTGGCTCATAGTTGGCCCGAACCCCCACCTCACTTTGTTCAGGATCATGCCCCAATTTCAGGGTGTGATCTTGGGGGCCTAGGCCTCTGCTAGTACAGTGGAGTTTTAGTGGAAGGAAAATGTGTCCAAGAAAAGAAGTCAGGCTCCGTGAGTAAAGAGGTCACCATGCAAAATCTCTATCTGAAGGGTACTAGGTAACAGGAGTGTTTCTGCAGAGGAAGGAAGGAGCATATTTCTGTCTGAATACTGCTTGCCATTTTTCTTGGAAGGACAAGCCTTTGGAGTACTGAAGCCCAAAAGGTCGTAGCTACTTTGTGTATACGGAGTCTACTTTGTGTATACGGAGTCAAGTCCTGAAGCTGGTGGCTCACTGTATTCTCACTAGCATCACACAGGTCTCAGAAAAGTGCTGCCATGTTTCAGTGAGGCACAAAACCACAAGGGCCTGGGGAGGTGGCTTAGTGGGTAAGATGCCTGCTGTGTAAGCAGGAGGACCAGAGTTCAGATCCCCAGGACCACAGAAAGAGCCAAATGCAAGGCGTAGTGGCACATGCCTGTAATTCCAGCACCTGGGAGGCAGAGGCAGGCAGATCTATGGGAGTTCGAGGCCAGAGTCCAGCCTGGTCTAAAAGGCAAGTGCAGCCAGAGCTTTGCTAAACAGAGAAACCCTGTCTCAAACAAAAACAAAGAACAAAAAATCCAAAAAACAAACAAGCCAGGTACAGTAGCAGCATGGGCTGGGAGGTAGAGACAGGAGGCTTCAGAGACTTGGCTGGTCAGCCAGACTAGACCAATAGGACTCTCTAGGAACTAGGGAAGCAGAAGGCAGGAGAATTGTGAGGCAGGCTACATAGCAAAATCTTGTTCCAAAACCCCAAATAAAAGCAGAGGGCCCAAAAAAGGAAGTCCTATGAGACTGACCATATAAATGCACCCCTCTATAGGAGCACCACTGGCCTCACTAAGTCAAATCTGAAAAATAACCAGCTGGGCAAGTCAACATTCAGAGGTAGATTTAAGACTATTTCGGTTTAGAGGGCTCCTCCCGTCTCAACTTGCAGCCATCAGGAGCCTCCAGGGCCCTCACCCACTCCTTGAAAGTGTTACTTCTTTCTCCATCTTTGTTGGTATGATGTATTTATTTTGAATACGGAAAAGATACATTGCTGTTTATTCAGCCTAATCTGGGAAGGAGAAAAGCTGTTCTGTAGATCCTTCCAACATGAGGCGTAGGCAGGGATGTTTCTCTTCCCCTAGCACTTTCCAGAGCTATAAAAACAGACTGTGTTTCTTAAAGAGTCTCATCCCTGGGGTGCATTTTAAAGGCTATACAGTACAGCAGACAGACATTTTTGCCTAGAAAGCAGACCGCCACAAAGGTGGGCAGACCTGCTTGTAAACAAGGTTCCCTCCCCCAGGCAGAGCCTGTGCCACTAGGGTGCTTGCAGGATGCTACAGAACCTGTGGGTGGGGCCCCCTTTCTCGGCTCTGCATCAGAGTAAATGCTATTTCTATAGAAAATAAGATTCAAGATAGCCATCCTTGCTACCCCTCTGCTTAAGAAAGGGATTGCTGAGTTTTCTTAGCCCTTCATTGGAGAAATTGAAATGTGGGGAGGGGGGGCGTCAATGGGGGTCAGTCTGCTGCTTTGGGATGAGTGACAAAAGGTAGCAAGTGGGGTGAGGCAGTGCTGGCAGGACACTCCTCAGAGATGCTTAGCTTTGGCAAGCTGGGTCTTCACAGATCACCTCTGTGACCTTATGTAGTCTCTGATGGAGATGGCTGGAGTGCTCAGGCTAACATCTGAGTCCTCTCTGCTTCTCCACACGTTTCCATGACAGATGTTGGCAGCAGACACTGGTCTTCTCATAGTGGCATGGTGATTTTTTGTGTGTGTGTGTGTGTGTGTGTGTGTGTGTGTGTGTCCATATCCCTTTTATTTTTGTCTCTACTTATGTCCCAGAGAGGCAAAGCCAGAATTCATCAGCTCACTCCCCAGCTGTGAGTTGCCACCCTGGATGCCAGCGCTGGCTCTTGGGTTGGCTTGAGACCTCATGGGCTCAGCTGCCAGGGCTGGTTGGGCACTTACTGAGTGGTGGGCCTTTCTGTGCCTCTGAACGGTGGCTAGGCAACACTGTGGTGAGGCCGCCTGCATCTTGTTTTCCTTCAACTTTCAATCCTGGCATGGATATAGGAAAAACTGCTCCTCCATGACACAGGCCCAAGGGCCTGCCTGTCCTCTTCCGGTAACTTAGGGTGGGTGTCTGAGCTAACCCCACTAGCACCGCCAAACTGGGGACACTGAGACAGGGAGAGAAGAGAGTCAATGAGCTGTGAGGACGTCCAGGTCATGCCTAAGCCACCAGACCTGTTGTTATCCACCCTGTAAGTGGAAGGATGGTGACACTGTGGCTCTTTTGCCCTGGCGTTGAGAGGGAGGCACGGTGCACAGTGGGACCTCGTTGGGACCTGTCTCAGCTCCCAGTGGGACAAGCCCTGGGGCAGGGGTTGTGGCAGGAAGCTGACCAAGCAGTTTCTGCAGGAGAATCTGATTGTGGCCACAGCCTAGAGGACGCGGGGTGGGGGTGGGGGGAGGGGCGAGGGAAGAAAGTAAGAGTTTCTTGTCTCATCTCAGCCTAGCACTGTTCAGAGTGGCACCAGGCAGGGGAGGAAGAGACACCAGCTGGGGGCACTTCATCTAAAGAAAACCTTCCCAGGTGAGTGTGTGTGGTAGTGGGACCTGTGTATATGCAGGTGTCTACATATGTGTGGGTGTGGTGTCAGTGTATACACTTGGGGAATGTCAGTATGTGTTGATAGTCATATATATATATAGGCATGTGCATGAGTTGTGTGTGTGCACCTGTGCGCCTGGAGGAGCTAGGGTAGCCCAGAAAGACCAGTAGGACTTATGGACTGGGTCGTTCACACAATCCTCTCAGGGCTGGCGGTTGGAACCTGGGTTGGGGTGTGTGAGCCCTGGGAGTTACTTGGCCGTGGTTCTGGTTCTGGCAATGGCAGCAGGTCAGACGGGGAGCCTGTTCCACACACAGCTTCATAAGGTGGCAGTGTGTCCATGGAGACAGTGTGGAGGCTACCCTGGCCCTGGGTCCTCTGCTCCTGCTGCTGATGTTGGCTGTGGCCACTGCCTGAGTCAAGGGCGCCATTCAGGATGGGACAGGAGTCAGTCAGCGAGTAGGGTGGTGGTGCATCCGTGGGGACATACAGCTGGGTGGCTCCTGGTCCCACACACTCGTCATAGCTGTGAAGGAAGAGTTTTCACACAGGCGGTTATGGATCCCACAATCTTAGAGCAGGTAGAAGAGTCTATAGGTGAGCTACTTCCCTCATTGTAGAAGGCCTTGCGTATGCTGGGATTCAATGAGACCATGCTAGTCCCCAAGGAGAGACCATGCTAGTCCCCAAGGAGGGCCATCTGACACCCTCAAGCCATGGATCTTGGGTCAGACACATGTAGCAAGTCCCTACACCCCTCTCTCTGGAGGATTTAGATTCTCTGGAGCAAGAGCAGGGCCTGTCTAGGGAAAAGTCCCAGGTTGGGCACCATGAAGGGGTCATGTAGGATCCCTGAAACCTTAGCTGCAGGACTGAGGGCACCTGCTGCTTCTCCCAGAGCCTCTGGTGGGAAGGAAAAATGACATATTTTCTAGGACCAGAGTCTACAGTAGGGAAGTGACAGGGCTCTGACCTGCTCTAAATGGTGGTAGCAATGGGGGTCCAATGCCCCCAGTGAAGGCTGGCCATAGGATGGGCTTTGGAATCTGGGGATGTCCCACCCCGAGAACAGAGGAGCAGTGATCTTAAATCCTCTTCCTCAGGCTCTACAATCTACTTCCTTGGATGGGTCATTCAATTTACTGAATTTTTCTTGGTGGGAAGAAGGCACTTGGGTAGTTGGGAGCTCCCAAGGGTGTTCCGTGAGAACATGCCCACCTCCCTGTCCCCTGTCCCCCAGGAAGCTCTGTTGCTTTAACCTGTATGGGAAGGAATTGGGCCCCATGGGGGTACCCCTCTGTCCTTGTGGTTCATCTAAAGGGCAGGGACCACAGGGGCTACTTGGACTGGCGTAAAGGTACACAGGCATAGAGTCTGGGAGGTGGTGGGGTTCTCTGTGAGTCAGGGCTCGGTCAGGGATGGGTTGATGAGAGCCCATTTTGCTTGGGCTCACTGAGATGGAGACCTGGATGGGCCTAAGGCAAGAGTGTGCAGAAGGCAGAGACAGGACTGGAAAGGCTAATAGCAGGAATGTGAGAAGGTGGGGACAGGACTTAAGGCTGTGCAGAAGCCTGGGACAGGAAAGGCAGGCTGACCGCACAGCACACAGTTGAGACCCAACAGATGATATGGGCTAGCCAAGCCTGAGGACTCTGTGGCTACACCCCCAATGTGTGAGAAATGCTGACCTTGGGGTGGGCATGAGCTCCTGGTATCACAAATAGGAGCTCAAGGGAGTTTTCTCCCTAAATGGATACTGGTGCCACAGCCATGATCCTGGACATCCCACGATTCCTGTCCCTAGGGAGTCCCTGTCAGAACTGACTGAAGCTTAGGAAAACTGTCCTGAGACTACCCCCAAAACTATGAGGCTCCCCTCCCATCACCCATCAGCCTGAAGCAGGCCAGCTGGTCTCTGTAGTCCATCCTAGTGACACCTCCCAAGTCATGTCCACCCTCAAGGGGATTTGCTTGGTCGGAGGGAAGCAGTTCTTCCCATGGGTGGGAGACCTTTTTATCCAGGGGCTCCCCTGCTCTCCCCACCACGGGGCGACCTTACCCCGGTGGAGAATCTGGGTACAGCTCCCTGAGCACTGTGACATCCACATCCCCATCAGAGCTGATGTCCAAGGGTGGGGGCCAGTCCTCAGCAGGGCTACAGGCGTACGGCATCCTGTGGCTGGAGTGGCTGTGCGTGTGTCCTCCTGACGCTGTAGAGAACAGAATTGCAGGCAGTGCTAAGGATTTCCCACACAGTTGTGGTTTATCCAAGGCTCACAAGTCCCCCCATGACCATCTTCCTTACTACACACAGCTGCCTGTATCCCAGATAACACCGCCAGAACGTGGAGCACTGTGCAGTTCTGGGAGTGGGGGTCCCAGGTAGGAGACAAGGCTTGTCCTATCACAAGGAGCCTCCAGGATGGATGACAGCTTAGCCTAGGGGAGCCTTGGCACTGGGTGGTTCTGCTAAGCTTTGGCAAGTTAGTACGGAACTATTGGAGAAGAGAGAGGTCTGCTTAGCACACACGTGACTCCAGAAACTGCTTCCCACTCCCCATACAAACTCTTCCTTAGTCTTGACCCAACAGTAATAGAAGAATCTAGATCGGGAACTGTATTCACAGGTCCAATTCTGGAGTTATTCACGAGAATCAAAAAACTCTCAGAGGCAAATATTGCAGACACATCCATTCATCAGTGGTGGCTCTGCCTGTCTGGTGGGTCATGACCTTTATTTTATCCTTCCACATTGCCTGTCTTTTTAAGGTTTTATATAATGAATATTATTACTTTTCTACTAGCGAAAATAAGACCAATAACAGGCAGTGAGACAGAAGCTGAGATGAGATTTATTCCCTTTCAGGAGAGCATGGAAGGATGTGGAAAAGGAAGGCTAGGAGAGATGAAACAACGGAACAAGCCAGGCCCTGGGCACTGGAGCTGGGGTCCTGTACTGCCAGCACTGCCCGGAAGGATCTCTGGGCTCAAACAGACTGGGAGCCACTTGCAGAGCGAGCTGGAGGTTGTTGCATTACTTGTGTCCCCATTCCTGGCTTGGGAACTATAGTACTCCTCTCAGTTCGAAGCCTTGCCTCAAAGACCCCTGAAGGTCGCTCCTTGTGTCGCCTCTGAAAAACCTTCTCTGGGCTGGGTGCAGGTGGGGCGAGTCACATACAGGCCCTGCTCTCACAGATGTCACCCTTGTGACTGAGGCTGGAGGTGTGGGTATGAAGGCAAGGAAGAAGGGGTTTCCTGGTTCACTTTCCTGGGAGGGAGAAGGAAGACTGGGGATGTTTTCCCACAGGAAGTAAGCAGCCTTTGGAGCCAGGCCCAGGCAGCTTCAGAACAGTGGCTGGGCAGAGGTAGAGCATATACCAAAGCGTGGATGCGGTAGGAGCAGGAGCAGGTGCATGGGGAGGGAAGCAGGCACTGGTGGGAGGAGCAAGGGGGCATGAGGGATGTACTGGGGCTGCCGGTTAAAGCAGTACCTGGGCTCCTTGTGCGAGCATAGGCCATGTCAGCCTGGTATGGGCTCTACTCTTGACTTGTCTGCTAGGGAGAGCTTGGCCCCTGGGGAGACATGGGGCCTGGGCTGGCTGAGCTTCCTTGTCTGTCCATGCAAACCTGCTGACTTTTCCTTCTAGTCCTAGCTGGTTCGGAGAGCCTGTCACCCACTAACAGGCCATCTTTCTTCCACTGATACACCTCTCAGCCTTGTCTAAGGTCTGGCCTCTTGTTTGTCTCTAGACTCTTTCCAGAGGAACAACATCTAGGTCTGAAGGGCCCTTGGGATCCAAGTGTTTGCTGGACCCAAGCCCTGCTACACCCACAGGTGGCCAGTTAGGGCTGTTGCAGGGGCCAGTCTGAGTGCACCCAGGGCAGCTACCCAGTGCTCTCATCTCTAATCTGCCTCTTACAAGAGGGTTGACCCCCAAGTCTGCTGGTCAACTCTTCCAACATTAATTTTGGATCAGCAAAATTGAGGTGGGGGCAAAGCCAGCCACTCAAGAGGAGGATGCTGTACAATGAGACTAACCCCTAACCCCTAACCCCTAACCGCTAACCCCTAACCCCTAACCCCTAGCCCCTAACCCTAACATGCAAAGGAAGTTCCAGGGATCAGCAGGTCCTCTTTCCCACAGTCCTCTGTGCTGGCTTCAGGTGATCCAGCCCTGCTGGTTCTTCCTTGCTCCCAGGCTCCTACTGCCTTGGATTGGAAAGGCCCCCAAAACCTTCAGCTACAGTGAGAGTCCTCCCAGCATCCTGCACTTGATGGGGAAGTCTGTTCCCCCTATGGAAGCAGGTGGTCTGTAGTCTGGGTAGAGGCCCTGGCTGCCCCTCTGCAGACCCCTGTGGGCCTTCTTGTTCCTGCCATCCAACACTGACTCAAAATTGAGCTATTCGGCTTCATTTAGACCATGGTGGTCCCCGCCAGGAATGAGGTGGTCAGGTGGCCATGTTCTGTAACAATTCGTGCATTCTGACAAGATGGGCACTCCAGGGACTGGTCCCCCTGCCCCAAATAGCCACCAATGGATGACAAGAAATCCTGAAATAATGTGTTTTTTCTTTGTGGGCTCTCAGTGGTATATTTTCACTGCTCGTTCATTCCTCCATCCATCCATCCATCCATCATCCATCCATCCATCCATCCATCATCCATCCATCCATCCATCCATCATCCATCCATCCATCATCCATCCATCCATCCATCCATCATCCATCCATCATCCATCCATCATCCATCCATCCATCCATCCATCCATCATCCATCCATCCATCCATCCATCCATCCTACTATCCACACTCCCACCTGTGCCCTAAGTTCTCATTTATCCATCTTTCCATCCTTTCCTGACCCAGATCATCATGCTCTCTCAAGCATGCCACTCAGTCCACCTGTGAATCCATCCTTCTACCCCTTACTCATCTATTTCTTTGTCTGTCTAGCCATCATACCCATTTGTCTGTTCATCCATTCCCTCTGCACGTCTATCCGCCAACCTATGCATTCAATGTGCCCTTCTGTGGCCATTCATCTACTGGCTTATATATATTCTACCCACCAATCCCTCTCTATCCATAATTCACCCACCCATCCATCTCTCTATTCATTCATTTCTCCTCTCATCCACACCTGCACTTACTCACCCACCCACCTACTCACCCATCCCTTTCTTATCCACTACATAATTAACCCTTCCATTTATCCATTCACCCAGCCTTCCATCTCTTCACTCATCCATTTTACTCACTCTCTACTCACCCATCTCTCTACCCATCCCCAAACCCACCCACCCACCTAACCATCTCCCCATTCATCCTATCATCCACCTACCTACCCACAAATTCATCTTTATTCATCCATCCCTCTATGCATTCATCTCTCCACACATCCATCCATCCAGATGCCAGCTGGGCCAGTGTCAACACTGACCCAACAGTGGCAGGGCTTGAGGAGTATGACAGAGTCTCCAAGTCGCCTTCAGCTTCTCCCTAGGGTCCTTCACGTAGTAGACCACAGGCCTTTCATGCTGTGGCGGACATGACAGTGGACACCTGTGAGCTCTTCCTGATGGACCAGGATACTTCCCTGACCCCATAGAAGAAATCCCTCCCCCTGGACACCCCCTTAAACCAGCCATAATGGCATGAGTAGCATGACCCAGAGCTCACCGTGGCTCTGCTCGTATTCTCTGTGTCTGTGCCGGCGGTGGCGGTGATGATGGTGGCGGCGGTGGCGATGGTGGTGTCGCTGGATCCGGGCCTGTCTGTCCCTTCTGATGCTTCCCACAATGATGGTGATGCAGGAGAGGGTGATGACCACACCTATGACAGCGCTTGCTACCAGCACTGGGGATACCAGCAGGTGGTTGTGCTCAGAGCTCTCGGAGAACGTGGTGGGGTAGAAGTAGCTGGTACGGTTGTATCGTGCTACTGTGGACAGAGAGACAGGACACTGAGATGGTTCCCAGGCCTGCCATGCACCTTCCCCCTTCACCCCTGTCGTCCTGGGAGACATTTATCCCTTAATAAATGGAGGATAGTGAGGGTAAGGCTTTTCATCCTGGTTGGTCCTGCATCTCCACCCAATTGCTCATAGGGGCTTCTCATGTTTGTTGGTTACCTTCCTTCATTTCCTCTGGCCCCTCTGCCCCAGGAGCTCATCTAACCCAAAGACAGGAAAACTCAGATAGGGCAATGGATATGACTAGTTTCAGGAGTCAGCTGACTCAGGGCTTCTCCGTCTCTAACTTCCGAGGCTGGGATTGTATGGCCTGCTCGGCATTTGTTTGGGTTCTGAAGATCTGAACTCCAGCCCCCAAGCGTGTGTGGCAGGTGCTTTAGCTACTGAGCCATCTCTCCAGGCGACACGCACACTGCTTGATGATCTGACGTGAGGGTGCCAATGTAAACTGATTCCTGGAATTCCGTGGGGGGCAAACATTGGCCAGTGTTCACAGGCCCTACTGTGTCTAGGCTCAGTGCTAAGAGCTCATTTCTTCTTTGAAGCTTTGTTCATTTAAGTCTTCCCATTCAGCACGAGGGCACTGAAGACTAAAAAGCTGTTGATAACTCACGTGCTGACATGTAACCGAGGCAGGCTCTCTCTGGGTGGTGGTTCCCTCACTAAGTCAGACGGAGATGGATAAGAAGCTCATGACAACAACGGGGGAAGGGAAAACGGAACTGAGTTATGTAAGAGCGTGAGGTAACTCAATTCTCACTGGTATTAATCTCTACAAATACGAGGTGGCCTTGGTAAAGTGTATGTGGTAAGCCCTAGAATGAAGACGGTGGAAAGTATTTTAAAGAGATGCAAGTATTATACTGCAAAGTATTTGGTTATAGCAAAAAAGGAGAAAAGACATGAGACACACAGACAAAAGTAAAATGGCAAACATAAACACAGCTGTGCCAACTGTTGTGCTGAATGTGATCTGATTAACCAACCTGACCAGGAGGCAGAGACTGTCAGTCTGGGAAAAACCATAACTATGTCTGTAGGCATCTCCCTTGGGAGCCAGAATTAGCAAGAGAATGGAAAAATATATACTATAAAAACATAATTATAAAATAGCTACAATTATTAGGAAAAGAAGAACAAAAACAAAGTCATTAGAAATGTTTTAAAAACTTATAATAAAAGAGTGAATCCATCAGGAAGCCACAAAAACTAGAAATGCAAAGTCCCAAAATACATTAAACAAAGGCTAAAGCAAAGGCTAAAACACTGAGAGGAAACAGACACAATACGACATCAGCTGGAACTTCAGTACTCCATTTTAAATAAAATTAGAGAAAAGCCAGGTGTGGTGGCACATACCTGTAATCCCAGCCCAGGAGAATCATAAATTCAAGGCTAGCCTGGCCTACGTCGTGAGACCAACTCACTAACTAACCAATGAGTCAGCCAAACAACAAATGGACAAGTAAGCAGAAGATAAAAAGAAAACATAAGGCTTGAACAAGATCATAAACAAGTTAGGCCTAACATACACCCACAGCACTCCACCTAAGAGAATGTGCATTCTTATTTACCACAATGGAATGAGAGCTTTCTAGAAGGGGCCCTATGCTAGGATGTAAGATGAGCCCCAATTCATTTAAAATGATCAAAATTGTGCAAACTATGTTCTTTGATTATAAGGAAGTTTAGAAGTGACTAACACCAATACCAATAAATAACAAATCAGAGAGAAAAGCATAGGGGAAATTCAAGCACATGCTGAGATGAGTTAAGGTGAAACCCAGCAGGTCAAACCCTGTGAGAAGATGCTACTGTAGTGGTTAAAGGAAATTTACAGCTGTAAGGGCCTATATCCTTTCAAAAGGGATCTCAAGTCAACAAATAGCTTCTACTTTAGAATACAGAAAGAGAAGAGCAAACTGAAGTCTGTGTTAGAAGAAGGAAGAAAAAAAAAAAGATTACAATAGAAATTCATGAAACAGAAACTCAAAAGGCAAAGATAAAGTCAGAAAGGCCATACTTTAAAAAGATGAACAAAACATATGAGCCGTAAGCAAGAATGACCAAGGAAGGGAGGGTGGAAGGAGAAGGTTCAGAATACTAAAATCAGAAATGAAAGAGGAGGGGGGCTTTACTATAGACCCAAAAGAAATACAAACTGTATTCAAGGAATACAGTGAACAATTAAATGCTGGCAAGTTGCCTATTATGCATGAAATGTAAAAATTCTTAGACATATACAAAACTAAACAAATAGACTCAGGAGAAATCAGAACCTCTAAGCAGATTTGTCACTAGTGAAGAGACTGAATGACTAATAAAAACAATTACACAAGGAAAAATCTAGCACGGGTCTGTTCTGTTGATGAATTGTACCAAACATTTAAAGAATAAATAAGCTTAATAGGTACAAAGTTTCAGTCTTAGAAGATGAAAAAAACTTCTGGAGATGATAGCTACACAAGGTGTGGACAGACATAATGCAATTCATCTATATAGTTTAAATCATTATTCATATATATGAAATAATGTCAATTTCCAAAGTATTCTAAAAAACAATAATATATGTGAGAATGCTTACCAACTCATTATGTAAGGTCATCTTCACCTGGGTACCAAAACCAGACAAAGGCATTACAAGAATAAAATACACTCCCATATTTGTAGAGGAAAATCTGCTACAATGCTAGTGAAATGTGCTCAGCAATGCTTGACTTCATGACTTCTGATGTGGTAAACAACTCTTTTGGATGTCCCCCATAGGCTCATATATGTTAATGCTCGGTCATTAGGGAGTGGTTCCACTTGGCAGAGATTGGGAAATATGGCCTTGTTGGAGTAGGTGTTTGGGGGAGAAGTGTGTCACTGGGGGTGAGCTTTGGGGTTTCAAATCTCCAAGCTATGCCCCTCTCCCGCCTCTCTCTCTCTCTGTGTCACTGGCAGATCTGGAAACAGAGCTCTGAGCTCTCCAGCACTATGTCTGCCTGCTTGCCACCACGCTTCCTTCCGTGATGATAATGGACTAAACCTCTGAAACTGTAAGCCAGTCCCAGTTAAATGTTTTCCTTGATAAGAGTTGCTATGGTCATAAAGAGCCGGGCGTGGTGGCAGAGGCAGGCAGATTTCTGTGAGTTCGAGGCCAGCCTGGTCTACAAAGCCAGTCCAGGACAGCCAAGGCTATACAGAGAGAAGCCCTGGTCTCAGAAAAAAAAAAAAAAAAATAAAAGAGTCGCTGTGGTCATGGCGTCTCTTCACAGCAATGCAACATTGATTTAGACAGAGACTCTGTCTCGAAAACAAACAAATGAAGAAAATAAAAACTAGAATTAATGAAAGAAAAGGTAGTGCTGAAATGCTCATCAGAGCCACTGTGACTCCCTGGGATGGCTATAGTCACCACCTACTGTGGAGGAATGAGAATCATAGATCCCTCGTGGGGACGCACATGATGCTACTCTGGTCCTTCCCACGCGATTCAACATAATCTCAGACGATCGAGCCACTATCCTCCTAGGCATGGTCCCAGGGAAACAAAAGCACATCTGTGCAAAACTAGTGTTCAAAATAATCTAACAACCCCAAAGTACATGGAACATGGCTTTTTCTTCCCAAGTCTTTAGAGTTTTCCTTAAAAGCTGGCATCCTCAGAGAGTGCTAAATTCAGAGATCCTGTAGTATGATTGGTAGGTGTGGAACCCTTGAGAGATGAGGCCTCGTGGGAGGCCTGTAGGTCACTCACTGAAGATACATCCCCCACGTGAGATTCCTGTGGATTCTCTCACTTGCTGCACCAACACTCATCCTCCACCTTCGTAGCTTCACTGTGGTGAGGCGAGCCAGTCAAAGAGCGGCCCTGGCTAAGGCTTCCCTATGCTATCTGTACTTGAAAACCTCACAACTGTAAGCTAAAGGAACCTGTTATTTTATAACATCAGTTGCCCCATAAACATGATGAACAAGGCAGATTGACTTTACCTGGCCACACAGCATATACAGCATGTGTGTTCTTCAAATGGCACTATAATCTCCGAATATCTCACTTATTCGTTTGCTTATTTATTGTGATACTGTGTCTTTGGGCTCACTGTCCACATTACTAGTTTGTTAGCCCCTTTAAGACAGACACCTCATCTGCCTTGCCTGATTCTCACGGAGTCTGCAGCACTTGGTCAAATGCCAGCTCCATAATAGATGCTCATTAAATATCTGCAGGATGACAGAATGAGCTGCAGTGGACCTGGTTGGCTCTCTGTTTTTCTATTAGGCTAGAATCCAGTTTCTCCTCTACTTAACAGCTTGCTTTTTAGTCAAAGTGCCAACGTCTCATTTTTACTGTCAGCTATGGTTTTCTATTTTTCTTCAAGATACACAGATGAATGGTAAGTAATACTCCCTTCTACCTACCCTCCCCTATTCCAAAGTAATAATTTTAAATTGTGCTGTCTGACCTCAATTTAGGGCTAATCTATAGCATGCCTTTCACTATTTTTCTTCTTCTTTTAGTTTTTCAAGACAGGCTTTCTCTTTTTAGCCTTTACTGTCCTGGACTCACTTTGTAGACCAGGCTGGCCATGAACTCACAGCAATCCACCTGCCTCTGCCTCCTGGGTGCTAGAATTAAAGGCATGTGCCACCACTGCCTGGTTTACTATTTCTTATCTATGCCGGTTACAGGCACTACTAATCGATCAGGAGTCTCCTCCACATTTGACAGCTTTAGCAACATTTCAACATGGCATTCCATGCAATGACTTGAGCTGCCTAGAGCTGGTCAGGAAACGGAGCTTTTGGCCATCTGTCATTTAGCGTGACACAATACACCATGTTGTCCCTCCCAAACCAATGGCCATGCTCTTGTTCTCACCTTCAGAGTCAAGGGCAGGGATTGTGGTGTGTGCATTACTGGGGAACAGAGAGCTCAGTGCAAGAACCTTGCTCCCAGTGAAACTCTGGACTGTCCTGTTCTGAACAGATGTGGGGAGGCTTGTGGGGACACACTAGCCACACTCTGATCTAAATTACATGATACTAGAAAGCTGTCACGGTCAGAGCTGCAGGTGCCTAGACTGTAAACAGAGGGGTGTGTGTGCATATAGGCCCTGTCTGATTTGCTCAGTGTGCAGAACCTGCTGCCAACAAGGTGCCAGCCCCGAGGGGCTACCCTGAAGATGTCCCGACCTCCACCCGCTGCAGAGGAAGATGAGAGCTGAGCCTTGCCTTGTCTGCGGACTCCAAGCTCATTACGAGCTGGGTGCGATATGGCACCTCTCATGCCTGCAGATGAAGGCAGTTGGCGCCAGTGTCTCTTGCATGGCTGGCTGGGAAATTAATCTCCCAGTCACCGTCACCCAGAGAGGAGGCTTGCTTTGAATTATGAGAGCAACTCTTCGCAAATTTCAAACTCGGGGCCATTTTATCAAGAAGATAAATTTGACTGCAGAGCGATAATGTGACAGCCCCCTTCAATATTCTGCCTCCCTGTCCCCCTCTCCCCTGTGCCAGCTGTGGCGAGGACAGGGGAAGAAGCGATCTCTGTCTTAGCCCCTGACTTGTTTTCTGGGCAATGTCTTCAATGGTGGCCAGGATCAAGTTGACACTACCTCACCATGTACAATTCCCTGATATGTCACCACTCCTGAGAGCCATCAGGAGTGGTGACTGTCTCCAGAGTCCCTACTGTGTGAGAGTACCTACTGTGTGGGTTCTGCCAGATCATCTCACTTAATTCAATGACAGGCTCTCCAGCCAAGAGGTAAGGAAACAGCCACAGAGGGGCTAAGGAATTTCCTTAAGGTCACAGAGCGCCACAGAAAGGGGTTTGGGCCAGCGGGAAGCCAAAGCCCCCTTGGTTGACATTCAGCTGAAGAGCTCTGGACACAGGGTAGTGTATTCTGGGAGCCCACGGTTGCTTGCAAAAGCCAAATTTCTCCTTAAATGATGGCTGGCGTGTGGGCTGTTTTCTGCGTTGTCAGGCTGCGATCTAGGCCCGCTCAGGCTGAGTTAGCAGAACGCTGCTGGTGAGATACCAAGTTCCCAGAGGTGGGAGCTCTTGTGTCTCAGGCAGGTACACATGGAAGAGGAAGCTGCCTGGCGCTGGGCCACTGGGCTGTGGATGTTAAACCTCTGGATTGGCTCCAGAACACCTGGAGGTATTCTGGACTGCAGAGGGGGACTGTTGGGTGACCTGCAGCTGCCGATCGTGCTGCGGCCGGCACAGGATGAGCATCTGCTATGTACCAGGCAGGTGGCATCCTCTCTTCACAAATGTTTAGCTCATTTAATCTTGAGTTGCCACCCCCTCCCCAGAGGCAGGTGTTGTCTTTCTACACATCTAAGGTAAAGAAGCAGAGGCACAGGGCTGGTTGAAGGGATAAAGCCAGGCCTTGGGGCGGACTGCTTTTTACAGTTCGGGACCCTGTGCTGTGAGAAGCCTTGGGTTGGCGCCTCTGGAGGGTGGGCATGTACCCTTTCTGTCTGTCACTTCCCTCTGCCCAGAGCTACCTCAGAAAAGCTCACCTGAATGGCTACCTGAACGGCACCAAGAGTGACCAGTGACTCACTGCTCTGTGTGCCTTGGAGGAGGATGAGGGAACTGCCCTCTCTTTCTCACTCACTCATTGGCTTATCCTCCTGTCCATCACTCATCCAGCTCTCCAAGTCTAATGATTAGTTCCACAGATATGCATAAGCTAGGCAGAGCATGCACATCGCTGATGAACAAAAGAGAGTTCACCAGGTCTTGTGGGATTTTTATTTGATTTCTACTTTGTTTCTCCTTTAAGACACTATGGAATGTCTTACTATGTAGCCCAGGCTGGCCCGGACTGATGCTTTGGCTTCAATCTCCCAAGTACTGAGATTACAGGCATGAAGATCAAGTCCTGACGGAGGTGTCCAAATTTGGGGAAGATCACAGTTCATGAGAATTGCACTACACAAGAACTTAGGGGCCCCGATGAGGGTCAGTGCATGTGAGAAACCACAGGTGGCAGAGGCTGCAGAGAAGACTGATGGGAGTGACCTTGGAGATGCTAGCAGGGCCAGACCACGAGGGCTCTTCAGAGTCAAAGCAAGAGGCCATCCGTTGCCCAAGGGCAAACAGTGGCATGGTTAGAGTGTTTTAAGGGAGCCTGTGGGCTGTAAGGGGAGGCGGATGGGCAGAAGCATGACAGGGTGGAGGCGGGAGACTGTTGGCTGCATCTGATACTGGGGTGGGGCAGTACCCACATAAACATGGAGCTGGGGATACAGGATGCTGAGCAGTTTCCCACACCATGCAGGATAGAGCAGACCTTGACTTAGGCAGATGCACATGAGGCTACAGCCTAATGCCACAGAGAATGTCTTGGCTCCATAAACCTGTCCTCAGAGCAAGCTTTGGGGACATCCTAGTATTGTCCTGTTCTGCAGATGGGGTTCCGAGGCCCCACAGAGCTGGGGTGGTGCCTGGATCCATGGGTCACTAGTATGCCAAGCAGAAGTCAAGCCCTCCTGCTTCTGGGTTGATGGTCCATGAGTGGGTTGGGTGGGACTCAGACTAACTCAGAAGGTTTTAAATGATCTGTGTGGATGCCATTGTCACCCTATTTACAGATGAAGACACTTCATCCCAGGAGCTGGAGTACCGTGCTTATGATCATATACCTAGGGCATGCAGGTCTGGGATCTAAACCAAGGCTTGTCTAGAAGTTCATGAAGCAGTGACGTATACAACAGGCACTGTGCTCTGTGCGTGGCTTCTCCCTCAGGAGGTTATGTGCTGGAAGTTGGGCCCCAAAGTAACAGGGAGTGAGACACAGTGACCTTTAAGAGGTGGGGATCAACAGAAGGGAGACACGTCATGGGATAACACCCTTGGGAGGGATCAGTGTTGGTCTTGGAGCAAGTTAGGTCTTACAGGAGTGGTGAAAGAATTAACGTGGCTCCCGTCAAGTCTCTTCCTCTCCCTCTTTCCCTCCTCCTCAAGGCTCTTGGTAGAAGCCAATACAGGTGGCACACTTCTACACCTCCAAACTCACGAATCAAAATAATAAAGTAGCCAACCTCAGACATTTTTAAAGCAACAAATAGACTAAGACATCAGTAAAAGAGAGCACAGGGGCTGGATAAGGGGGGCAGTGTCTGGTCTATCCTGGCTCTAACACTCACTCACTGTGTGACTTTGGATATATTCTTCTCGGGACCTGTTGTCTGCCATGAACTGTTCTCTCTGCAGGGTAAGTGAATAGGGTTAAGAGGACAGAGCTGGGGTGACAACCATGAAGGGACATAGCAAGATTCAACCTCCCAGTTAGGCAGCTGAGGGTGAGGTTGGCTCTAGTCTGGAGAACTCAGGCAGGGCAGGGACGTGGTAGCAGGCCACTGCTGCTAAATCCTTGCTGGGTATAGCACTTGGGCAGCCCAAGGGTCTCAGTAAGTACGGGGAATCCTCCTTACGGCCCCTGGCTAGCTGAGCCTCAGGGAGGAGGGGGAGGCAAAGTGACACCATGGTGCTGAGTCAACACTTTTCAACTCTCCTCCAGTCCGTTCTCCCAGAGATGCTGGTGAGAGAAAGAAGGGCAGGAAGCAAGGACATAAATCTGACTGATGGCTCCTGTCATAAAAATTCCTAAGGCATTTGTCACAAGTGCAGTTTCCTAGGAGGTCTGGACTCAGCAGGGCATTCTTTCACAGCAGAGGTGGACAGGGTAGCCATGCAGTCAGTGGAAGGGATGAAGGAAACATGGTGTAGGCACCATCTTCCTCTCCTCCCCACTGACAGGTCCCAGCTTCCCGAAGGGACCTGGAGAGAGTGCAGAGGACAGAGCGTGTTGACTTGGCCTCCTTTGCATCTCCCTCCCCTGCTGTCTTGAATGATACCTCATCTCACTTGCTGATACCCACTTATGGAACAGATGTCTCAGGAGATGGACATGAGGATGTCAGAGGGTGTGGCAGGTCAGAGACGTCTTGGAGAGGACACAAAGGGTGACAGAACAAGATGAGAGGTGGGAGGACCATGGTCAAAACCACAGAGGAGTTAAGTTCTAGAAGAGCTCAGGGAACAGGATGGGAGCGGGAGTGTTGTCTCAGACCACAGGGGTGAGGTGAGGCTACTTGCTGTTCAGGATGTACCTCTATATGAATTTAACATCAAGGTCTGTCTGCGATGTCAGGAGTCGGGGGCAGATTATGGAAGAAAGGAGTGAAGTATAAAGTTGTCTACGTATTCACCAATTCTCTATTAGTTGGTACAACTAACAAATTACCCACTCTCTCAGGCATTATCCATAGAGGTATCCTCTTAGCATCTACTTAGTAATCCACTCATGTGTCCATTTACCCACCCATCCATAAACACATTCCTTTCACCCACATACCCACCATTCACTTGTCTGTTTGCTCATCTATTGAGCCATTCACTCACCAAACATTCATCTATCTTGCATAACCATCCATATATGTATATATCAATTCATCCATTCATCTATCCACCATCCATATATCTACCCATCCACCCAGATTTTATCCATCCACCCACTCACTCATCCATTTTCCATTCATCCATGCATTCCCTCACCAATACTTACCAAGTGCTCATCCTGTACACATTCGAGGCTTGCAACATAACTATGAACCAGACGGAAATGAACCTCTCAAACTGGACAGGAAGAGATTTCCCCCAGCAGCTGTCCTGGCATGGAGATGGGGAGACTGACTGTGTTATGGGGCTTCCTGGTCCCACTGCAACAGAATAATTCTGTTCCCATTTGGTCTACAAGTCGGAGTTAACAGAGGAGCACACCATTGCCAACTAGAACCCTTTCAACCACCACGTTCAAATATAACTGGGGAAATATATATGCCCACCCACAAGCCACTAATGATTCTCTAAACATGAACTCAGAGTTATTTATTCTATTTAGGCGCATCCTGCCTCTCAAATAAACACACTAAAGTGAGCTCAGATGGTCCTCCTTCCCCCCCCCCCCGCCCATCCCCCAGATACCTCAATCCCATATTTTTGCCATTTGGCCATTATTCACCAATATTTTATTTCTGGCTTGCAGAAATATTTATTCACTGACTGGAAGTCCACTGAAGCAGTTTCACAAGCTGATTTCCCCATTTCTGGGGTACTCACTGTTGCAGGCCAGAGCTGTGATGGACCAACATAGCAGCTTCAGTTCGTTGCCAGCTGTCCTCTCTTTCATCTCTATCTAGAGTTGGCTCCACGTTTCCTCTCTTTTTTCACAGTGCTGAGGACTGAACCCATTGCCTTGTGCATCCCGGACAAGCACCTCACCACTGAGCTCTATCTCCAGCCCTGAGAAGCCGGGTTCCTATAAGAGTCGCTGCTTATGCTGGGTAAGTGGGAGGTGTGGCACTGGGTTGAGAAGCATCTATGGGGGTGGGAGTGAGGGGACTGGCTGGCCCCACCCATCAGCCAGGAGATTAGCTCCAACCTGCCAACTTGGATATGAAAAAGGACCATTCCATAGTGTAAATGTACCACAGTTTCTTTATCCATTCTTCTACTGAGGGACACTTAGGCTGTGTTGTGGAGAGTGGGGTCTGACTTTCATGCGAACTCTGGTGCCCTATATTTGACCACATCCCCTGGATGGGGAGGCCTGGTGGCACTCAGAGGAAGGATAGCAGGCTACCAAGAAGAGACCTGATACCCTATGAGCATATACAGGGGGAGGAGGTGCCCCTCAGTCACAGACATAGGGGAGGGGAGTAGGAGGAAAGCGGGAGGGAGGAATGGGAGGATACAAGGGATGGGCTAACAATTTAGATGTAATATGAATAAATTAATAAAAAAGAAAAGGAAAAAGGACCATTCACTTCAACAGGGGATTTCCAGGAGCTCATGAATATCTCTAAGCCACAAACTGTGGCATTCACAAATGCTGCAGGTGACCACCAGCTGTCCTGTGTAGGGAGAGAGATTACTAGTGGAAACCATGTCAGCCTCAGACCTCTGTACTGCAATGTCTTGGTCCCCGGAACAGCCTAGAGCTGTGGTGGCTGAGGGCTTCTTAAGTACCACTGCCTTGTCAGAGTTTCTCTGCGGCCTTCTGCCTCAGAGGCCAGTCTGAGGTGACTGACGTAGGAAGCAGCTTTGTCAAAGGTGCGTCACTGCTGGTACTGTCCATTAGGCCTGTCGGTATCTGACTGTGGGAAACTAAGGGAGGAAAGAGTTTATTTCATCTTATCCTTCCAGGTCACGGTCCAATATTCCTGAGGAGCTTGAAGCAGAAACCACAGGGGAACACTTACTGGCTCACTTGCAGGCTTATGCTTAGCCAGGACTACTTGCCTAGGGAATGGTGCCGCCTATCGTGGGCTGGGCCCTCCTACACCAATTAATAAATAAGACAATTGTCTCCCCCCCCCACCAGCCATGTCCACAGGCCTGGCTGATCTAGACAACCTCACACGGTGACTGCAGGCTCTGTGATATTGATAATTAAAGCTAACTGGGACAGAAACTCAATGTAAAACATGTTCAAGATGTGAAGATCTTTGTTTTCCCCCAAAGAGATGATGCACAGATTTTTGGCACATACCAACAATCCTAACATTCAGGAGGCAGAAACAGGAGAGAACCGGTTCAAGATCACTCTCTGCTACCTAGTGAGTTCAAGGCCAGCCTGGGATATGTGAGACCTTGTCACAAAGAAAGAAAACAAAACGCAACAGAACAGAAGAACACAGGAACTGCAGAGCTGACTCCTGTTGCCCTTTTTGCTTTGGCCCCCAGGACACTCAGAGATACCCCTGCAACTGCCTTCAACGTGAACAAAAGCTGGTCTTTCCTCATCTTTCTTGTGCTAATTAGCATTATGTAAGAAAGAAAATCTTGATTATTTCTGTGAGTCAGATTAAGGGTCTGTGCGACTCACCTCTACATTATTTGCTATTGCAGAGTGAATAATCATCTTGGTGTGGTGGTTGCCTATGCCCACTGCCACTTAAACACTTAAAAGATCTAAGAGCTTTCGGGAGAGGGAGTCCTGAAAGCTAACACAGTGATTAAAACCCTTGGTTGGTGACACTGGCTATCTACGTACCTTAATGTCCTCATCACTCAAATAAGGTAAGTATATTTGACGGTGTTTCTATGAATGGCACAAGACCATGTAGGTAGATTATATGAACACTCCAAACACAAAGCTGGGCAGGACTGTCAGAATACCCATTTCACTTCCACTTGACTGAACAACAGTGAGAATCTGTGGGGCTCTTCCCTGGGATTGCTTCTCACAGCTCCCCACGGCTCCCCATGGCTCCCCACGGACTCTGCCAGTCCACATGGGGCAGGTTGAGAAGCCAGCAGCTCAAGCTTCTGTGGGTAAGAGGCAGTACAGCTTACTTAGGATGCTATTATTTAAGCAGCAGTGAGGAATAAACAGGGCTAGCTGCCACGCTAGCCTCCAGATGAGGCTCTGAGTATAGCAAGAAATAGCTTAGTGGGTGGGCTAGCTGGTACCTGATTGGGCATGGGGTGGGGTGGGGTGGGAGGTGAGCTTCAGTGGCCTGAAAGGCTTTCCAAATCTCCTGGGGGTGACTACTGTCTGGGATCCAGTGGAGTAGAGAGCCCAGATCTCTTAGGCCAGTGGTTCTCAACTTTCCTAATGCTGCACCACTTTAATACAGTTCCTCATACCGTGGTGACTCCCAACCATAAAAGTATTTTCATTACTACTTCAAAACTATACATTTGCTACTGTAATTAATCATAATACAAACATCAGTGTTTTCCAATACCCTTAGGCAACCACAGTGAAAGGGTTGTTTGCCCCTCACCCCTAAAGGGTTCTCAACCCACAGGCTGAGAACCTCTGTCTTAGGGTAATGTGGCCTTTGTTTATGTGCAAAGAGATGTAATCTTAATGAGAACTGAAGATGAGAGCCATTTGGAAAACAACCTGGGGAGTCACTGTTTCCCTGGGCCTTACACTACAAATTCATCAGCAGAGAGGGCCAGCAAGCTGTGTTGTCTCGAAGCATTTGAATACACCTCTGACGGCTCTTTGGGTGAACATTGAGCCACGCAAACACCAGTCACTCAGAAGGAAGGAAATCTTAAGACTAGAACCAAGAAAGAAAAAAAAATCCAAGTAGAAACATTAGCAACTGGATGTTGCGGTAGAAACCAATTTTTGCAGCCTTAGTTCAAACCATGTCCTAAATGACTGGACAAATAACAGTTCCTATGGTGTAAAAAGGAACAATCTATAGTTACTACATTATCTAAAATGTTCAATGGTCATAAAAAAAAAAACCACACACACACACAAAAGGAAACGGGGAAATACGGCTTATAGTCAAAATATGCAAAATAAAAGCTAAACAAAAGCCAGCCAATAAAAGCTGTCCTTGTCTTCAGATTACCAGACTAGGAGAGAAAAAAACTTTAATGCAATTATAAATCCGTGTAAGTGAACAAGGAAGCTATGTTTAAAGAGTTTAAGGAAAGTATGATTACAGTGCTCCAGGGAAGAGAGATTCTTGGTAAACCACAATAGGGAACCAGATGAAGCCAGGCAGAGCATCACATACTTGCAGTCCCAGCGCCTGGGAATGAATGCTAGGAGGACCAGGATTTCAATGCTATCCTCAGTGTTCTAGCTTCCTTTCTATTGCTGTCACAAAACACTGATCAAAAGCAACATAGGGAGGAAGTGGTTTACTTCGGGTTAAAGGTTACAGTCTGACACTGAGGGAGGTCAGGCTAGGAACTCAAGGGGGAACTTGAAGCAGAAACCAGAGGAATGTTCCTTGCTTACTCATAAGCTCTGGCCAGGACTGCTGGCCAAGGGGATGGTGCTGCCCACAGTGGGCTGGGTCTGTCTACATCAATTAACAATACATGCGCTCCCCCCCCCCCAGATAAATCCATAAGCCAATCTGATCTCAGAATTTTCCTCCATTAGAACTCCTTTATCAGATGATTTTAGGTTGTATCAAGTTGACAGGTAAAGCTAACTAGGACACTCAGCTGTACGGTGAGTTCAAAGCCAGCCAGAGCCAAGTGAAGATAATGGTCAGAAACCATAAGAGGAACTCATCAGCAGATGAGTGCCAGAGAACTGGTGAAAACAACAGAACATCACCCAATGTGAACACACACACACATACACACACACAGAGGGAGGGAGGGAGGGAGGGAGGGAGGGAGGGAGAGAGAGAGAGAGAGAGAGAGAGAGAGAGAGAGAGAGAGAGAGAGAGAAAGCGCCCCAGACACATCAAATTTCTCCCAATTTGACAACCTGCTCTACATAGCCAAGAAACTCAGCAAATCCCAAGCAGAATAAACATAAAGAGAGATCCACACTTCAACACATCACCAAAGACAGAGAAAATGGGAAAGCACATACAAGGATACCGATACGACACACAGTTAATGTCTAACAAGCAAACATGGAGCACCCCAGGCAGCGGAGTGGCACAGTCAAGCTAACCATTAAAACAAGAGCCCCTGTATTCACAATACTCCCTCAAGAGTGAAAACACATGAATGAATTTCCAGGTAAACAAAAGTGAGCGGTTTTGCTGCTGACAGACTTGTCAGACGAGAGTCACTGAAGCTGAGGAAGAGGTGACAGCGGGTGTTAGCCTGATTTCACAGGCGGAAACGCAAGGTTCCGGCCAGGGTAAGTATAAAGATAATTAGACAAGATTTTTGTAAATATATTCTTTCTCACTTATTCTCTCTAAAATAATTTACTGACATGTACAGTGTGTGTGTGTGTGTGTGTGTGTGTGTGTGTGTGTGTTCATATGTGTGTAAGTAAGTAGATGTGCATAAGGGTACCCACGGGGGCTAGAAGGCGGCCCTGGATCCGCTGGAGCTGGAGTCACAGGTGGTTGTGAGGGCTGGAACTGAACTGGCTCCTTTGCAAGCTCTCTTCATTGCTGAACCATCTCTCCTGTCGCCTCATTTCTCCCCCTAGCGACCTTACAAGACACACGGTTCTGCAACACTAACTATAATGTCATTTTGTTACATTCACATCATATATGGATGTACTGAATATGGTAATATAAACACAAAAATTGAGGGGGGGGGATGCATTAGATCAAAGTTTCCCTGCTTTACTGGCTTGAGTTACTGCTATTCTGAAATAGGTTGTGATACAAGAGACGTGTATAACTCTCAGAGCAATTACTAACGGAATTTTTAAAAATCCCAGAAGAATACAACCAGTAGATTAAATATGTTTACTTGATGACAAAGAGATAAAGGAGGAACACATGGACAAAAGATACATGAGACAAAAGCAAAACGCACATTAAAATGGCCCTTGTACCAGTCCATTGTTTGTATTTGTTATTAATTTGTGTTTGTGAAAATATATGGATAAGCCGGGAGTGGTGGTGCATGCCTTTAATCCCAGCACTTGGGAGGTAGAGGCAGGCGGATCTCTGTGAGTTCGAGGCCAGCCTGATCTACAGAGTGAGTCCAGGACAGTCAAGGCTACACAGAGAAACTCGGACTCAAAAAACAACAACAAAAAGAATATATAATATACATATACACATATACACACATATGTACATATATATGGATAGATTAATTACTTAAGCAACAGAGACTATCAGAGTGAACAAAAAGGCAAGACTAACATATACTGACCACAGGGGACATATTTTAGTTAGATTAAAACAAAAACAAAAGCAAAAAACAAACAGGAGCTGGAGAGATGGCTCAGAAGTTAAGGCCACTTGTCTGCTCTTCCAGAGGTCCTGAGTTCAACTCCCAGCAGCCACATGGTGGCTCCCGACCATCTATAATGAGATCTGGTGCCCTCTTCTGGCCTGCAGGTGTTAAATAAATACATCTTAAACAAAACAAAAAAACCAAGCCGGTGAAAATAAAAGAATGGGAGAAGAAGTATCCCACAAATAGTTAGCATGCTTTTTTTTTTTAAATTTAATTAAATAAACGGCCTAGTCGCTCTGTGTGTGCACACATGCATGCACCACAGCCCTCATGTTGAGGTCAGAACGCAACCTGTGGGAAGAGGTTCGCCCATTCCACTCCATGTGAGTCCCAGGCATGGGGCTCAGAGCGTCAGGCTTGGCGGCAAGAACCATTCCATACTGAGCCATCTTACTGGCCTTAGTTGGCTAATTGTGCTAACTTCAGACAAAACTTAATTCAAGGCAAGAAACATTACTGGAGACAAGGACATTTCCTAGTGCCAAGCCAGGAAGATGGAATTGTTGGGTGCACGTACCAAACAACGAGTCCCCCCAGAACATGAAGGAGAAGAATATCAGGATTGAAAAGCCCCAGGGATTTCAACTCCTCAACCAACCTCAGGAACACAACAGCTATCTAGAAACTCTGCAAAAATCAAGGGGGCTTGAAGCACACGAGCAACCAGCTTGACATAATTAATACTTAAAGAACACTTTACCGGCTGAAGATTGCTGGACTATCCCGGCACCATGTGTGACACATCCTGAGGATGTGTGGGTCACAGCACGAGCAGCAATGCATTCAGAAAGACTGGAATGTATGAAGTATATTCTTTGGCTATAGTGTAATTAAAGTGGACACTCACAACAGAAAGACACATGAGAAATGCTACACTGTCTCCTACAAGCCCTGTACACCTTCATACAAGAGGAGGAGTTACAGCCCCATGCTTGCTGCCCCTGCAGGGCTCTGAGGTGTCGGAGTCTGGGACACGTTAAAGGTGGTAGAATTTGTCTCCATATCCACAGAAGTTTTCCCAGTAACAGAGTTAACCACACAAAAGTTAGCACTGTACTGAAGGTTATATATCACTAGTAGGAAGAGACCTAGGCCAGCCTAAGTTGCAGAGCAAGATCAAAAGTCATGGGTTCAAATCCTGCCTCCGATATAAGCTGATCGGAACACACTGGCTAACAGGATGCCTGGCTCATAACAAGTGCTCAATATATGGAATTTAACTTTCCAACCCTGAAGATATTTCCCAGTTGCAGATTTAAATGGAAGGGCTATCAGGCATGGCACGTGCCTTGAATCCCAGCACCCAGGAGGCAGAGGCAGGTGGATCTCTGAGTTTGAGGCCAGCCTGGGCTACACAGTGAATTCTAAGACAGTTAGTGCTACACAGAGAAATCCTGTCTTGAATCAACAGCAGCAGCAGCAGCAGCAGCAGCAAAACCAAACAAAAATAAATGTGAAGGGCAAAACCATAACACTTGAAGAGGAAAAAAAAATCCACAAACATCTTCATGACTTTAGAACCTTTACGTAGAACACAAAAGGCTCTAACAGTGGAAAATATACAATAGGTCCACACTGAAGTAAAGAACCCCGCTGTGATTTTGGGCTGCACAATGGGGTGAATAGAATAGGGAGAGGGTTATAGGGTTGCCCAGAGGCTGAGATATGAACCAGACCAAGGTCATATCTGAAATGGACAGGGATGCTGAACAAAGACTTCTCAAATATACCCCATCATGCACAGTGTGCCCAGGGACCCTGCAGTACACCGCTATGAGCTGCTTTACCGACTGACACACAAAACAATCCTTTCCCACATCTTCACAGAATCATCCTTTTCCCATGATTAGCTTTCCCCTCTAGCGGCCTTGCTCTTCGCTGGATACACAAGTGATTAGTCATGGCACCCAGTACGGCGGCTCAGTGTCCAACAGCATTAACAGCCAAACCCGTCTGTGATGATGCAGGGAAACCGATGTTAAACCCTAGGCCTCGTGTTCACGGAGAGAACCCGAGACAGCCTGCCTTTCTTCAAATGATAAGGAGCCCCACAGCAATCTTTTCCAGAGGGAAATATGCAGTTCCCCGCCACAGATGCCAGGAAGTGTATGCCATTCACCCAGAGTGTCTTTGAGTGACACTTACATCGTCAGCGCCTCCTCCAGCACCTCACGCTACCTGTCTCGGGGTTGACTGAGCCACTTTCAGACCCCATTTCTACAGCTGAAATGCATCTTCCTGGTCACTGACTTAAACTGACAAGCAGACCTTCATTTGGCTTTTATAGTCTTCGCATTTTCATTTACATCAAAGCCGATGTCCAATGGAGGGAAAGGGCCGTGTGCCCCTTTGTCCCCCGTGTGCTTTATCGACTTGCGGCACCCACAGCATCTGTGAGGAGGCAGCTGTGTACAGCGGGGCCTTGCACTTCTTAAATCCCAGTTTAGGAGCTAAGATGGAACAAAATCCGACATGGGAACGGCAGGTAACCATTTACTAAGCCATGCTGCAAGCTTCAGTCTTACCCTTTACTGATGTCCAGAGTTTTTACTTAACACTCAGTATAATTTATATTTTTAAAAGAACGTAAAGATCATGAGCCAGGTTTCTGAAGATACGCGCTCGGTTGTAAATTAGACACTGTCTGGGTTGCCGATAGTCATGTTGTTGTAGATAATTGGATTTTTACGCTTGGCAGGCGGGCCATCGCGTCACTACTGCAGGTATAATTGATCATCTCACGCCTCCACAATGTCACTGTCCCCACTGTTGACAGTGTGCTGATGAGACTTTATGCATGTGTAATAGCCACATGTCCTCTAATGTCCTTAAAATGTCAGCATCACCGTAGACAGCTTAAAGTATTGGGGAATCTCTCTCTACCTAGAAAAGGAAGGGACAGTTATGGAAAAGGTTAAATTATTTCACAAATGCGCCCTTAAATGTTATTATACATGCATGAATAAAACCTGAAGTGTCATGAACAATAGATAAAACCTCTTCCCCAAGACTGCTATGTGACTGAAAGTGCTCAACGTTGTTTTCAAATTTGTAAAATTTTATTCTTGGAATGGCAGTGATAAACCCTCTACTCCCAAGGAGCACAATTAAGTTAGTTCATTGCCTCATGTTTAGTTAAGTACATATAAGTTAAATAATTGTATATATGAAAATTAGCACATTTTATGGGCAAAAGAGTAAGGCATATTCTATTAATCCAAATATTTCAAGATGAAAACCAGAGGCCATCCCCAGAGAGGAAAGATTTTTTGCAATAATATGTCCAGCTGGGAAGTCATTCACGGTATATAAAGAGTGCCTAGAAATCGGCAATAAAAGCACACCCTAAGTGGGCAAAGACTTGAGATGTCATTCAACAAGACTGTTCACAGTACTATCCTACGTCACCATAGACATTCAAACTAGAACCACCATACACTGTTTCTATTTCCTACTTGAATGGCTAAGAAGAAAAACCTAGACTATACCCACTGTTGTCAGGGCATATGGTGCTCAGAAATGTCATATTTGCTGATGAGAGGCCAGGTAGGGACAGTCCCTTTGGAAGTGTTTAGCTTTTACCTATGAAAGCTAAATATATGTATATTCTACCATTCAGGCTCCTACTCCCAGGTGGGATGTCTTTTCTATATATTTCATTGGAATTGCACTGTATAGTGTGATGGCCACAGGAAGCTACTAACTACAAACTAACTAAAAATCTAAAAGACGCCTCTTTATTTGCAGTAGCCACATTTTTTGAATGCTCAGCAGCCACATATGGCTTGGGCTGTTTATACTGAACAATGAAGATAGAAACCATTCTCATTACTGTCCTCTTACCATCACTGTACTAGAACATCCATGTACTGCTATTTATTCATCATTTCAAAACACCCAGATGCTCAGAGTAGAATGGGTAAGTTGCTTGTGGTGTATTTATACAAAGGAATACTATACGGTGGAGAGAAAACATGATCTACAGTTATACTCAATGAGGCAGGTAAAGTACACAACACGATGTTGAGCAAAAAGAACACACTTCATGATTCCAATAAAGTTTGACATGTAGACAACAGCAATTTGTGGTTGCCGTTGGCACAGGACAGTGAGCTGGAGAAGCACAGAAGGAGTCTGGGTGCAGGTGAGACTGTGTTTCCTAGCAGGAGCATGCTCGGTTTGTGAGAATCCTTTGAGCTGTACGCTGGTGACAGCACACCTTTCTGTATGCACATTAAAGTCAGTAGAGTGTTGGAATGACAGCTTTTGTAGAACAAAAAAAGGCAAGCAGGAGGGAGAGAGAGAGAAAAGAGAGAGGGAAGGGAAGGAAGGAAGGAAGGAGAAAAGGAGGGATGATTGAAGAAAGAGCGGGAGGGAGGGAGGAAGGCAAGAATAAAGTGTGAAGGGAGAAGAGAGAAAGGAAGGAAGGCAGAAGGGAGGAAGGGTCTCAGATTTGTAGCTTGCCAATCTCTATGTTGTAAATACTCCCAACATGGTGATTTTAAAGCTACCAATAGTTTAAACATTTGCTCATTAAAACCCTAAATATTTTCAATTGTTGGCTCTTGTGGGCTGATATTTCTGCTAAAAAAAAAAAAAAAAAAAAAAAAAAAAAAAAAAAGGAAAGAAGGAAGGAAGAGGAGGAGGAGGAGGAAGAGGAGGAGTTGGAGGAAGAGGAAGATCCCCAGAGACTGAGCAGGGTAGGGGAGGTTCAGCACTTCCTCCAGAGCTGGAGCCTCTCAGTAACTGAAGCTTGAAATGGGGTGAGAGCTGCTCCTGCCAGGATCTCAAGGTAAGCTTCTCTGACTGTCCCTGGCCTCTTAAGTGAGGATGGGTGGGGGGTGGGGGGTGGGGTAGGGGGATGCAGGGACCATGCTGTGACAACCCTTGTCCCTTGAAACAGCTCTGACAAGGGGTCCCTTTCTTCCTGCCCAGAAATCAGTGGAGCCTCTCTCCTGGGGTACTTTCTCACTTTTGTGTGGCAGCCACACTTAATGCGGAGGCATCAACTCACATGCTCTGTGACATGAACAGTTCCTGCAGAGGGCTTATATCTAGCCTACTACATTACAAGACCTGGGGGGCTGATTTACTTCTGGGCAAGAGAAGTGAGGGTGGGCGGGGGGGAAGGGTGTTCCTGATGACTGCCTGTCAAAGTTGCAGGACAGTCCCTGTACCTCGCTGGGGTTCATGGGAAGGGAGAGAAGACTATTCTTTTCAGGGAGGGGCCATCTTAGGAGGAGCCTGCAGGGAAGTCTTAGTGTAGGTCCATGGTTATCACTGTGGGATTAAGAGTCAGGGTGGGCCTGTGGTGGTGGTGCCCAGCCCTCAGGTGGAATCCCAGTACTCAGGAGGTAGAGACAGGCAGGCCTGTAAGTTCGAGGCCAGCCTAGTCTACAGAGTGAGATCCAGGACAGCCAAAGCTACAACACAGAGAAACCCTGTAGAGAGGAGAGAGAAGAGAAAGGAGAGAGGAGAGAGGAAAGGAGGGGACAGGAGGAGAGAGGAGAGAGACAGAGTGAGTGAGTGAGTGAGTCAGGGAGGAATCAGCTTTACTGAGCACCCTCAGTGTGTTCACCAAATCCTCAGGGCACACTAGAAACTGAGCTTAGTTATTCCATTTCAAACAGAGCTAAGCAGAGGTGCAGGTGAGCTAACCAGGTTTGCCCCAGTGTTGGCTGAGCCCGGCTCCTTCAGATCTAGGTGCTGCTACTGGGTTAGGGTACACCTCCTCCCACATCCTACCCTTCCACCCTTTCCTGCTGAAGATGGATGACATCCAGGGATGCAGGGCCAGGAGGCAGGTTGAGGGCTTAGGAGTGAGAGGCGGGTGTGTGTGTGTGGGGGGGGTGTGTGGGGTGTGAGGAGTGCGGAGTTCTCTGGGCAGAAGGATAGGTTTCTCAAACCCTGCAGAGGGAGGTGCCCTCAAGTGTTAAGTTAGAGGGGTGGGGTCACAGAGCAGCCTCTAGAAGCTGATGGTTTGGGGACTCACGGGGGACATAGGGTCCCTCTGGGTCCTGCTCTCTTTCAGGCTGCCCATTTCTGTGGGGGTATCACAGAGGACGACCTGCCTCTCCTGAGGCCTGGGCAGGGTTCCAGGTACAGGGAGACCTGAGTGCCAGGGCGGCTAACTCATGGGGGCCCTTGGAAGAGGAGCCACAGTGCACTTACTCATCCCCTGGCTGGAGAGCAGCCATCCTCTCCATGGATATGGCGCCGGGCGACCACTCAGTGTGGAAATCATTTGCCCTCCACCAACGCAATGATCACCCTCCTCAGGGACCTTCCCACGCTTGCCCTGCCAAGTGACCTCATCCAGATTCTCTCCAGCTCCAGACTCACTGCTGAACCCCAGGCTCATATATCTTCACCATCTGCCTGCATCACCACCCTGGTGTCTCCACAGCATCTGAGACACAGTGTGCCATAAAGGCCTGCTCAGCCAGGAGGCCAGCTGTTTCAGGACTTTCCCCAGCTCAGCCAATGGCAGACCTGTCCTTCCACATGCTCAGCCCTAAGCGCTGCCAATCATGAGTCCTTTCTTCCCATCCACTCTGTATCTGACCGGCGCCCTTTTCCAGCCTATTGCCATCGTCAATCTCTCGGTCCTGGATTACATCCTAGCCTCCACCCCTTCTCTGGTCCCCTCCTAGTCTCTATCACAGCAAGGAGATCAAAACTTTTCTCAGCTTGTAATCCTACAAAGATTCCCAGGAAGCAAAAGCTGACCTTGGCCCCAGGGCCCTGCGTCATCTGGCTGATGTGGTAACTCTGGTACTTTCTCTGTATTCTTCATGCCCACCATCTTTCGTATGCTGGAACAAGCCATACCTGATCCCCATTTCTGAATCCTCCTACTCAAGAGTTCTCTTCCACATGACTCAGTCTCCCCCATGATAGCCCCGTTCCACCACCACCTCTAACAATGCTTATATTTGTGAGCATCTTTGTGTGTGTGTGTGTGTGTGTGTGTGTGTGTGTGTGTGTGTGTGTGAATCTTATGGGTGTGGATGTTTGCATGCATGTGTCTGTTCTGTATTCTGCATGCTTGCACACCTGTGGAGGACGGAAGAGGGCATGGGTTCCCTTGGAGTTGGAAGTAAAGTAGGTGACCACCATGTGGGTGCAGGGACATGAACGTGGGCCCTCTTTAAGAGCAGTAAGTGCTCTTAACTGCTAAGCCATCTCTCCAGGCCAGGACTGTCTGCTTAACTCACTCTTTGCCTGTCACTTCATCCTGCTGTATTTGGTTCATACCATCCCATATCTTATAACTAAATAAATATACAGATTGCTTATGCTCATGTGAATGTTTGTGCACGTGTGTGTGTGTGTGTGTGTGTGTGTGTGTGTGTGTGTACATGCACACATATATGCAGAGGCCAGAGGTTGGCCCCAGGTGCCTCCTCTATCCCTTTCTTTCCTTACTTCTGTTCTTTCTTTCTTTCTTTCTGTCTTTCTTTCTTTCTTTCTTTCAGGTAAGACATCTCACTGAATTTGGAGCTCACTGATTGGCTGGCCAGAAAACTCCAGGGATTTTCTTGTCACCATCTTTCCAGGGCTAGGATTACAAACCCATGCCACCATATCTAGCTTTTATTTTTTAAATGTGGGAAAAACTGGGCTCCACTTTGTATATCAATCCAGCTATGGTTCAAACTGAGACCTGATCACCCTCACTCTGGCCTGGCACCCCATCTATTAACTACAGCACACCAACTAATTCCTTTACCTCGTTAAGCTCCGGTTCCCTCATGTGTGGAATAGACACCTTAACACTTCTTTGTAGAACTTTTTCAAGCAAGTGAGGATGCCACAGGGAATATGGATCCTAAAGCCTTATACGATTTTCCCAATGTTACCTCACTGGGTCCTCACAGCAGCTCTGACATGCTTACCAACTCTTCCATTTTATGATTGAGGGAACTGAGACCCAGGGGTGAACAACTAAAGTCCCTTCCCTCTAGACCCTTGCTTCACCAAGGGATGGACAAAGGATCTTTGTACCACTATGCATTTAGAGGGACTCTGAGTTTACGTCCAGGCTTACTGGGAAAGAGTACCATGATTGATTAGTGATGTCTGCTCTGGACCCAGAAATGGTGGATTGTTGAGTGTGCTCCATTATTTTGCCTATTTGCCCTCAAATTCTTCCTTCTATTCATGGTAGCAGAGGATAACTGTGACAACAAGCAAAAAGCCACTGTGAATGTCCCCCAAATGTCCATGCGTTGATGAGAAGTGGTATAGCCCTTAAGAGGTGGAGCCTTGCCAGAGAAGTTAGGTCACTAGGGTAGGCCCTTGAAGAGGATATTGGGAATCTAAGTGCTCCCTTGTAGTCATGAGGCAAACAGGCTCCATCTACCACATGCTTTTTGCTATAATGTTCTGCCTTATCACATGCCCAAAAGCATTATGACCAACTGACTATGGGCTGAAACCTCCAAATCATGAGCCAAATAACCTTGTCCTCCAAAAGTTAATTTTGTCCCAGTATCAGAAAGCTAACACATGGTCCAAATCTCAAAGTTACCCCTAGACATTCACTTCTCGGTTTTCCATCTCCATCATTAAAGGCGTGGCTAATACCGAGAAAGGCAGAGGGACAGTTCTTGAGCATCTTTTCAGAGTCTGGTACCAAACTCAACTCTCCGGTGGGGGGGGGGGGGTCCCTCAAAGCTGTGCAGCAAACTGTAAGATTCCACCATCTACTTTAGAGATGATCAAACGGAAGGTTTGGGCAGGTGAGTAGTTTGCTCATACAGCTGGCAAGCTAAGGTGTTGCCATACTATGACCTAACAGTGCCCTTACGCCGAGGGGGACTGTTGGCATATGGGGCCCTGCCAGGCCTCTGAACTTGACAGTGCTGTGCTCACTTGTCTTTCCATAGATTGCAGGGCACATTTTCCCCTCCTTTATTTCCCTTTGTTACTTGCTTAGTCTCCAATCTCCATCCCCCACTGCCCCGCCACCCCAAACCTCTCCTCTTTCAGATCTGTCCCCAGAGGCCATAGGGAAGCAGCCTGCCCCTATCTCACAGGGAACTACATGGTACTGCCATCTGCTAAATGACAGTGAAGAGACTGTGTAGCATCTGTGCTTAGAGCCTGGGTCCCCAGGGAGTTCTAGGCTGTTCTGCCCAGCAGGGGCCAGATGGAACTGATTCCCTCAACCCCAGCCTTCCCGAGGAACACCAGACCTCCTCCACACTCAGGGCTCCAGGCAAGATCTCTGCAGGCTATGACATCACTTCCAGCAAAAGAAGCCCCTTTTCTTTTACAGCTGCATGGCCGGAAAGCATCCAATCTTCCCTGACAGGGTTCCCCTGTCCTCCTCCTTCTTGTTCTTGCTGCCTTTCTGCCTCAGTCCTCCCATCTTCCTAGCGGGGCTGCTGCTAAGAGCTGCAGGGATGGGGGAGCCGCATCCTACAAGGAGCAGAGACAAGCCGAGGTATCTGAAGGTGAAATGAGGTTGGGCATTAACAGACCTACAGCATTGTCTTTGTGGCTGATGCCTGCCCAACTCCCAGGAGGCCAGAGGAACTCACGACATCCTCAGTGTCTGCTGGTACTGGCAGATCTGTTTTCAGGGGTAGCTTAGCACCATTTAACCAGCTACCCTGCCCTCTGTTCCGGTAGATGTGACCCACCTACTCTGCAAACTTCATAAGCTCTGACTCCAAGATGGAGGTCTTTCTTTGGGCAGCCCTCGCTCGGGCTTGGTTTTCCTTCTGTGAGTTGCACTTCTAAACCACAGGGGCCAGTGATGTGGAGATGTGTGTGGGTACAAACTGTCTCCATGTTTCATGGCTGCAGCATCTTTGTACAGCCTGGCAAGATCATCAGATGAGCTAGCCTGGTGTTCTCTGCCAGGTTTGTCGCTGCACAGAGCCACTCTAGACTGGAAAAGAGATGTTAAAAAGAAAGGGTATGTGACCCCCAGATGGCCGCTCCTGGGATTCCTCCTGAGCATTTCTTTTCTTTATTATTTTTAGGTTTTAAAAATTTGAGATACAGTCTCATTCTGTAGTCCAGGCTGAACTCAGACTCACCCTGTAGCCCAGGCTGGCCTTGAGCTAGTGATCACCCTCCCAAGTGCTAGAATTACAGTATGCTCCACATGCCTGGCTCCAGAGAGCTTCTGGCAGGGGGCTTTCCAGGGTTTTCAGGTACCCCCCCCCCGCCCCTCCATGCCTCCCAGGACCACATGCAGAGGGCCGTCAAGCTGCATGCAGTGGCAGAGCCCATAGGACACTCTCTGATTCTTCATTCTCCTGGTCATTTGATCAACCAGCATTTACTACCTACTAGGTGCTGGGCAGTGAGCTTGGTGCTGAAGACAACCAGAGGGCGAAGCCAGAGCGGACCCGCTTTCTGGAAGGTTCACCTTCTACTGAGACGTGGCCAAGCAAACAAGCATAAAGGTGAGTGAGCAACTTCTAAACTGTATCTGAAGGCGGAGGGGGTGCGCGCAAGGGGATCCAAGACAGCCAACTGTTGACCTCACTCAAAAAACCCCAGGGTTCCCCTGGGCAGCCAGCCCCGATCGGGGTGTGTACAACAGGGAGAGTTGCAGGGGGTGGGGGTGTGGGGGGGGGCGGTGTCGAGTCACTCTCCTATTTCTGGCCTGAGGGCTAGAGTCAATGGTGGTCCCCAAATCAGTCTAAGGATGGATGGTTCAGAGGGAAGACAGTTTGGGGCAGGATGAGTATGAGGTGGAGTGGGGGAAACAGACAGCAGAGGGACCCAGGAAGAGGCTGGGACAGACAGAAGCTGCAGCCAGAAGCCAAGCAAGGATGCAGTCTGGCTGTGCAGAAGAAGGAGGGGGCTGGGCTGGATGAACCCTGGGGCGCAGCAGCAGGAAAAGGTGCAGTTTCCCCTCCTCCACTGCCAAAGGGGCCTTGCGAGGCAGGGTGGGTGAACTGAGCTGCCGGAAGGTCCTAGGAGGAGGGTCAGGAGTCAGGAAGGTGGAAGTCACCAGCAGGGCCAGCTCTACAACTGAGCTTCAGAAACCGCAGAAAGGACTGAGCCACATGGAAACGGGTGGGCTGTAGGTCTAGGCAAGGAGGCAGATGCCGCAGCGAAGCAAACTGAGTGTGCTGAGGAGACTTTGAAGAAAAGGAAAGAGCTGACTGGACAACTGAGGCAAAGAGGCTCCCTGGAACCCCACAGTATTCCAAGCTCTTGGAGGCCCAGGGGCTCAGACATTCCTTCATCTCGGAGGCAGGGCTGTGTGACCCAGACATGCTGGGGGAGAGCTGAGATGTTCTGGTCCCGACAGCTGCAGCTCCTCCTCACCCACAAGGCTCGGTTATGGAACTATTCGTACAACATGCTCTTATTAGGTGCCTACTGTGTACCAGGCATTAGACCTGCCAGGGTGGCGGCTGCAAGAAGTGGACCGGGAACATTAAAGGATCGTTTCCTTGTGGGTGGCCTACAGTATCTGTGACTATAACCTTGGGTCCTCAGGAGGAGGCTGAGCTGTTTGGTGGCCATGGCTTCTACTAGCACAAGAGGCCAGGCTCTCAAGTTGTGAAAAGCCTGCCACACCCAGCATTCCTAGCTTCCTTGTGTCTCACCAGGAGGATGCGGGGGTGGGGGTGGGGGCAGTAAGAACACAGCCAAATTAGTCTTCTGCACGCAAGTATTCCCAGGCCTTGAACAGCAGCTGACCCAGGACAGGAGCTTTTGTGTTTCCTGATTCTGCCCTGGCAGCTTTAACAACAGTGATCTGAATATTCTAAGTTTACAGATGGTGGTCCATCAGAAATAATCGCACTGACCCCTCTCCTGCTGCAAACCCCCCACATTCTCCCCCCTCCCTTGCGTGTCCGTCCCCCCCCCCCCCAACAGCAGCTAGCACCTGCTGCCTCGTCACATTTACATATACTCTTGGCAGATGAGCCCACAGTCAACCTCTTTCCTGCAATGTAAGTGGTGAGGACCGTGCCCAGGTTCTGACTGAGTCCCATCTGTATGGGACATGCAGGCCCCTCCTCTTCTCTTTCACTGGAATCCCCTCAGGAGTTAACATCTGGGGCTGTGACTATGTGACAAAGATGTCCTCAGCTCCAGATGACACAGACTAGTGGCAGAAACTCAAGCAGACCTTAGTGAGAGGTGGGGTGAGAGTCGGGGTGCGGGTGTGTGTGTGTGTGTGTGTGTGTGTGTGTGTGTGTGTGTGTGGACACTGAGGTGGCATCCTTTGATGTCACCTCTACACACTGCTGTGACTTCTCAATGAGGGATAGGCAGTAGGCATGCTTCCCAAATTGTAAGTGATGCCAGCTTGGGGAGCTCAGGGGGTGTAAGGAGAGGAAGCTGGTTCTGCTATGGTGCCACGGAGGTGGCATGAGTGGTGGAGGCCAACCCGGAGGGTCTACAGAGGCTCTTGAGGCCAACCTGGCTAGTCTATTACCTGGACTTCTCCCACTGGGAGTCGTGAGGAGACTCTTAAAGGCAAAACAGTGTATTTTTTTTTCCCCAGTCAGTGGGGGCTTTCTGGAGAGAGGTATAAGGTGGATGATCTCCTCAGGGAGTCAGCTCCAAGGAACATATTCTGTAGGTCCTAAATCCATTAAGCATTTTTTGTGGGCATTTAAGTGTCGGAAGAACTTAAGGTTTTTGTTTCACATTGAAACCACACACACCACAGCACAGCACACCACACCACACTATACCACACTACACCACACTCCATCACACTATAGGCCCTGAATAGCGTGGCAGCAGGAAACACATTTCTTACATGTCCCATTCAACATTTCTCACACTTACTTGGCCATGGGGTCGTGTGTGGGCGGAGAATGAATGCATCAGCATCCTTCAGAGGAACCTTGGTCCACATTTTGGGAATGGGACAAAGTGTGACTTTCCATTTCCAGGGAGCCTGCTGCCGATAGTGGGATGGCCTGTGGTCCCTCTGTCCCATCCCCACCCCGCCCCCGCCCCTGCCTGAGATTCAGTCCCTCTACTCTAGCCCTGGTCAGACCCTCAACGCCTTGGCCAAAGATCCCAGCAGCATCCTTACAACTCCACTCTCTAGCTCTGCAGTAACTGGACCCCAAGGATGGACAAGGAAGAGACTTACAGGGGCAAGGGCGTTTGAAGGACATGTAATCCCTGGAGCAGAACAGCGGAGCCAGCCTGCCCACGAGCACAGCTGACTTCTTGAGGAGAGGCTCCTCCACTCACCTGTAGAAACACAAAGAAGCAGGTGATGGGACACCTACAGCATCTACCATGTCCACCGGCTGGCTGCCGACATCACCTGGACCATCACTTTTGAGCGGGGAGGGTCCCTTATGAACATGTTCCTAGTCTGGGATCCCTGGGCTACAAAATACGGGGTGTGGGTGAGTGGGTGTTAATGTCACAGGGATGTGCAAATCTCTCTTGGGTAGACTCTGGAGTGAGAGTGTGGCGCCCTGTTCCCACATCTTCCATAGACTACAGCACCCCGAGTGCCTGGAGGCAGTAAGGGCTGGAGCGATTCTTAAAGACTGGTCCAGAGTCCTCAGCCACAGGGAAAACCAGATGTGGAACAGAGAGATGCCTGTACACTGCTTTGGGAGGCTGGCTGGCTGGCTTTGGGAGGGTGTCCCCTGACTCCCAGCTCAAACTGTTGTGATTGTTGCTTTCCCTCCTCACTTTGTAAATAAGGAAACAGAGGCTCAGAGAAGCCCTTTAACTTGGCCAAGATCATGCAGCTGCCAACCACAGGCTGAGGTGAGACTCCGGGTCCATTTCTCTCTCATGTCCCCAGCCAGCCAGCATATCCCATTAGAAGGTACCTAACACATTACATCACCAATTCAGAAATAAAGGCAAGAGGAAGGAAAACGCCTCTCCCAGACCCCTTCTTATCCCCACACGAACTTGGTGTGATACCTTGATTTTCAGTGCAGCTAGGCTGTGCCAGGTCACTTGAACACTCCTTTATAAGGGGACACGTTTTCAAAATAACATCTTCTCATGCCTCTAAAGATCTGAGCCCAGACACTCTCTCCTTGTATCTCTCCGGAGGATACAGCACCACCTCTTAGGGACTGGCACACTTGACTTCAGAAACTAAAACGCACTTGCCCTAACCCTGTTGCCTTGCCTGGCCTTGGAAGATGAGGAGGCACTCTGTCCTGCTGCGACCTGATGTGCTGAGATGGGTTTAGGGGGGCGCTCCCCTTTTCTTAGGAGACATGGGGACGGGGGAAAGGGTGGGAGGGAGAGACCAGGAGGAGAGGAGGGAAGGGACTACAATAAGGATGTAAAGTGAATATATAAATTAAAAAGAATTTATTATTGTTATTGTTGTTGTTGTTGTTATTGTTATTATTATTATTATTATTATTATTATTATTATTATTAGTGATGGTGGTGGTAGTATATGGGCATTTTGTCTGTATATATGGGTCTGTGTTCTCTTGGTGCGCTTAGAGGCCAGAAGAAGGCTTTTACTTTCCCGAAACTAGAGTTTCAGATAGTTGTAAGCCACCATATAGGTGCTGGGAACTGAACCTGGGTCCTCTGGAAGAGCAGCCAGTCCTATTAGCTGCTGAGCCATCTCTCCAGTCCCCTAAAATGCACTTTTGGGAGTGATGAAGTAGGACCATGATGCTTCCTCTACAGTCTCCTCTAAGGATGCCAGTGGGACCAGCCTGCCCCTCCCCCTCCACCCCGTCTCAGAGGCCACCAGCCTCTGAGACACTGAGGATTACATCGGGTAGCCAGAATTTACCCAAGAGAGTCAGAGTCAAGAGGCTCTCAGCCTTGCCTCACTTAGGAGCCCTTTTCATATGTGTTTTCTGCCCCAACCCGGGGGCACAAAGCCTAGATGGAGCCCATTGGCTGAGCATCCTGGGTGGAAACATTGGCTTTTTTGTATAGTAAGTGAGCAAGGGAACTGAACTGTGTTTGGGCTGCCTTGCTTTTCTCCCTGATCCCTTATACTAAAGTCAACGCAGCCACTTCTTGACATTGTCGCTGGACAAAGTGCTTCACCTCCCTGAACCTCATATCCTTCCTGGGAAAGCAGGGATAACCTTGGGACAGGCTTTAGGAGCGCCAGGTGTGTCTAACAGGCCTCGGCGAGGAGTTCACTTTGTTCTCTGTGGGGGCAGGAGGAATATAGCTGACCTGGGGTCACCTCTCACAACTGTTCAGCTTTCCCCATGTGAACCTTAGGCTGGCCTGACATCCACTCTGGGTCTCCACAGAAACTGAGAGAGATTTGACCGAAGGATGGTGGTGAGGTGGAGCGTGGGTGTGGGTGTGGGTATGGGGCAGGGTATGAGGTGATCTTCCGGGCTGCTAAGAGAGCCAGTTTTACACCGGAAGATTCAAGAAGGATTTTTAAGGCCTGCAACTCTTGCTTTTGAAGATAACACATGAGAACTGATGTCTGTATTTACATTTGTGGATGTGCAGTGTATGTACATACATGTGTATGTTAAGGATGCTCACTCTGTGTGTGTATGTGTGTGTGTGTGTGTGTGTGTGTGTGTGTGTGTGTGTGTGTGCGCGCGCGCACACATGCGCACGCATGTGAGTATGCGCCTGTGTGTATGTGAAAGCCAGAGTGCTCTGACACTCTCTACCTTATTCCCTTTAAACATAGTCTCTCACTGAACCTGGATTCAGCAAGCCCCAGAGATCCTGTCTCTGTCCCCTGTGCCCAGCTTTGGGGTTAAAGGTATAGATGGCCAATCCTTTGTTTTAATATGGGTGCTGTGACCCTAACTCAGGTCCTCATGCTCAGAGAGAAAGCCTCTTATCCACTGAGCCATTTCTCCAGGCCCTGAGAAATCTCTTTTAAAGACAAAATGGATGTGTTGATCTCTTGTATAAACCGCTTCCACAGCTCCCTTGCCTCTCTAGGAAAACATCCATTTCCTCACTCTAGCATCCACAGCCCTCGAGCCTTCCTTCCTGGAAATAAGGTATAACATAGCAGTTTAGGCTAGAGTGAGTCTCTTGGACTTTGGGACTGTTTTCTCTCCTTGGCTTGTCTACTTGGAGAACTCCTACGATGCTATCAAATCTCAGCTTCAGAGATCTTTGTGAGGCCTCCTTGACTGATGGCGACAGAGCAGTCACACAATGGTGGCTCTTCCTCAGCAGGTAGACATCCTCAACCAACGCTAAATGATCCTAGACACAGAGCATCTTGGGAGCATGGAGGATCAGCACGGTCTATGCGCATTAGCTTGGGGCTCAGGTTACTAGACCTTTTCAAAAGTAGCTGGAATGCTGAAGCCAACCTCAGCCTATACTAACATATGGTACTCTACAGAGACAGCCTTCAAATAATGCCAAGAAGCAGGCCTTTCCTGTAAAGTTGTATTGCCGTACATCCTGTTGCCGATGGTGACACTGGTGTTTCCCACAGCCAAGGCCACCATTCCCTGTAGTGTGTACCCCAGCTAGCATCTTACACGTAGCCTCTGGCTGCACTTTCCCAGTACCCACCCCACTCAGACTCTCAAGGGGTCCCCTTAGATCCTTGGCAACATAAAGAATGGCTTTTCTTTGGAAAAATTTCTTATTTGCTTTGTTGTTCTTTTTTTTTTTTAGGCTGGGTCTTGCTATGTAGGCCAGGTTGGCCTTGAACTCAAGATCCTCCTGCTTCAGTGTTTTGAACGCTGGGATACAAACATATCACCATACCTAGGACCCCATGATATATATATATATATACACATACACATACATATATATGCCTCACCTCACCTTTCATGGGGTTTATCTGGACTCTAAAGAAGCAGCAGATGTCCCAACCTCTTAGTGTATTTTCTCTTCCCTCTGCCCCCTAGAGGACCTGCCACGTGACCCACAGGAACAATCACTTCTTGGTTGCATCAGGCCCTCTCTCTGGGCAAAGCTCTGTTGCAGTTCCCAGGATAAAGACACTGGATGTACGGTGTCGATGTGAGCAAGTACCCAGCTGGGTTCCAGAGCTGTGGAACAGTGATGAGAACAGCTGAACGTGCCTGGCTTGGGTGGGTTGAGACCATGGCTTTCTGTATGTAGGGAGTACACCCCACTTGCCCTGGCCAGCGTGGGCCCATTCGAGGTCACTATTACTCTGCCCACCTCTCTCTGAGCACCAGAGGCTCAGCTTTTCCTGCTGTGACTCATCTCTGACTGGATTGTCTGGCTGGGAACGCAGGGGAGGGTGGGCGGGCAGCACTCCAGGCTCTGAAGTGGCTGAATGGTGTGTGGGGAGGACCACGTCATTTGTACACCCCTTTATGGTCCTGCTCCTGGCATGCCTGTACTCTGGGCTTGTGGGACACTCCGACCTGGATAAAGGAGAGTGTGGGGGGTCTACTGGGGAATAGTGCCAGGCAAGATGCAGTGGAGCTGAATCCAGGAGCCACCTGCCTCACGTCAGAGGGCAGCAGACAGGGAAGGGCTTTGGGAATGAACTGGCACGCTAGTCACGTCATGGAGGCCATGTGACTCAACTGCTGCCCCATGCTGTCAGCTCACCAGGTCCTCAATGTGAACCTTGGCTCTTACAAGATGACAATTCTGAGATACAGACAGAAAGGGGCCTGTTGAGGTGGCAAATATCTTGCCCTAAGCGGGCTCCTAGAAAGAGTCATAGCTGGGCTCTGTTGTTTCTGGAAGGCATCTCTGGGCTTAGGGTGACACCGGACGACAGATGATGTGTAAGATGCCTCTCACTGGTTCTGGTGCTAGAGCAAGTCTACGTGTACCAAGTCTTGAGAACCGTCAATGGGGCGATCTTTGAGGGTCTGTGTACACATCAAAACTTTCCCACTATGGTGCTATGGTGGTGCCATGGTGACAATGGTCATGTATGTTAGGTGACAGGGGAGACAGGACAGAGACAGCTGTGCCAGTGGGACACATTTAAATAAAGTAATCATATCTGGCTTTGGTAGGAGGATGACTGGGGAGCAGGGTTAAGAGAAAGCCAGCCAGCTGGGTGGATTCCTCGGGGAGGAGACTCTAGGTGAATAGAACAGAGCATTCAAACGCCCTGGGCAGGAAAGTACTGGTGAGTTTGACAGATGTGTGGATCTGAGATAGAGGGTGAGAAAGGTGAGGTGGTGGTCATGGTCCTGACTCTGCTCAGGTGCAGAGGGGACAACTGCAGACACAAATAACCTAGCACCAGCCTGGTCTACAGGAAGTGCACAGTGACTCCTGAGTGAATGAATGATGTCATTGCACAGAGCTTCTGGTCTCTGGATCTGTGGGTGGGGCTTGTGATTACTCGGAGCAGGAAGGAAGTGAGAAAATTTCCCTGACTTGGTTAGATGCACTGCTTTTTGCAAGGGCGCTATCCACCTCAGCCCAGCATGTCTAACACCAGCAGCAGAACTTTGTCCTGCCACAGGAAGGGACCCAGCTGGGGACTTCCTCAATGGGGAGGTCCACGCCTTGGTGAGTGCTGCTAACTCACACACTATTAACTGTGTGGTTGAAGGTACAGAGGTGGGTAGGAAGCCTTGAAGCTCGCTGGCAGGTGTCTTAGCCTCTGCTTCTTTCTCTGGGCAACATCTGGCCGCATGTGTGCTGTACTGGATTGCTCAAGATCTGTCTGGAGGCTTTGGTGTCTCTATGTAACCTAATTTACCAGAACTGTCCCTCTACAGCAGTGGTTCTCAACCTTTCTAATGCTTTGGCCCCTTAATACAGCTCCTTCTGTTGTGGTCACCCTCCAACCATAAAATTGTTTTTGTTGCTACCTTATAACTGTAATTTTGCTACTGTTATCAGTTGTGATGTAAATATTTTTTTTTCTTTTTTCTTTTTTTGTTTTTGTTTTTTTTTTTTTGAGACTGGGTTTCTCTGTGTAGCCTCAGCTGTCTTGGACTCACTTTGTAGACCAGGCTGGCCTCGAACTCACAGTGATCTGCTAGCTTCCGCCTCCCGAGTGCTGGGATTAAAGGCGTGCGCCACCACGCCCAGCCGTAAATATTTTTCTAAGTAGAGGTATTGCATTTGTTTTTGTTTTGGCTACTGTAATCAATTGTAATGCAAATATTTTCGTAGACAGAAGTTTGACAGATAGAGGTTTGCCAAGGGGGTCTCGACCCACAGGTTCTACAGGGTAAAATCCTACCACATGGCTGAAACATAGAGGTCTGATGCCCTATGCAATGTTATAGGCTGGGTCATCTGTAAGCTGGTCTGATCTTGACCAACAGTACACAGAAGCCCGACTCAGGGCTCAGTAACATCAGAAGAGAGCCACGTAGGCATTATTTATAACAGTGAAATATGATATTATCAGACTGAGCAAATTATGGGACTCACTTATAGTGGGATGTTATGTAGCCATGAAATCATGCTTTTTGAAAAACTTAATGGCATATAGACCCTCAGTATGATGTTACATGTAAAAAAAGAATCCTGAGCAACACACACACACACACACACACACACACACACACACACACGTTATAAAGCGTGATATTTATTGTGTAGAAGGAAATCTGAGTGAAAACATTCACACACAGCAGATGATTAGGATGAAAACAAACTACACTGGAGGGACTAAGGAGAGTTTTTATGTATATTATATTTTTTATGATATCCAAAATTTTCTCCAGTGAGATGTATTGATTTCATAACCTGAAAGATCATCAAAACGGAGATTCAGAAAAGAATCTTTTGTGGTAGAAAGGAACTGGATGAAAAAGTCAGGGCCAGTTTATTGAGAAAGGCTAAAACTAACTTGCTTTTGAACTTTCATTACTGAAAAGGGTTTTTTTTTTCTTTTCTCTTTTTGAAAATTAAATTTTCATCGAGTTTAGTGATAAGAAGTTTCATAAGGGTGTGCACCTGTAATCCCAGCACCCAGGGAGACAGAGGCAGGCAGATCTCTGTGAATTCAAGGCCAGACTGGTCTACAAAGCAATCCAGGACAGGCAAGGCTACACAGAGAAACTCTGTTCAGAAACTGCCCTCCCCCACAAAAATTTGAAAAATAATCTTTTCTGTGGTCTGGGGGGTTGATCTCAGGGTCTTATATATGTGACAGAAGTACTCCACTACAAAGCCACATCCCCCCACACCTGGACTCCTTAAACACTTACTATTTTTATGCTTGTTCCTAAGTAACGTAGGTTGACACTGAACTCACTGTGTAGCCCAGAGTTGCCATAAGCCCCTGATTCCTTTGTCTCAGGCCCCAGAGTGGCTGGGGTTACAGCTTGCATCACCAGGCCATCATTGCTTCATTCCTTTAATATTCACCAAGTTATCCATGACATTTAAGCAAGTCTTTTTTTAAAAGATTTTTTCTTTTATGTTGTACATGTGTATGTTGCATGTCCTCACACGTGTGATCATGTGTGCATGTGTGTGCTCCTTGGAGGTTGGAAGAGGGCCTCAGATCCCCTGGAGCAGGAGTTACAGGTGCCTGTGAGCCACCCAGTGTGGGTGCTGTGAAGCAACCAAATGCTGGCTTTCTGCCAGAACAGCAGCAAGCGCTCCTAACCACTGAGCCATCTCTTTGAGCTCTGGAAGCAAGCCCTTGTTTGCCAAATATTTGAGGGGCTGGTGTCTCCCACACTGTCACATTTTTGTTTCTAATCAATCTACACATTTGGCAAGAATAATAAAAGTAGCAGGTCTGCTGCTTTACAAGACACCTTGTGATTTTTGCAAAGCAGACTAAATGCTGAGTGCCGCTCTAGTCTCAGGAGGCAGCACACACAGTGAGCGATCTTAGTGAGGGAAGGTAATGGATACATGGGGCTATGGATACTGAAGATGACAAAGGCTTCGGAGAAAACTGGAGAGAAGAGGTGTAGACAGGGAGTGGGAGACTGCTCTTTTAAGTCAATTTGACTACGCGAGTTTGATAATTGTCTGAGTAGGGGGGAGAAGAGGGGTGTCTAAAAATGTGATAGCCCATGAACAGGAAGCGCCTTCCTTTTCAGCTCTCAGACACAAAATGATTAAAGATCTCCATGGAGGAATAATCTTGATAACTAATTACATGGCCGCCGAAGTTAAAATGTGCTAATTATCAGTTTCACAAAGCTCCTGTAAAACTGCAACGAGCCCCAGTGATGTTATGTACTCTATACGTAGTTGCAGTTCCTAACCTTTGGGAGCCTCAGTGTTCTTACTGACACAGCGGGGATATGGTTATAAGATACTCCTCCCGGACCCCACTCTATGGGAATGCTGTTGTCTGAAATCAAAGTGGAAAAAAAAAAAAAAAGCTCGTGCTTGCAAAATCATGGATGAGGGGTGTTTACAACACAGGCATGGCAGGGCCCCTGGCCAAGGTCCACTGGGCATGGTCATTTCTTTAGTCTCACGACTGGCCTGGCAGGTGTGCAATCAGTGCTCATCCCATTTACGAGACAACACTGAGGCTGTGAAAGGGAGGCCACCTGCCCGGAATCAAGCGCGGTAAACCTGGCTGCTAGCTCCAAGAGCGGTGCTTGCAGCCACAAGTCTACCTTGTGCTCACTTCCCAAACCTCCCTGGCCTCAGTTTCTCCTTTAGCTGTGAACAGATCAGTGCGTTCCTGCTCTGCTGCCCCGTGCTTGGCACTAGGGTTTCAAGAGACCGTGGTGCCCTCCGAGGGTGTCCAGCCCATTACTGCCAAAGACCCACAAGCACCCCATATACCCATCCTGATCCCTATCAGCTGTGCTCCAAATACGGAGAGAAGCAGCAGACTGCACCTAATTAGCTTCTGAGGAACTCCTTTGGGAAGAGGAGGGGAAAGGATTATAAAAGACAGAGGGGATGGGGAGGGACGGAGGAGCCTACAGAGAGGGGGACTTCTGAAAAGAACCCCAAAGGAGGCAGCCACTCTGGCTAGCAACAGGTGGACACATTTTCTGATTTCATTCCGGTTCTAGGTGGCTTGGATGTGGGTGTCCTCTGCTCCTGGCCCCCTACACTCTCCATGCCATCCCATGGACGCTCCTATTCTCCCTAAGCCCTGGCCACGTGACTGGTCTGCTCTGGTCCTAAGGTCCCAGCTGTCCAGACTCAGGGAAATCCTTTCTATAATTTCAGGCCAGCTCTTCAGTTCAAATCGTGCTGTCACTCACTAGTTCCAGTTCCTTCCTTAGGTTCACCATGGGGTCCTCTTCAGAACTACTGGTCTGGACAGACATCATAGTTAGCAAGGCATCACACTGGGTTCCCTTCTGGCTCATGGTAATCTCACCACAGCTCCATTGACTGAGCTTCTTGCCACCTGTTAGAATCATCCCCTGCAGCGGCTCACCTAAGTCACCCTCCATGGAAAGCAATCCTCTCTTTACCTAAACCAGACTGGATCGAGGTGTGCAAACCTTCCTTTTACAGAATATGAACACTACGTGGGGGGGTGGGAGTGGGAAGGGGTTCAGCCAGCCAAAGTAGTCAGTGAGCCTCCTGCAACCTGGATAGAGGCTGGGGAAGACGGGTTGGGCTGGGCAGAGGACGCCAGCAAGTACCTGAGAAAGAGGGAGGCTAAAGGAAGTCTGGTTTTGCAATGAGATGTCAGTAGGCCCACAGGGAGCCAACCGCCTTTCTTAGAGGGTGGGAAAGAGGGCAGCATTCGTGTTGCTTCCCGTCAGGGAAACTGCCTCGAAAAATCGACACCTGTGGCCAAATGTAGCCAAGTAGTAGATAAGAGTCAGGTGCTGCAGGAGAATCGTCTAATGATCACACAGCTGGGAAACCAGTCAAGGCTTTCTCATGGCTCCGAAGTTCCTGCACAGTCCACTAACAAAATCACGCATTCTTTTCAAAGAGGGAACCCAAGGCACTCTGTGATCAGGTCAGTGGTTCTAGTAAGCGGTCCTTATAATTGAGGAGAGTCTAGAGGGCCCTCTGTTGGCCCTCAGGGGCACTTGGGCTCTGTCAATCAAGACTCTCACAGCCCCTGCTTCTCTGGCACGTCGCATGTCACTTGTGTTCTTCCCTTCTTAGCCTGGTTTTGCCTGCCCATGCTGGCACTGGAGTGAGTGAGGAAGGTAGGCCAGGAGTCTGTTCCCAGACCGCAGAGTCTGAAGGACAGCTAGGAAGGGAGTCAGCTAGGGGCAGAGTGAGCATGTGGAGAGAAGTGGCAGTGTTACACAGCGCAGTCAGCTGAACCGCCACCTCGATTCGGCTTCCTAAGAGATGCTCTGGAAAGTCTGCCTTACTGAGGGGCTGGAGGGTGGAGGAGCTGACTGGGGGCGGTGCTACAACATCAGGGGCATGGTCCAGGTAACTTGCTCTTTGGAGCGTCAAACTTCTAGCTTAAAGGTAGTTGGAGAGGGTTCAGGCTCAAACTCCAAAGAACCCCAGCCCTTCTCTCTCACCCAAGAGTGCGCCCTAGTATCTTTTCTTGAGTAGGTTGGTCTGCGACTATCCAAACCAAGCGCAGGGCTGGGGACCCACTTCCACTTCGGGAGGATACTCGTCTGAGACTGAGGCAGGCGAGAAACCTCGGATTCCGCGGGTTTCCCGGGGGTGCGCGGTCCCGGAGACCCTCTCGGGGATGCAGGAGCAGAAACCGCAGGGGTCCCGGGAAGCCGCTCAGTTCCGCGCGCCTAGGCTCGGCTCGCGACCGCGTCCCCCGCCGCCCGGCGCGTCCCCGGCTGCCTGCGTAAACTGCCGGGACTACCCCCCCCCGCATCCCTCCCCGCGCCCTGCGCCCCTTACTCGGCTTGGCGGCGGCGCTCCGCTCCGTGCGCCGCAGTGCTGGCTCCAGCTTCGGTTCCAGCTCCGGTCCCGCTCGGGCTCCGGCTCCCTCTCGGCTGCCGCGGCGCTCCGGCTGGGCTGGAGCGTAGCGCCGCTCCGCCTGGGCCTGCTGTGCGTGCAGGGGCGGGGCGCACCGGCGGGGCCGGGCGAGCGGACCCGCGCCCGCGATCCCGCAGCGGGCCGCTGGCCGCGGTCTCCGGGGCCCTGCCCTGCCCTGCCCTGCCGCAGCCCCGCCCGGCCGCCCTTCGCCGTCCCCGCGCGGCTGCTCGCGCCACCGTCACCCTCTCAGGTCCTCCTTGGCGGCGGCGCGGCTCCTGGGTCTCAGCTCGGCGGCGCCGCGGCCCGGGTCATTGCTGAGATAGGGACGCGGGGGAGGTGGGAGCGCCGAGCCGCGCCCCTCTGCGCACAGCCAGCTCGACACCCACACAGCGGCGGGCGGGGCGGGGCAGGGCGGCGAGGAGGCCGAGGGATGCAAGGAGGCCGGCGCGCCTGCCAGACGTGTGAAGGGTGGACAGACAGACAAGTGCAGAGAAGGGTGGACCAACCATATGTCAGGGAAGGACAGCCAGACAGGTTGGACAGAGGCAAGAGCAAAGGGCAGAGCAGAGGGTGGGGGTGGCAGGAGGGACACTGGCTGCTGGCCTTTGGGATGGGCAGAGGAGTCTGTCAAGGCCCGCTGCTTCCCAGCTGGTAGAATTCTCTTCACGTAGGCTTGCTTGGTCAAGGCCTCTGATCTGAGCAATCAGCTTTTTTTTTTTTCTTTTCTTCCACTCCTTGCCCACCTGGGGCCCTCTGGTCTGGCGCTCAGTCTTGGCAGATGCAAGCCTGCCTTGAAAGATACCTGGCTCAGGGGAGGGGCCTGGGCTCCATCTCTTGCTCCCCCACCCCCACACCACTTTGCTGGCTTCAGGCATGCTCCAGCATCCCCCCACCCCCACCCTCAGGCCTTATTTTTCAGCGTTGCCACAAAGTCCCTGTTTATTACACACTTAAATATGTTGGTGGGCTCTACAGTTACTGGTAGAACCATTTTGAATATTTATTTATTCACCTAGGAGAGTCCTGCAAGGGCTGCTTGCTACATCTCAGTGGGACTGTAGAGGTCTGCACAGGGGGACGCCTGATCAATCTGACCAGCGAATCTATAACTTGAGTTGTTGCCAATCCGCTCTAAATTCTTATTTTATTGATGAGGGAGCTGAGGTTTGAAGAAGAAGCAAGGACACCCGAAACCCTGATGCCTGCCGCTGGCTGGAAAACAGTTCTCAAAAATAAAACGCGTTGATGATAAAACCTTGGGGAGGCAGAGGAGCCCTAGGGGACCTTCTGGAAGAGAAGTGAGGCAGCTGCAGGCCCCAACTGGGAGGTGGGGACAGAGCGGCCTCCAGGAAAAAAACAAATGGCTTAGTACCTCAGCTCTGTTAGGCACCACGGCTCCAGTTTCCATGTGAGGAGTCGGGTTTAGAGCCCCTCCTAGCCTTTATGGGCAACAGTTCATTTGGGATTCTGCCTCCTTGACTGGGTCCTCAGTCCCTTCTCACACCTAAAGGGGTTCATCTCAACCCATTGGGGCTCTCATGGCGGGTGGGGGGGGAGGGGGAGGGCTGAGAAATGTGAGCTGTGGGGTCAGAACAAAGGATCCTAAGAAAAGGCCTGGTTGGGCCCTTTGTCCAAACCCAAACATTTCCTTTATCTTGTGAATGAACAAATTAAATACCAGGAAAAGAGAAGATAGGACCAAGGCAGGGAGCTAGCTAGGACTGGAGGCTGACTCTTAGGCCACACTTCTGCGCATTGCACCAAGACCAGCCAGGTCCCCTGGGGGAGACATCAGCTAATTCAGATAGTGTTGTAGTTGTTGGGTGAGCCCAACTGGTGGGTGAGCCTGAGTGTGTATTTTGGGAGTATGGGGTATGGGCATGCCTCACTTTGGAAGGATACAACCCTAAAGAGTTCATCGCTTTCTACTCTCGGCTCTGAGAAACCTGTGCCTCAGCTCCCAGAGTGGTTTCAAGTGGGCTCCGTGAGGCCGGGCCTAGCTTGAAGGAGTTGGGTTGCGACCGCTTGCCTGCTACCTGTATCTTCACCCATCCGCAGATGCATACTAGAGTAGGCCACGAGGAAAACACCAAACAGGAATAAGAAAGTAAAACCACCGACTCTTCTTTCCCCTTAAAAAAAAAAAAAAAAAAGAGTTGTGTAACTCTGCTTACACCCTTAAATAGAATGAGCTTGCTGAGTGTGGCCTCTTTCCTCACCTGTGTCACAGTTTGACTAGCCGCCTAGCACTGTACTTGAGGGTCATGCTGGCTTTTACTTAATTGTTTCTTTATTGTGGGCGTCCAGTTTGTTTCCCCTTTCTGCCCATAGTCGGACACCGCAGTAGATATCGGGATGGGTTGAGTTTGGGCATGTCTATGGATGTCCCTTATGCCAGTGGGTGTTGTCAGGGCACATCATGGACATCAGAGAAGCGCAGTGATGCTGGGCATCTGTCTGTCAGGAATCGGGAGGGGAGGCTGCAGAGGAGAGCCCTTTGGGAATTCATGTGGTAATGGTAAGGGCCATGTGTTAGAATTCCCAGTGCAACAGGGTTGAAAGGTGGGTAACTTTAAGAGCTAACTGAGCTGTTATGGAGGGAGTGGTACCATCAGAGCGGCCTCCTGAGAACTTCTTTTTCATCTCTTCACCCATGGGATACTCATAAACATACTACGATGCAGCACGAAGGCTCTCCCGAAGTGTGGCCCTCGACCTTGGACCTCTGAGCCTCCAAAGACACAAGACAGATGCATTCCTATCCATTATAAATTACCAGTCTGTCGTGTTCCAGTTTACAGTGGACTAAGGGGGACTTTTCAGGACAGTGCACTGAGAGTTCCCCCCCAAAAGGCTGGCTGTTGAGACTTTACCCTAGAGTGACTTTACCCCAGTCACTAACAGGGAACTACTACCCCCTTCCCTAAAGCAATTTCATTTTGTAAAGAGCAAGTCCCTTAAGTCATCTGGGGTACTTTTATAGAAGTATGACGCAATGCTTTTCCAGCCTTGACCTATGTCACAAAGGACCCGAATCTCTACGTGGCCTTGACTTTGAGAGTAGGGGCAGGGAGGCCGGAAAAACCTCTTCTGCCAGTTTGGTGAAGAGCTTTCTTCTTTCCGTATAGATTATGTCATTCAGTGCCCTGCAACCTGTTCTGGTGGCACTAGGGGCTGATAAAGCAAGGTACCCTGGTTCATGGCTGGTGGAGGTGGTGGGGAGATAGAGCAGTCCTTCCTAAAGCCACATGTACCGTCGTGTCGGCTGACACAGAATGAGGGAAGCATCCATACCCCTTGGGGATAGCTCTGAGACCTTGGGCAGTTTTTGTACACCCCCTCCCACACACAGATACACACAGATGGAAAGATCAAGGCCTTCAACATTTAGTGACTCTCCAGTGATGCACAGCTGGGTAGGTGGCACCAGGAAAGAATAGGAGGGTTTATCTTTTTTTTCCAATAGGCAAAAAATCTCCAGGTGTCCTGAAATTGAATATTGTCATTTGTTTCTCTAGGGCTTTGTTCTTGCCATGGCTTTTGAGCTAATGTATTATCTATGAGTTCTAGAAAATGGGCCATGATGTAAATTTTCACGTCCACTGAGTGGCCTGTGAGATCTGTGGGAGCCGATCACAGCTGTCCATGAATATACACTCTTTGGAGTCTCCATTAGAATAGGGCATAACATCTTTTTAAAATTAAAAAAACATAGCATAATAATTCAAAACAATTAGTTTCATTATGATGTGTTTATACATGTGTCATTATACTTTGCTCATATACCCTCATTACCTTCCCTGTCTCCCTTCCCCCTCCTACTGACCCCAAATAGTTCCCTTTCCATCTTTCTTCCTTCTATTGAAGAGAAATGATTTTATTTTTAGACTTTTTTGTTTATATGTATGTATTTGTGTATGTCATCTGTGTGCAGGTGCTTTTGAAGGCCAGAAGAGGGCACTAGATTCCTTGGACCTGGAGTTAACAAGCAGTTGTGAGCAGCCTGATGTGGGCGTTGGGAACCAAGTAGATTCTTTGGAAAAGTAGCAAGCACTCTTAACCTGGGAGCAGTCTGTACGCCCCTCTTTATTTATTTATTTATTTGTTTTTTTTTTTTTTGAAGTATATCATGTAGCCTGCTCTAGATTGAACTTCTTTGTACAATTATCATTCATTTCATGTGTGAATGTTCTGCATGCATGTCTGTCGGTGTATGTGGGCATCAAATCCCCTAGGACTAAAGTTACAGGTGGTTGTGAGCCACCAGGAGAACCACCTGGGAATCGAACCCAGGCCCTCTGGAAGAACAGCCAGTGTTCTTAACTGCTGAGCCATCTCTCCATCCCTTGACCTTGAACTCTTGATCCGCTTGCTTCCACCTCCCAAGTGTGGGGAGTTAGAAGTTTGTGCCATCATACCTGACTTCATATATATATTTAAATCTAGGGTCTGTGTGAGAAAGAACAATGCATACATGTGGTTAATGATTCTTTTACTAATAAGTTAAATAAAAATTTACATGTGTGTTCACTTTATATTTGTATGACATTTGTGATTTTTTTTATTGTCTTTCTCACCACATTTGTTTCTGCAAGCACTCCCTTCCCTGTGTTTTCACTCAGATGGGGCAGACCCTCACGTTGTGACATTTGTGATTTTTACCCTTTAATCCTTTATCCATTTACAGTAATAAGCTCACTATCCTACCCAAATGGGTCTGTCTTCTGTCAGCATTTTTTCCATTTATTGCACATACCTGGGGCTTGGGTCCTAAGAAGGGAGGGAAATAAATGTGGGTTGGATTAGCCCTGGAGTGCTTCCAGAAGAGGGGACACTGATGGCTGGAAAATGTTTATAGAGTTAAACCTAAGGGGGTGAAAAATGAATACAGATAGTACATAGAAAATAAGTGAAAAAGCAAAGCTGTTTTCCAGGGCTGTTGACCCACAAAGTGTTAGATACAGTTCCTGACTCACAGCAAAGCCTCAACAAGTGTTGTGCAGAAATGTTGAATATTAACTTGCACGAGAGAGCAAAGGAAAGCATGTCTTTTACAGCTTTTCTATTTGTTTTTTGTTTGTTTGATTGTTTTCTTTTTTTTTTTTTCCTCTGCTGGCCCAAGGACAGAGTATCTTTAGTTACGAAAATAGATTTCAGTGTTTAAAATACTGTCAGCTGCCAGACACACAGTTTCCAGAGACTGCATTTGAGTCTAATCGAAACATTTAGAAAAACAATATTGACATCCTCCGAACTCAGACATTGAAGGAATTATAAGGAGCGAACTCGGGGCACAACTGGCAACCTATGATCTCCTTCATGTTCCTGCCCACCCAAGGGAGAGTCATTTGTAGTAAAGTCACATGATAGAATCCAGCCACAAGAGTGAGGGTAGGCTAGAACAGACAACTGACAAACAATGCTGAGTGAAAGAAGCCAGATACTGTATGACTCTATTTATATAATGGTCCAAAGCAGGAAGGAGACCTGCACGGTTGCGCGTGCCTGGGCAGTTTCTATTGGGGCAATGCTGTGATTGGGTGGGAGCTTCCGGTGTTTCCTGCCCTGGGGGCTGGGTAGACTACTACATTTTCTTTGTGCAGGTTCTCTCAGCAGCAGAGAGATGTGCATTTTAATCCTAATCTATAATAGCAATAGCAATATCAACAATACTGACAAATACTAAACAACAAAGCATCCGGTTTTCATGCTCGTCCAGTTTCAGAAAGAGGGTTGGGCATGAAGATGGAGGGGGTGGGGGGGGGAGTGGGGTCTCGTCACGGGATTCCAAACAGCAGGGGCAGAGGAAAAGGAAATAATATTTATCCCACCTGTGCGAGAATTTCCCCGGCTACAGAAATAGTTGCCTTTCTTCTGAGCAGCAGTTTTCCCCATCTTTTCATTTATTTGAAGGCACCTCTTGAATATTGCAGAGTTTCCCACAGAATGCTTCCCTCTGCAACTGCTGCCACTCAGCCAATCCTGCTGGGGGTAGAAGGGTTGAGTGTTGGGGGTAGGGTGGGGTGGGAATTTCACCTCAGGCAAATATGAGGATTGTACATTTCTGTGTCATTCTGGACTTGTTGTTTCCTGTCTGTATTTTTTTTTTTCTCTCTGCTCTCTTAAAAAAGTTAAAATGTTTCCTTTTGCCCTGACTTATTCCCCCAACAAAGGAAAATAGAGATATGTGTGTGAATGCTACTTGTCCAACCGCAGACTCAGGAGCATCCTTCGGTCCAGCGTCGACCTTGTCAAAGCCTTGTCAAAGCCTTCAGCTTCTGTTTAGGGCTTCTGTCTACAGGGCCCTGTGGCAGCAGGGTCTTGGTCCTTTCTGATGAGGACCCTGCCCACCTGTCCAGGGTCTCTCCTAGCCCCTCTTAACTCTGTACCTTAGACACTTTAGACATCCAAATGGCCCATCTGGAGACTTCCCTAGCCTCTGTTCCCTCTGGGCTGAACAAATAGATCTTCTGTCTAGCAGGTGAGGCTTCTCGGCTATGCACTTGTCTCCCACACCTGCTTCTCCAGGGCCCGGATTGAGTCTAATTCAGCACCAAGTCCTCAGCTTGGGGTCCTCTTGAGAGAACAATAGGAAATAAAATTGGGGGTTAAGAGCCAGGGATGGTGGCATACACTTTAATCCCAGCACTTGGGAGGCAGAGGTAGGAGGATCTCTGTGAGTTTGAGGCCAGCCTGGTCTACATCTTGAGAGCTTTTGTAAAATCACAAATTAACTGCCTAAATTAGCAGATTACAGTTCATGGACAACCAGGAAAACCAGGTTTGGTGGGGATAATGGCGTCATCTTTGCCAGGATGTTGCCGGCTGGATACAAAATACCCTTCTAATTTTACTATGTCTAGACTTAGTGAAAAGCCATCAGATCAGTACAAAGAGTTCATGTGTACCCTTTACCAAGATTCCTCCAATGTCAACAATCTGTGACCTCAACAACATATGTAACCATAAACCCAGGAAACCAATGGGGTATTGCATGTGACCCTCACCAATCTTTCTAGAATGTTATTTTCAGTTCTAGAAACCAGTTCAGGACCCCAAGTCGCTCACAGCTATTGTATCTCTTCAGCCCTTCCGGTTTCTGACAGTTCATCCTTCCTCCTTGGCTGTCATGGCCTTGATTCCTCTGATAAGTATTGATCACTCTTACAGAAGCTATTTATTTATTTATTTCCAATTCCTGGTTGGCTTCCAGATGACTGAAGTTTCTGGAAGTTTGCCCTTAAGGCAGGCGCTGGGTAAGAGCTCTTTTCTCTTTTTTTCCTTTGCTCCTCCTTGCTTCCCTTGGGATTTCTAGAGTCAGAAGGAGGCAATTACTGTTTCTTGACCTTGGACATTTGTTTCTGGTCTAGCAGGACTCCGGCCACATCTGCGGTTGATTACACAATTAGCTATGCACAATGGCCTTGTGATGGACGTGATGCCTTCTTGCTCCACCCCTTGTTCTGCCCATCTGTCTCCACTCCCCATCCCCCTTGGTCTCCTTGGTAACAGACTGGAGGGAGAGGACCCTAGGCCTGTCAGGTGAGGAGCACACCCTTTTCAGGGGTCATGTACTAAGACACTTTCTAGGCCAGCTGAGAAGGTGGGGGGCGGGGCTGGGTTGGGAATGGGTTGGTGGTGGACACTGTGTGCTGAGTCATGCTCAGGACATGAGATACTCCCTAGCTGGGGTCCTGAGACTCATAGAGTCATCTGGGATGGAGCTCACCCTTGATAACAAAGTGCTAGTCGACACAGCCTTACCCAACATAATTCAGAAACTCATCTTCCCATGATGCACCTGGGCTTTTCTGAGAGAGGATGAAAAAAGTTACTATAACATATTCCCATTCATTTGACCCCAGCAAACTGTAGCTGGTTTTTATTGTTGTTATTAATGTTAACTTATAGTGATAGGCTGAAGCTGCTGAAGGCGCTGCCCTCAGTGTGCTCCTGTAGGGTAACAGACCATTACAGAGCATAGTGCCCTGTGACACAGGCTCTTGGAGGAATTTGTAAGAACAAGGAGAAGGAACGTTCTTAACTAATGGGCCATCTCTCCAGTCTCCACCCCCATTTTTATTTTTTTAAATCAAATTTAAAATTTAAATATATTTTGATCATATTCTTCCCCTCCCCCAAGTTTTTCCAGATCTTTCTCCTCCCTACCCACCCAACTTGAAGTCCTTTCTCAAACAGACAAATAAAAACCCAATACCACATCAAAGCCTCACAAAAAGACAACCTCCTCCAAAACCAAAGCAATCCAAACAAAAACAACACTCAAAACAAGCAAAACAAACAAACAAACAAACAAAACTCCACCAAACTGTAAGCAAACAAAAGCACACAAAACCCTGTGGAATCTGTTATATGTTGGCCAACTACTCTTGAACATGATGCCTGTCCTGGAGTGCTTGGGGTACCCAGTGTCACTCCACTGGAGAAAACTGATTTTTCTCTCTCCCAGCAGGTATAAAGGACAGTTTAGTTGTTAGCCTTTAGCCTAGTTGCTAGGTATTCGTTCATTCGTTCAAAAACATAACAAGATAATAAAATATAATAAGACAAAACAAAAACTATTACATTGGAGTTGGTCAAGAGAAACCAACAGAAGGAAAAGAGCCCCAGAGAAGGCACACGAATCAGGAACACACTCTTTCGCCCACTCAGGAATCCCATAGTATCCCACAACTGAAGCCATAATACAATCATGGAGGACCTGCTGCAGACCCAGGCGGGCCCTGTGCAGGCCTCTTCAGTCTCTGTGAGCGCAGATGAGCTCTGCTGGTGTTGATTCAGAGGCTCTGTTTTCTTGGCGCCCTGCATCCCCTGCAGCTCCTACTCTCTTCCTGCCTCTGCTTCCACAGCTTTCTCTGAACTCTGGCCGGAGGGATTTGATGAAGACATTCACTTTAGGCTGAGTGTTCCAAAGTCTTGCACTCTCTGTGTCGCGTCTGGCTGTGGGTCTCTCTATTCTCATCGGCTGCAGGAAGAAGCTTCTCTGACGATGGCTGAATAAGGCACTGATCTATGAGCATAGCCGAAGTCATTAGGAGTCATTTTATCATATAAATCAAACAAAAAAGACCAGTCGTATTTTGCTTTACCCTAGGTCCCCTGGCCTCTCTAGTCTCTGGTTCTTGGTAACCCAAACAGCACTGGGTATGGGTTCCATCTCATGGGACGGGCCTTCAGTCAAATCAGGGATTGGTTGGTTACTCCCACAATCGTTGCGCCACCATTTCCCTTGCAGATACTACGCCATTGAAGATCAAAGAGTTTGTGGCTAGCATGGTGTTTATATTTCCCTTCTGGTAGCATGTAGTGTACCTTTCTGTATCCAAGATGGCGGAACATAGTTCAAGGCTATTCCCTAGTTTCTTGTCTATCATGTTCAGTGTATCTGGCTTTATGTCGAGGGTTTTGATCCATTGGGCGTTGAGTTTTATGCGGGGTGATAAGCATCTATTCTTCTACATGCAGCCGTCCAGTTTGCCCAGCACCATTTGTTGATGACGCTATCTTTTTTTTTTTTCCCAGTGTGTGTATTTCTGGCTTCTATCAAAAGCCAGGGGTCCATAAGTGTGAGGATTTAAGTCTGTGGCTTCACTTTAATCCCTTCGATCAATGTATTTGAGTTTGTGTCTAATACTACACTAATTTTTATTACTACAGCTTTGTAGTAAAACTTGAAATCAGGAACGAGGATACTTCTAGTAGTTCTTTTAATTTTTAGGATCATTTTAGCTGTTCTGGAGTGGGTTTTTTTTTTGTTGTTGTTGTTTTGTTTTGTTTGTCTTTGCCATTTGTACTCGTGCATGTGTATTTCCATATGAAGCTTAAAATTGTCTTTTTAAGATCTATGGAGAGCTGTGTTGGAATTTTGAAGATTGCTTTTGGTAGGATGTCCATTTTTATTGGGTCAATCCTCCTGATCCATGAGCATGGGAGAGCTTTCCATCTTCTGATATCTTTCTCAATTTCTTTCTTCAAAGACTTGAATTTTTTTGTTTTACTATATAAGTCTTACTTTGGTTAGAGCTATCACAATATATTTTATATTATTTGAGGCAACTGAATTGAGCTGTTTCCCTAATTTCTTTCTTGGCCTGTTTTTTGTTTGTATACAGGAGGTCTATGGATTTTTGTGAGGTAAGTTTGTATCCAGCCATTTTGCTGAAAGTGTTTATCAGCTGTAGGAGTTTCCTGGTGGAATTTTTTGAGTCACTTGTGTATACTATCATATCATCTGCAAATAAAGATACTTTGACTTTTTCCTTTTCAGTTTGTACCCCTTTGACATTTTAAAATTGTCTCATTGCTCTAGCTAGCTAGAACTTCAAGTACTATATTGAGTAGGTATGGAGAGAGTGCACAGCCTTATCTTGTTCTTGAATTTAGTGAAAGTGCTTTGAATTTCTTTCTGTTTAAGTCGATGTAACTGTGGGCTTGCTGTAAATCACCTTTATTATGTTGAGGTATGGGCCTTGTGTTTCCAGTCTCGCCTGGACTTTTGTCATGAAAGCATGTTGGATTTTGTTAAAGGCCTTTTCTGCATCTAATGAGATGATCCTGTGGGTTTTTTCTTTCAGTTTATTTATATAGTGGATTAATTCATCAATTTACATATGTTGAACCTGGGTCTTTGAGATGAAGCCTACTTGATCATGTTGGGTGATCTTTTTGATGTGTGTGTGTGTGTGTGTGTGTGTGTGTGTGTGTGTGTGTGTGTATGTGTGTGTGTAAGATTTATTTTATTTATTACATATACAGTGTTCTGACTGCATGTATGCCTACACACCAGAAGAGGGCACCAAATTTCATTATAGATAGTTAGAAGCCACCATGTGGTTTCTGGGAATTAAACTCAAGATCTCTGGAAGAGCAGACAGTGCTCTTAACCTCTGAGCCATCTCTCCAGCCCCTTGATGTGTTCTTGAATCCAGTTTGCAAATATATTATTAAGAACTTTTTGCATCTATGTTCATGAGGGAAATTGATCTATAATTCTTTGTTTTTTATTTTCTGATATTTTACAACATTTTTATTCTTCTTATATTTCTTTTTAAAGCATATACATTTATATTATTACACATAAATAAGGTAAGTTACATACAGCAGGAAGAACCATAAAACAATCAGGAATTATATAGCTGTTACATTCATAGTGATTTGGCTATTTGTATTTGGCAAACATGAAGTAAACATCTTTCCTAGATTGTTGAGTCTAAAATTCTGAATGAAAATCAATATCTATCATATCTCATCTCTATTAACTTAAAACATCTATTTAGATATAAAAACATCTTAACCTGTAACCAACTAAGCTTAATTGTAAGACTAAGCTATCTGGTGTTCAACCCCATCAGAGACTTGACAAGGAATAAAACTTAATTACCTGAGTGAACTGGAGGTACAGTTTAGCAGCTTGCAAAATGAAAAAATGACAGAGACAGTTTACTGCCTGAATAGTCACTCAAAACTCTCTATAACATTGGAGCATCATCTCCAGCATTCTGGCCCAATATAACAGACTGACATATTTTCGAAGCAGAAACTGTTGAGGACTTCCTTACCCTGTCTTGGCAGAGTTTGGCCATTGACTCTGCCTGCATCCATTTTAGGCAGAATTCTGTCTGTGACAGAAATGAGGACATTTTGCTCAGTGGCTGGTTTGCCACATTTGAAGCCATCTCCATAAGGAGGTTCTTTGATGTTCATCATCCTCTTTGAGATAGGCTGGGTGTTGACAGGAGTTCTTCCCTAACTTAAAGAAAGTCTGTAATTCCTTCTTTGTTGAGTCTTTAGGGGGCTTTGGTATCAGGCTAACTGTTGTCTTGTTAAATATATCAGACAATTTCCCTTTTCTATTTTTTTGGAATAATTTGAGGAATATTGGCATTAACTCTTCTTTGAAAGTCTAGTAGAATTCTGTGCTAAAACAATCTGTCCCTCAGCTTTTATTTTTGGCTGTGAGACTTAATTACTGCTTCTATGTCACTAGAAAGAGGTTATAGGTTGGTTTAAATTGCTTATTTGATCTTGCTTTAACTTTGGCAAGTGATATATATCAAGAAAAATATCCATTTCTTTTATATATTTTTCCAATTTAGTGGAGTACAGGTTTTTAAAAATACATTCTTAAGATTCTCCAGATTTCCTCAGTGTCTGTTGGTATGTCCCCCTTTTTGTTTCTAATTTTGTTAATTTGGGTACTGTCTTTCTTTCATTTAATTTAGATAAGGGTTTGTCAATCTTTTTTTTTTTTTAAGGTTTGTCAATCTTACTGTTTTTTTTTCAAATAATTAACTCTTTGTTCTTTGTTTTGCTGATTCTTCGTATTGTTTTAATTTGTCTCTATTTTATTGATTTCATCCCTAAACTTGATTATTTCTTGTCATCTATTCCTTTTGGGTGTGATTTTTTTTCTTTTTGTTCTAGAGTTTTCGGGTGTGCTGTAAAGTTGCTAGTATGAGATCTCTCCATTTTTTTTTTTAAATGTAGATACTTAGTGATATGAATTTGTTTCTTAGAACTGCCTTCATTTTGTCTTATAAGTTTGAGTATGTTGCTTATTCATTTTCATTCAAGTCTAGAAAGTCTTTTATTTCTTTATTAATTTCTGTCTTGATCCAATTTTCATTTAGTGGAGAGTTGTTCAGTTTCCACGAGTTTGTAAACTTTCTGTTTTTATCATTGTTGATATATAGCTTTAGTCTGTAGTAGTCAGATAATATGCAGGATGTTATCTTGATTTTCTTGTATCTGTTGAGACTTGCTTTGTGTCTGACTATGCGGTCAGTTTTGGAGAAAATTCCACGAGTTGCTGAGAGGTTTATTCTTTTGTGTTTGGGCAGAGTATTCTGTAATTATCTGTTATGACAATAGGATTAACAGGTGATTTAAGCTTTAGTAGTGTTTCTTTTACAAACATGGGTGCCCTTGTGTTTGGGACATAGATGTTAAGAATTGAAATGTCGGGAAGCAGAAAGACTCAAATGGTATATACTCACTTATATCTGCATATTAGTCCAAGGGACATGTCCCACGAAAGCCTTCACTTACCAGGAAACTGAGACAGAGGGGAGGACATTCTATTGGGACTCTAGATGAGAGAAGTATGGGAGAATGGCAAAGTAGAAGGATCCAGAGGGTCCTAGAAGCCTACAAGTAGAACATTATGATAGGCAGATTTGGGCACAGGGGTCCCGCTCAAACTAAGGCACCAGCCAAGGACAATACAGGCGGTAAACCTTAAACCCCTACCCAGATCTAGCCAATGGACAGAACACTCTCCATAGTAGAGTGGAGAGTGGGATATTACTTTCTCACATACTCTGGTACCTCACCTTTGACCATGTCCCTTGGAGGGGGAGACCTGGTGGCACTCAGAGGAAGGACAGCAGGTTACCAAGAAGAGACTTGATACCCTATGAACATATACAGGGGAGGTAATCCCCCTCAGGAACAGTCATAGGTGAGGGGAATAAGGGGAAAATGGGAGGGAGGGAAGAATGGGAGGATACAAGGGATGGGATAACCATTGAGATGTAACAAGAATAAATTAACAAAGGAGAAAAAAAAAGAAAGTGAAAAGATAAAAAAGAAAAAAAAATTGAAATGTCCTCTTGATGGAGTTTTCCTTTGATGAGTTTGTAGTGTTCATCTCTATCTCTTCTGGCCAGTTTTGGTTTAAAGTCTATTTTTTTCATATATTAAAATAGCTAGACCAGCTTGTTTCTTAGGTTCATTTGCCTGGAATATCCTTTTACAATCCTTTACTGGGAGGTGATATTTATCATTGATGTTAAGGTATGTTTCTTGGGTGCAGCAGAGGAATGAATCATGTTTTCTTGTCCATTCTGTTAGTCTGTGTCTTTTTATTGGGGTATTGAGATCATTGATGTTGAGAGATAATAATGACCAATGATTGTTGATACCTGTTATTTTACTGTTGTTATTGTTATTGTTGTTCATTGTTGTTGTTGTTGTTGGTGGTGGTGGTGGTGGAGGTGTGTGTGTGTGTGTGTGTGTGTGTGTGTGTGTGTGTGTGTGTGTCTTCCCCAAATCTCCTTAAAAAAAAAAACCTTTGCTGGTCTGGGATTATTTTTTTCCACTGTGTTTTCTTGGATGCAATGAACCTCTTTGGTTGCAGTTTACCTTTTATCACCTTCTGTAGAGCTGGATTTGTAGATAGATATTGCTTACATTTAGTTTTACCACTGAGTGTTTTATTTTTCCATATATGGTGATTAGATGTCTGGGTTGACATCTGTGATCTCTGAGTCTGCAGCACATCTGTCCAGGCCCGTCTGGAGTTTAGAGTCTCCATTCAGAAGTCAGGTGTAACTCTAATATATGTTACGTGATATTTTACCTGACAGCTTTTAATATTCTTTCTTTGTTTTGTACATTTAGTGTTTTGATTAAGATGTGCCAAGGGGACTTTCTTTTCTGGTCCAGTCCATTTGATGTTCTTTGTGCTTCTTGTACCTCGATAGATATCTCCTTCTGTATGTTAGGGGAATTTTCTTCTATGATTTTGTTGAAAATATTTTCTGTGCCCCTGTCCTGTGTTTCTTCTCTTTCTTCTACTCCTATTATTCTTAGATTTGATCTTTTCATAGTGTCCCAGATTTCGTGGATGTTTTGTGCCAGGAGTATTTTAGATTTAACATTTTCTTTGGTCAATGTATCCATTTCTTCTATTGCGTCTTCAGTGTCTGGGACTCTTTCTTCCATCTCTTGCATTCCGTTGATGAAGCATGCCTCTGTGGTTCCTGTTTGAGTTCTTAAAGTTTTCATTTCCAGCTATCCCTTAGTTTGGGTTTTCTTTATTGATTTTATTTCCACTTTTATGTCTTGAAAGGTTTTATTCATTTTTATCCACTGTTTGCATTTTCACAGATATCTTTAAGGGATTTATTAATTTCTTCTTTAAGGACCCATATCATATTAATAAAGGCTGCTTTAATGTATTTTTGTACTTTAGCTATGTTGGAGTATTCAGGGCCTGCTATGATAGGGTTGTTGGCTCTAGTGAAGACATACTGTCCAGTTGTTTTTACACTGGCATCCAGGCATATGGGTTTGGGCAGATTGTAATTCTAGGTGCTGATGTCTTGTCTTTTTTGGGTGGGTATTTTCCCCTTGATTTCTGTTTCCTTTTTGGTTCTCATGAGAGTATGAGGCTGTGTAATCACCTGGCAGGAACATCGTCTGTGGTCTAGAGAGATGTGGCTCTAAGGGTTCCAGGTCAAATGTGTTTCTAGGTATTGGGTCCTGAGCCTTAGGAATGGGATGGGGCGGAAACAGTGGAGAGTTTTCAGAAGAGGGAGGAAAGCAGGGTGTTCCACCAGGATCTGCTTAACTCCCTGAAAATAGGGGCAGAGTGTGAGGAGAGGCCACAACAGAAGGTCTGTTACAGAGCTGAGCATGAGAGCGGGGCGGGGGGGGGGGGGCAGGGGGGGTTGGACTTAGAGGAATGGAGGAAGAGGTGGATATCTGCATCAGCCTACCTGCTCCTCAGCAGTGTCCTATGGGCTCCCAGAGCCCATGTGTTAGTTCTTAAAAATAATCCTATTAAGAGTCATGTCTCACGTTATACTTGACAAAGTGAGTCACATGATCAAGGTAGGCACTGATGAGTCGGGCATATGTAATCTTCTTACAGAAAACAGCAGTGACCATTTAGACCAAAACTATAGCCCATCTTATCTTTGAGGGAGGTGAAGAGCTCAGTGTGACTGGAATGCGTGGCATGAGGGCAGACATGACAAAAGCGAGATGAAATGTCAAGCAGAAGCTCAAAGTCACCTGGACTTTGGTTACCAGGCTGAGAGTTTGGGCTCCACTGATTGGTTAGTAGGGAGAACCTAAAGGCATTTGTGGAGTTGTAAGCAAATGGGCATATATAATCTTCATACATTTTACTCAGCCTTAGGTATTTTGTTATAGCGACACCATAGAAGAGATGGGGAAGTGGGCCTGAACTAAAGCTGGCCTAGGAGAGAAGGAGCAGGAATAGGATCAAAGGGAGCAGCTAGCATGCCAATCAACAGATGCTTTAGAGAGAGTATATGTAAGTAGGTGTGCCCAGGCCTTGTGTACCAGTAAAGCAAACAATGTTCTCGCCAACAACAGCACGGGTTCTTATCAAACGCCTTTCTACTCTTAAAACCTCAACCTTTGTTTACTTTTAAAATGTGCTTTGTAACTGACATAAAATAACTAGAAATCCTGATCTGGTCCCTGTAGCTAGCCTGAGGGCTAGAGTCAACGGTGGTCCCCAAATCAGTCTAAGGAAGGATGGTTCAGAGGGAAGACAGGGCGTGGAGTTTGGGGCAGGAGGTATGAGGTGGGGTGGGGAAAATAGATGGCAGAGGGACCCAGGAAGAGGCTGGGACAGACAGAAGCTGCAGCCAGAAGCCAAGCAAGGATGCAGTCTGGCTGTGCAGAAGAAGGAGGGGGCTGGGCTGGATGAACCCTGGGGCGCAGCAGCAGGGACAGGTACAGCTTCTCGTCCTCCACTGCCCAAGGGGCCATGAGGGCAGGGTGGGTGAATAGAGCTGCTAGAAGGACCTAGGAGGGTCAGGAGTCAGGAAAGAGAAAGAGATTGCTAATCCACCTGGGTATTTACTGGGGTTCCAGGGTCATTTGCTTAAGCACACGACTGCTTTATGAGAACTGCCAGCCTGTTTTCTATGGTGATCATCAGCAATGACTCAGAGTCCCAGGGCTCTGAATCTTCAATAGGATTCGGCATCCCTCCCCATCTTAACAGGTACACGGTGGCATCTTTAGCGCGCCCTTCCATAAAGACTGGCCGTGCTCAGTAACTTGCGTGAGCTTATTTGCCCCGTCTGTCTCCTTCTGTGTCTGCTCTGTGTCTTACAGCGGGCTTTACCCTTTCTTACTCTTGCGTTTAGAGGGTGCTTTATACAGTCTGGATGTATTTGTCAGACACCTACAGTCTGTGGCTTGCCTTCCTAGTCCATGAATTCTGTCTTTCATAAAGTAAGCATATTTTGGGGGGTTGCTTTAATGAACTCCGTTTTTTTTTTTTTAAAGATCTTTACATTTTACAGTTGGGGCTGTGATTCTTTTTAAATAATTTTTTTTTTGTAGAAACTATTGTACCACATGTAAAAGCATTTCCTGTACAGGGGTGTCTGATTGTCCCAGCACCATTTATTGGAGATACGGTTCATTCTGTTATTTTCTTCACTTTAGCCAAGATTCCATTGAACTGGTTCATGTGGTTCTGTTATTTCTGAGTTCTGTGTTATGCTCATAGAAGTTGATGACTACAGAGGTTTTTAAATTTTTAATTACATTTATTTAGTCAGTTTTTCTTGTTGTTGTGGGGGGTGTGTGCATGCCATGCCATCCCATGCACGTGGAGCTCAGAAGACAATGCTGGGAGTCAGGCTCCTCCCACCACGCTGTACACAGGGATCAAAGATGGGTCATCAGGTTTAGTGGCAAGTGCCTTGACTCACTGAGCCATCTGCCATCATCGGTTTTTTTCCGCCAAATTGCTTGGCTTTTCTAGAGTCTTTACCTTTTTAAATGTGAATATTAGTATCAACCTAGAGACCCCCAAAGATTTCTTTATATTTATTTGTATGTATGTCTGAGTGTCTTAGTTACTTTTCTGTTAATGTGAAGAGATCCCATGACCAAGGCAGCATCTAAAGGAAAGCATTTAGTTGAGGGCTTGCTTGCGTCCGGACCACCATGGTGGGAACATTGCAACAGGCAGGCAGGCATGGCACTGGAGCAGTAACCCGATTCACAAGTATGTGGCAAAGACGGGGGCGGGGGGGGGTACAGAGGGAGGGAAGGAGGGGAAGAGGGAGGGAGGGAGGGAAGGAGGGAGAGAGAGACAGAGCACAGAGAGACACAGAGAGATACAGAGAGAAAGAGAGACAGAGATACACAGAGAGAGACAGAGAGACAGAGAGACAGAGAGACAGAGAGACACAGAGACACAGAGACACAGAGACACAGAGACACAGAGACACAGAGAGAGGCAACTGGGCCTGTCATGGGCTTTTGAAACCTGAAAGCCTATCACCAATGGCATACCTGCACCTCCTCCAAGGCCACACATCTTAAACCTTAAACAAGCATTCAAATATATGGCCCTCTGGGCACCATTCTCATCCAAACCATCACACTCCATTCCCTGGGCCCCCATAGACCTGTAGCATATCTTAATGTGCTAGGCATCCAGGTCCAACTTCAAAACATTTTCTTTGTGAGCTGTTGTCAATTACAGATAGTTGCTTACGGCTGAGAGCTCATGTCTGTTTCTCACCTTTTGGTTCCAGGACCCTGTCTGGCTTGGACCTGTGTACGCCGCCCCAGTATTTGTGAGCTCATACGTGCGTCAACCCTGTTATGTCTGGAAGGCATTGTTTCCTTGGTGTCCTACATCTCTACTGGCTCTTACAATCTTTCTGCCTCTCCTTCTACAAAGTTCCCTGAGCTCTTAGGGGAGAGGTGTGATGGAGGCAATTCCACTCAGAACTGAGTGTGCTGAGTGCTTTCACTTTGTGCATATTGTCTAGGCATGGGTGTCTTGTCCCTACATATTTCTGGTGGAAGGTTCTCTGATGATGGCCAAGGAAGACACTGATCTATTGGTTTAGCGGAATGTCATTAGGAGTCATTTTATTGCCATGTCCTTTTAGCAGAACAATAGTATTTGCTTTTTCTCTAGGTTAATGGCTATCTAGGGTCTATGCTTTGGGCCACCCAAGCAGTGTTCAGAGTGGGTCCATCTCAGGGTGTGGGTCTTACATCCACTCAGATACTGGTTGGTTATTCCCTTAATGTGCTACTATTGTACCAGTGTGTCATATAGGCAGGTCACCATGTAGATGGAAGGGTTTATAGCTGGGTTGATGTTTACTTTTCTCCTTTGGTAGCGTGGAGAGTGCCTTCTAGTACTATGAATACAAGTAAGAGTGAAGGCTCTAGCTGGGGACCAGTTCAACTTCTCTATGTTCACTGAGATCTGTAGGGGTTGTCTTCTGCAGTAGGACCTTACCATCAGTTGGTGGAGAGCAACCTATAGGCTTGGGAATGGCCTGAGTTCTTTGGATGGGCCAGCTGTAGACGAGCAGGAGAAATCACCCTGGTGGTGTGGGTGCCTGGGTGCAGGAGAGTTGTTGGGCTGACCTGCTCAGATATCTCTCAGGACTAGATGCAGGGCTTTGAATTGGCCTACCCTAACATCTACTTCATCGATAAAACTGCTAGAGTGCATGAGGGGACCAGTCTTATAGATCCAAAACTACGGGATCTCCATGACACAGGGCAACAATAGGATGAGGTCCTAGTATCGATAGGGTAGCAGAAGCCAGAGGTCTCACAGTAGACCAACAAGTCATTGCATTGAACATTTGCAAGCAAGAAAGTTTGGACAAAAGAGTAGACTATGCGACACATACTGTGACTGTGGGACATACTGTGGGGGAGGTTTCAGGGGTGGAGGGTAAGTACAGGGGGAGGGGGGATGAGTGGGATTGGGGTACATGAGCCAATAAACGGTAAAACAAAACAAAACAAAAAAGAGAAACAAAAGAACTGAGAAATTAAAAAACCAAACAAAACAGCTGAGTAATACTCCATTGTGTAAATGTACCACATTTGCTTTATCTATTCATCTGCTGACAGACAAATAGACTATTTCTAATTTCTGACTACTATGACTGGAGCAGCAAGAACACGTATGAGCAAGCATCTCAGTAGTAGGGTGTGGAGTCCTTTAGGTGTAAGCCCAAGAGTGGAATAGCTGGGTCTTGAGGTAGATCTATTCCCAGCTTCCTGAGGAACTGACACCGATTTCCACAGTGGCTGTACAAATGTCCAGTCCCACTAGCAATGAATGAGTGTCCTCCCTACGCCACATCCTCACCAGCGTGAGCTGCCATTTGTTTTAGTGATGATGGCCATTCTGACAAATGTTAGATGAAATCTCAACGTGGTTTTGATTTGCATGTCCTTGATGGCTAAGGATGTTGAGCATCTCTTTAAGTGTTTTTTCAGCCATTTGGGCTTGATCTTTTGAGAATTCTCCATTTAGATGTATACATCATCTTTAATTGGGTGCTTTGTTTTCTTGATGTCCAGTTTTCTGAGCTCTTCATGTATTTTGGGTGTTAGCTTCAATCCAATGTGTAATTTTTTTTGGTCAGGATGATAGTGTCCTTTGCCATACAGAAACGTTTCAGTTTCATGAGGTCCCACGTATTAATTGTTGATCTTAGTGCCTATGTTAATGGTGTGCTCAGAAAGTCTTTTCCTGTGACAATGAGTTCAAGACTGTCCCCCACTTTCTCTTCTGTCAGATTCAGGGTACCTGGCCTTATGTTGAGCTCTTTGACCCATTTGGACTTGAGGTTTATGGAGGATGATAAATATGGGTCTATTTGCATTCTTCTACATGGAGCCAACATCCAGTTTGAACAGTACTATTGTTGAAGATGCTGTCTTTTTTCCAATTATTTCTAGCTTCTTTATGAGAGATCAGATGTCCATAGGTGTGGATTTATGTCTGGGTCTTCAATTCCATTGATCAACATATCTGTTTTTATGCTAATACCATACTTTTAAAAATTACTATACCTCTGTGGTACAATTTGAGATTTGGGATGGTGATACCTCCAATAGTTCTTTTATTATCCAGGATTGTTTTAGCTATCCTGTTTTTATGTTTAAAACATGGGAGATTTTTCCATCTTCTGATATCTTTTTCAGTTTTTTTCTTCAATATCTTAAAGGTTTTATCATACAAATCTTTCAGTTGCTTGGTTAGAGTTACTCCAATATTTTTTAAGCTAGTGTGAAAGGTATTTTTCCATGATTTATTTCTTAGACTACTTGTAGGAGGGCTACTTGTGTGTGTCAATTTCATATCCTGATATTTTTACTGAAAGTGCTAAACAGCTGTTGAAATTTCCTGGGGGAGTTTTTAGGGTCATTGATATATATAATCACATTACATGCAAATAAAGGTAATTTGACTTCTTTTCTTTCTATTTGTATTCCCTTGATCTCCTTCAGTTTTCTCATTGCTCTAGCTAAGACTTCAAGTACCTTATTGATTAGGAATGAAGATAGTGGACAGCCTTGTCTTGTTACCGATTTTAGTGGACATACTTTGAATTTCTTTCTGTTTAGGTTGATGTTGGCTGTGGGCTTGCTGTAAATAGCCTTTATTATGTTGAGATATATCTCTTGTATCCCTAGTCTTTCCAGTTTTATCATAAAGGGGTGTCTGGATTTTTGTCAAAGGCTTTTTTGTGTCTAATGAGATGATCGTGTGATTTTTGCCTTTCAGTCTGTTTATATGATAGATTATGTTTATGAATTTCCATATGTTGAATGAGCCATCCTTGCCTCTCTGGGATGAAGCCTACTTAATCATGGTAGATGAACTTTTTGATGTGTTCTTAGATTCAGTTTGAAAGTATTTTACTGAGATTTTTGCATCTGTGTTCATGAGGGAAATTTCTAATTTTCTTTCATTGTTGAATTGTTGTGTGGTTTAGGCCTTGGGGGTAATTGTGGCCTTGTCAAAATAATTAGACAATGTTTTTATTTTGTGGAATAATTTGGGGAGAATTGATATTAATGCTTCTTTGAAGATCTGGTAGAAATCGGCACTGAATCCATCTGGCTGGCCCTGGACTTTTTGTTTGTTTGTTTGTGTTTTTAATTACTGCTTCTGTATCACTAAGGGATATGGGTCTATTTATACTGTTTATATGGCTTTTAAAACTGTAAGCAAGCCCCAATTAAATGTTTTTTAAAATAAGAGTTGCCTTGGTTGTGATGTCTCTTCATAGCAATAGACCAGTGATTAAGACAAAAGTTGGTACCAGGGACTGAAGAATTGCTGTGACAGGCCTGTCCCTGTTGTTTGTTGGGGGGATATGGAGATCTGGGGACATTGGACTACGAAAGCAGTTGGACATTCTAAGCAGGGCTTGCTGGGCCATCCAAGTAGACACCTGGAAGACAGTGGGGAGGATGATTTAATATGTGGGGGCCGAGCTCATGAGTCAAAAACCTCCGAGGTAAGCCTCCTGGACCTGGAAGAGACAGAGTGGAGAATCTCAGGCACTAAAGACAAGGCAGAAGACACGGATGCCTTCGTCAGAGAAAACGGTAAGCCCAAAAAGAAAATTCAGTCACCAAAAACATCCAAGAAAAATGGGACATCGTCAAAACTCCCAGTTTATGAATAACAGGCATCTTATTTATAGCCTAGGAATCCGTGGCTTGGGGAGATTGGGAAATACCTCTGCTAGTGGCTGAGGAGTTCACTGACTCACATTTGGACCTGCTCACTTCTGAGGTGACCAGATCTATCAGTTCACCTGGCCTGGGGCCAAGGCATTTTTCAGACACAGGCTTTGGAGCTAAAACGAGGAAAAGTCCTGTCAAACCAGGAAGAGTTTTGTCACCTTGCACAGCTGCACCTGGTTTGCCCGGAGAATGAACTTTTGCTGGCTCAGCTACAGATAACCTGAGCTGGGGTGTGTGGCGCCTTAGGCGGTACTTTACTAATTACCACCCAGAGCTATGTACCTATAGGTTACACGGTTCAGAGGCGGCTCTTTTCTCTCAGTTCGGATGTTGTTTGTTTTTCTTTGTGAAGACACACATCCCGCGTAAAGCCTCATGTGAAAACAGCCAGCCTAAAGCATGCACAGGCTGAAGCTAGGCCTTCTACGCATGTGTAGCAGATGTGCAGCTTGGTCAATAGTGGGTCCCGCATACAATGGCAGTAGGGCTGGTCTCTGACTGTTGGCCTCCCTTTGGGCCCCTTTTCCCCTAGCTGGGGTGTGTTGTCTGGCCTCAGTGGAAGAGAATGCTCTTAACCCTGATTTGACTTGGTGTGCCAGGGTGGGTTAGTACCCATGAGGGACTTCTCCTTGCCTGAGAAGAGGAGGAGGAGGAAGGGACAATGGAGTATAAGGGTGGGACTGGGAGGAAAGGGGGGGAGGGTCTGCAATTAGGTTGTGAAATGATTAAATCAGTACTGGGAAGCAGGCAGATTGCTCGAGTTCGAGGCCAGCCTGGTCTACAAAGCGAGTGTAGGACAGCCAAGGCTACACAGGTCTCAAAAAACAAAACAAAACAAAACAAAAAACCAAAAAAAAAAAAAGTAAATAAATAAATGGGGGTAAAAGATGCAAGCAAGCAAACAAACCAACCCTCTTGGTCTGCACAGCTTCCAGGCTACTGTGTAAACCATACCCCCACCCCCACCCCCAGGAGCCAAGACTCAGGAGCATTGTAAGTTAGCTGCATCCAAGTCCAGGCTGTAAAAGGACAGTGCAAAGTGCCATAAAGTCCCCGAAAGCTGGTGTATCCACAGACTTCCCAGACATCCTGGATGGTCTCTTAATAGGCCGAGGGAGACTCAACGCCACTTTTTTCCTTTTATATCCCAGAAAAAGAGGAACATTAGGCATTTTACGTATCACAGAATTATTTGGGGTGAGGGGTATTGCCAGTTTGGAGAACCAGCTTTCTCCTCCCATAGACCCTGGAAATTGCTGGAAATTCAGGGGATTACGAACTCCAGAGGTAAATAGATTGAAGCCCCCTAGACAAAGAAATTTTCAGAAGTAAAGAAGTTCACCCTCCAGGAAGAATATTTCTGGGGTCAAAAGCATTAACTTCAAAAACAGCACAGAAGCAGACAACAGCGCAGGGCACACCTGTGACACCAGCACTCACAGGGAGGCCAAGGCTAGAGGTTCAAAAACATGTACCTGGGCTACTTGGTGAGATCTTGTCTCAAAACCAAACCAAAAGAAAGCAAACAAATAACCATCTAACCCCCTTTCTATCCTTCTAAAACAAAAATAAAGCCCACATAATTTAGTCTACCTTAAAAACTCTGTTGCGTCAGTGGTGAAGTCAGAAAAATTGCTTTAAAACACTCTTATCGATATTTAAAATAAATGGAGAAAGACAGATCAATTCACCATTTTTGCAGTTACTTTACAGACGAACATGAAACATGTTTCTAAGACTGTGTGTTGACTATAGAAAACCTGGCAATCATTCAGAGTCTCCTAACCTGGGGGTGAGTGTTTACCGGAGAAACACCGGGACCTGAGTGTAGGATACTTAATTTTGAAGCCAGTTTAAGCTCACCTCCTGAGTTGTAACAGCTGCTGGATTTGTTTGTTTGTTTGTTTTGTTAAAGACTTATTTTATCTGATGTGTATGAATGTTTGCCCCACATGTATGCATGTGCAACATTGTGTGTACCTGAAGATGTCAGAGCTCCCGGAACTGAAGTTACAGATGATGGTGAGCTGGGAACCAAATCCAGCAACAAGTACTTTTAACCGCCCGTTCAGCTCACCTGCCTCTGCTCTGCTCACTTGGGTTTTAAGGTTCTGTCACAGTCTACATAACCAACCGCTCAGTGTTGGACATTGACTGCTTCCAGTTTTGCTCTGTAAATGGTGCTGCATTTAACATCAAAGGAGGTACAGCCTTGGAAGGGACGCTTGCTAGATTGCTTGGGGCTTTGGTTGTGGGAGTCAACGTCTCCATGCGTCACCTACAGGACAGCAGGACTTGTAAGGGATTTTGATCTGAGAGGGCATGGAAGCAGGACATATATATAAGGACTTACTGGTTTTGGGCACAATGGAACCCTCCAGACTAGAGGGGGAAGACACAGACACAGACACGGACACAGACATAGACACACGGACACACAGACACAAACAGACACACACACAGAAGGAGAGAGAGTGAGTTAGAACTGACACATGTTCCCCCAGGGGTGGTGGGGTAAAGAGGGGTCATGGGGTGCAAGGTGATACTCATAATCTCAAGGACATTGGGTTGTAGGAAGCTGCAAGTACCCTAGCTCTAGACAGGGTATGGGAGTGGGTCCCCAACTTTCCAGCTAATGGCTTATTGAGGTTGTTCTGCTAGACCTGGAGTTCATTCTTTGAAATACAACTTCTCTGTCACAGAAAGGAACTCCTAGGGCCTTGCCATCTGTGCTAGGGAGTCAGGGATTGGATCACTGGTTAGGACCAAACATTTGTAAACGCAGCGCGCCCCCTAGTGGGAATGTCCTGATTTTACAATGGCTGGCTGGAGGGTGGCTGCTTTTCCTCATGGAAAAGAAGCCTCTTACCCAGCCATAACTTTCTGGGAACCAGAGGCAGGCTCTAGCTTCAACTCTGTCTCTTATTGTGTGGCGCTGGGCCTTCGTACCGCGAGCTCTGGCTCTCACCTTGGTCTTATGTGAAATCAAGGTCACAGGGCCGCCGTGATTTAGTCCAGAGTAGCGGGGCTGAAACAGTTCTCCTCTCTGCTCAGCCTGGGAGCCTAGGGCCCCTGGAGCAGGCAGTCCGTTTCCTGAAAGCACTGGGTTTCTACCCTAGCATGGTGTCCACTAAAAGCCAGGGGCCTCAAAATGAGCTCTCGGCCTTATGAGGGTTTAGAGTAGAGGCCCCATCCAGTCAAGTAGGAACACTGAGCCCGAGGAGGTAACATCTACAGGACAGCAGGATGCAGACTACCGCTCCTATTGGCACCCTGGAAGTAAATGGCAACCTCACAACAGCCAGGGAGCATCTAGTCAAATAAAACAAACAAGAAGACTAAATGTTTTTCAAAGTTTGGTAAACTTCGTGGCATTGTGACTTGGCCATAGTCCTATCTCCTGCTCCCTGGACCTTGGAACCCTGTGTCCAAGAACACCACCATTAAAGAGAACAGTCAGCCACTGAAAGAGCAGCCCTGGGCTCTGCATCTCCAAAGTCTGTTCCCAGGTGACACTCTGAGCTACCTGGCGGTTCTCTGGACAACTTCTCTTTCGAGGTGAGGCCTTGTTCATTTGACTTGATTTGGAGAAAATCAAGAACAGACTTTAAAAAAAAAAAAAAAGAAAGAAAGAAAAGAAAAAAGCCTTTCCACATCTGAGCTTGTTGGAAACAATCCCCACCTACTGTTTAACACAGAACTATGTCTCAGCCAGAGCTTTTGAGGAACTGGCCAAACCTTCAGAGAGGGCAAGTTGAGGAGGAAGCTTTTTTGCAAAGGGGTTTGAAAAGTGCAGGCATATTCTGTGGAACCGAGATACCCCGTGTGCACAGGGCTATGCATCTGCCCAGGAAAAGAACCTGCTTCTTTGCTGATTGCAAATGGTGCTGCAGCACTGCCCAGCTCTGACTGGGGGTGGGGGTGGGCTGAGTGCATAGAAGGCTGAATTGGATCTCCCTTATTTTCTGTCACAACTAATTTTCTTTTTTAAAAGAATAGGCTTATTTTTAATTATGTGTGTACATGCACACAAGTGCAGGTGCCCTCCAAGTCCAGAAGAGGGCATCAGATGCCCAAGAGCTAGAGTTACATGGGTGCTGGGAATTGTACTAGGTCTTCTCAGTAAACACACGCAGCCAATGAGACATTTCTCTAGTCCTCTAATTCACTTTCTTGGTGTCCCCTTGTCCTCTGATGAGGATGGTAGCAGTTTTATATGTGTATGCAACTGTGTGTGCATTTGCACGCATGCTTGTGTACGCATTTAATATGAGCTCTCTCAGCTCTAGAAAAGGACAAATTTCAAGATGCCTTTATTTAGAGATAAAAAAAAAAGTACAGAACATCTCATGCACCAGGGTGACTAATATATAGTCATTATCCATACAGTAATTACTACAAAAAGAAATAAAAACAGGAATTGTTTATTCAACTAAAAAAAAACAAATTAAAATTGTTAACCTAAATAACAACCTGCTTATCATACCCCCCAACAAACAAACAAACCTCCCAAAACAAAAAACTTTATTCTATGTTTGTGAGACTAGAAACTTGTAAGTATCATTAGTAAAATAAAATTAAGAAATAACTAATTATTGGTTAAGCAATTGTCAGTGCTATTTATAACACCCCCACCCCAGGCAGAGAGGCCTTGTTGGGGGAGGGGTTCACAATGGAGGGTGAGCAAGCAGATGGCATCTTTCTGCCTTGCCTGGACCTCTTTGTGTCTGGATGTCCCCTCCTCCAGCTATGGCCCCAGTGGGAAGTTACTCTAATCCCTCCAAGGGATTAGAGGTGCAGAGGTGCCTCTGCTCTTGGAAAGGGCAGAGGCCTTGCGTTCTGCAGGGCGTCCTGGTGGAGGGTCATTCCCTGAGATGTGGCAACTCGGAGAAAAGGCGAATGGCTTAGTGGCTCTGTGATGCAGTTACATTTGATTTGGGGCAATGGCCAGGCTTGCTGAGTTTGCCTCTTGGGTGCCTCCAAGAGATAAGCAGACAGCAAGAGAAATAAATGGGAGCATGAGTGACCCGGCAAAGCAGCTGCCTCCCACGGGCAACCCAGGCAGGGTTGAGTGTCACATGGGTTTCTTAGCTCTTCTGGGATCTTTGTGGTGAATGGATTGGAGGCTATCCTTGCTCTATGACCTGTCAGCTATGGTATCCATTGTCCCTCCGGGGTGAATTCACAGTTGCTTCAAATTCAATGAGACATTTCCCTGAAGTTGATGGAATGGGTCATTGCTTAGAAAAGCAGTTAAATGGGGCCTGTGGGATCACCTCAGGACCCAAGGTCAGGAGCTGCTGACAGTCTGCTTCCTCCCTAGCCTGGCCTGGGGGAGGGGCTAGGGGAGTAGCTGGGCCCTGGATAGGCTTGAGGGAGGCTACTGAGACCAGGCATGATAGATCAGTTACAGCCTTCCTCGGGACTGGGCTTTAGAATCTCTACCAGGGCCTCAGGGACCCATGGGGAAGACTCCTCAAAGTTCAGCATAGGCAGTTTTGCTTGGCAGTTTTGAAGGAACAGAAGTCTGGGATAGATTGGGAGTGTGTATGTGCGTGGGTGCCCAGACAGAACACGAGCCTCACTTTCCCAGTATTTGGAGTGGCCATCAACAAAACATGTCTCTATCTCTGGATATTTAAGGGACTTGGAATTTGCTACCCGCAGGATGGAAAGGTCTTTGGTAGCCACAAGGAAGGGGTGCTGGGCTGGACAGTCTGTGCCACTCCTCGGAAATCAGGGAAAGTGTGTCAGGTGTCTGATCCCAGCTGCAATGAGTTTGGATCTCCTGGCCCAAAGACCGGAAACCCTAGATGATGAGCTCTTCCCGGGGATCCGAGCCATAAAGCTCCGCCAGCATCTTGAACCTGGGTCCCCAGTCGTTAAGGAAGTCATAGTCGATTTCAGAGTCGGAGGAATTGGTGGTCAGGGAGCTGAGTGACTCTGCGATGGACTCTGCGCCCTCGTAGCCATAGATGTGCAGTGTGTCATAGGGGGGACCACCGCTGTCATTGTCTGCCTCATCTTTCTTCACCTCGATCATGGTGGCCATCTCGCCGGGCCCGCTGTGTGCTCCTGGAGCTAGCCGCGGCGGCTTCTGCACCTGCGTGTACACTGCTGGTACGGCATCCATTGTGGAACGCAGGGGCTTGGTAGACCCGTTGCGCACCGAATTAAGCACCGACACATCGTAGCTAGTAGTGTCCATCTCGCCGCCGCCCTCCTCGTCGTAGGTGACCAACTGCTCGTGAATCTCAAGGGCGCTTTTGCTATGCGCGTGCGCCTGCTTCCGGAGCCGTCTCCGCAGGAAGATGAGGAGGGTGATCACTGCCAGCAAGTCAGAGCAACAGATGTGGGTCAGATAGGGTTCCCAGGCAGGGTGCTCCTGACCCCTCCTTCCTACAAATTCCTGGGACCAGCCCAGATTCCCAGGGCCACTGCCATTTCTAGGCAAACACAGATTTGGTTTGGTCCAAAGTTTAAGTCAGTGACATAACACTGACCCTGCTGAAGACTGTGGGGGAAGGGTGTGGCTGTGGGAAGATCCTCCAGAAGCCTGAGCTATGTCGGAGAGCTCCTTATTCTTTCTAGCCTTGAGTTAGCTACTAATCTGTTCCATACATAAAGTGAGCATGGCCTAATGAAACCCCTCCCCCAGCCTCACTTTTCCTGTCTGCAAAGTGGATTCAGTGACTGCACGGCTATTTGGGGAAGGTGATGGTGAGATTCTATGGGTGACATTAATATGTCCATCCTTCTTATTAATTATTACTTAGGAAAAGGAAGCCTGTCTCTAAAGTCTCTGGCCCAGAGGTTCCAGGAAATGGACACACAGTGGGAAGTGTAAAGGCCTGAGCAGAGGCTGCCTGTGCCTCTTGCATCTTAGCTTGTCTGTGCATTGCATGGGGCTGGTACAGCATAGAGAAAGTACTTTCTGGAAGGAGCCTTCAATCCTCAACTGAGTGGACTAGAGAAGAGGGCTCTGTGAGGCACCCAGCTTCCTGGTGCCCCAGGGGCATGAGGCTGGCTAACACCGCCCTTCACAAATCTTTGAGGTTTGTTTCATGGGAAAGTGAAATCTAAAGTACCCCTGAAAGTGACAAGGCTCAAAACAAACAAACAAACAAAAAACCCCAAACCAAAAAACTAAAAAACAATCTTCCTCACAAAACAAAACAAAACGAACAAAAAAAGGAAAATAAACAAAACAAAACGAAACAACCCAAAAGAAAAACTAAAGCTGGAGGAATTCTATAAAAGCAAAGAAACCTCCTGGTGAAATTCCAAGCCAGAAGTGTGAAAAATTTCCAATCTAAAGGAATTTTAGAAACAATTAAAGCCAGAAGTGGTGGTGCACACCTTTAATCCCAGCACTCCGGAAGCAAAGGCAAGAGATTGTAGGTCAGCCTGCTCCATATATAGTGAGTTCCAGGCCAGCCAAGGATATCCATTGAGACTTTGTCTCAAAATAAATGAATAAAATAAATAAATAAACAATAGTTTTAATGTATATCAATGGCCCAAACAACACCCAGAATATAGTATGCACTCAAAATATACGTAGCAAGTGAATGTCAAGTGTACATTCTTTTTCTTTTTGAAATGGTGGACATTAAACCTTGTGCCTGACACGTGCTAATATGTGCTCTACCACTGAGCTACATCCTTGGTGCCAGGTTATTTTGAGTTGGAGTTAGCTTGAAGAATGGTCCTGCTCATCCTTCCTTTCCCCTGGCCCCTTAAGCACCAGGTTGGTGGGGTTCTACATTTATATCTCTGTAGCCTATATAAGGAACCGTGAGGTCCAGAGTGGTACAGGACTGGGCTGGGACCCTGCATCTTCTGTGAAGTCCTTCTTGCCCCATGAGACACTGACCTGTGATGGTGAGGATGCAGAGAAAGATGGCCACCAGCGCCTGGATGCTGACGCCTGCCTGGGCGGCCATCTCCTCACAGAAGGTGAACTCGCCTTGTTCGTTGCATTTGCACACAGCCACTGTTAGCGTGCCGGTTCCGGTCAGGCTGGGCATCCCATTGTCTGAGATGAGCACGGGTAGGTAGTGGAACTTGGTATTCTCCCGATCGAACTGCCCATACTTGACTGTGATGTTGGCCGTGTTGTCTGCAAATGTCAAGACCAGCAAAATGAGGCTCTGTCAGGAGCATCTGCTCTCCTGTCTCCTGGGGAGAGGCTGCCTCATCCTATGGGATTTCACTGCCTTCTTTGCTCCTCTGCCTCAAGTTTCAGCCCCTTGAGCACAGGCCTGCCTCTTTGCAGAGGATGTAGTTTGGGCAGGTGCTTTGACCCAGCCTGAAAGAATGGCTTGGCCAGCATACAAAAGCCCAGCTTTCTGTTTCTGTGGACGATGGTCACATGCCCTCTTCTCCAATCTCATCTCAACAACAGGAGCTTTTCTCTTTTGCTTAACTCATTGCTGTATTGTTTCAAGCTCCCACAAAAATAAAATTGGGGAAAGAACGCTTTTTCTTCGAGCAGCGGGCTAACTTCTTTGTGCTGCCTCTGAATCATTGCAAAGGAGGTTTATAACGGTAAACACAAGCCTGAGTCTCCAGTGGCATCTGCAGATTACATTTGCCACTGGGAGAGGATGTCCCTGGGCATTCTGAAGCTGAGAACCAGTTTCTGTGCCAATATCCCCTGTCCTTGGAGCCAACCATTGGTTTACTGTGCAGAAGAATCCTCCATCCCCTTGATTTTCAGGCCCCCCTTTTCCCATTGTATGCACTTGCATGTGTGCATGCACACACATACATACACACACACACACACACACACACACACACACATACACACACACACAGTGCTGCTGCTGCTGTTGTTGTTGCTGCTGCTGCTGCTATTCAGTGGCCGTGGGCAAAGAACAGCTAATCTGACTTTTGTAGGTTCCTGGGAGGTTATTAGAGGACTTAGCCACATGGGGTGGCCACATACAAGACCAGCCGAAAGCCAGGAATTTAAAATAAAAGCCGATTTCACCTTGTTACTCATAATTACCTTTCAGTTTTAAGGCTATTATAACTGAGAACAAATGACAGGCCACTGACACATGATGGGAGAAAGGAGAGACTCTGCTACTTAGAACATTTATATGCAAATGACTCTGAGACCAACAGACTGGCCTCCTCTTGCGCGTGGGATGTTTATATGGGGGCAACTTCCCATTTTGCGGTAGGACCCCAATTCTACTTAGCTCACTTGAGGTATGCATTGGGAATGGGGCGACAGGTATTTTTGCAGTGTTGTTTTCTGAGTGTTGAGTTGTGTCACTAACTATCATCACAGCATGGCTTCCGTTCCTCATTCTGTAGGCCATGGTGTTCAGCTGGCTGGCTGGGTCTGTGGCTGATCCCCTGTGTCTGCCCCTTACTCTCAGGGACCCTCTTCCCTAGTCTTTCCCCAAGATGACAATGGGCTATTTCGGTATGGGGCCCTCATGGTGTCATCAGTTAGGGACAGGGAGCTCTCTTTCCATGTTTGGTTGAACCGTTGCTATATTCATCCTGAAGGGTGTTATTTTTTTTTCTTAGAAAGTTGCAGAGGCTGTGGAAGTAGAGACCATGGAAGCCTCGCCACTTCCCCATGGAATTAAATGATCTTACCAAGTGGATCTTCAGAGCTCTGACTGGCAACTACTGACCTCACAAGACTCTCTGAGCCTTGATTGGTTAAACAGATATACTGTGCTATGCTGTGGTTAGTGGACCAGATCCCCCATTCATGGACCACTCTATGATAGATATCTGTTTTAGCTAACTGGCAACAAAGCTTTTTGTGCGGATGGGGACTCATGGCTTCCTTTTCCAGTCTGAGTTCTTTGGAATAATATAAAAAGTTGTGGTTTTGTTGAGACTGAGATCCCAGTATTAGAAGAAGCCTTTGGATGGTTTGGACTGAGCTGGCTGCCTGCATCCCGGTTATCCATTCTGCCTTCCTCTTCAATGAAGCCTCATTGGGGTAATCCTATGGACCATGTCCTATGGACCACGAAGCCTGGGCCAGATGGCTTGACCACACAACTGTACACTGTATATGGTGAGAATTGTACAAAACATCCCATAACTTGTAAGACCCTATTGGAGACCTGTCACTCCACATTGGTCTAGTGCTTGATTTTTGTGCTTCGAGACTCTTAACTGACACCTCTGACCTTCTAAGAGCCAACAGACTGCTCTAATGCTTACCATGGTTGTCTATGAGGGTGAAGTTACTGTCCTCGGACTTCAGGGCAAACTTGAACTTTGTGTTTGGTTGCATCACATCCTTGTCTGTTGCAGAGATCTGTACCACCAGCTGGAATGTGAGAGATGGGGAGCGATCAGTGTGGTTTGGGGGTGGTATCTTGGGGTTCAAGGCTGGGTTTAGACATGACCATGGCTGCCTGTCACCTATGGCACTATCCTAAATGGTCTCCCCACGGCCACTTTGTCTTCTACCATCTTGCACTCACTTGTCCCTGACCTATTATTCTTCAGACACCGCCTTCATATCTCCACCTGTAAAATGGGAATAGCATTTTCTTCAGGTTCATTATGTAGTTACTTTAAACTTGGGGGACTCTAGGTGGGTAGGGAGGTTTTCTCCTCAGTCCTCTGCCTGAAAACACACTGTCTTCCCTCTACCTCCACCACTCGAGGCCAACTCACCTTGCCCTGGGCAGCATTCTCACACACTTTAGGTTCATAGGGCAGGGCCAATTCCGGGGGGTTGTCATTCTCATCCAAGACTTCAATGTAAACCTGCACAATGGATTCTTTTCCCACAGGGTTACCTGCAGGGGAGACAGCTTGTTACCACAGTGGGCCCAGCTGATGCTGGCCTCTGGGGCTGGAAGATGTTTGGATGGACAGTGCTGGGCCACTGAGTGGTGAAGCCCATGTTTTTGTTTTTGTTTTGTTGTTGTTGTTTTTTCAGGAGAAAAGGTCAAGGATGGTGTTGTGGATGGAAAGAGTGTGGAGGAGGACAAGTAGGGGTAAACTTTCATAGATGAGCAAATTTGCTTATATGAATTCAAGAGCTAAACATCCTTGATCGTAGTAAGAGGTTGTAATTAAATTAATAAATAAATCAAGCAAACAAATACAATCAGTTAAAAATGATGCCATTGAACAAATAATCAAGTACTTATTTAAGTAATGGTGTCCCCTCTCAGAGATCCTATGGAACCTGGGTGCAGGGGGAAAGTGACTACTTTTTTGCCTGGGTGATTGTCACAACTCCCCTGCATAAGTTTTTGCAGATCCTAAGGATCTCTATAGTTGAAGGCTGCTTCTTGGCCTTTTAACCAGTGCACATATAACTTTCATTGCATGCAAGAGTGTTTGCTAAGGGTGTTTATCACTAAGAATCATGCAGCATTTTGTCGGTCTATGCACCGACTTAGCCCTGTCTCTCTCTGTTCTCTGGACCAGACCTTCAGAAACTCCGTGTGCAGCCTTCGGTGAGTCTCATCACAGAGACACCCGAACAGTCTTCCTCATCACAGTGCTTCTTAAACTATGATGTACATGGGGTTCTCACTAAGTCTAGGCTGGCACTCTGTTATTCTGTACTCCCAACAAGATGGTGGGTGTTTAATGCCGCGTTGGTCCAAGGAGCACATTCAGAACAGAAGGTCAACATACCCCAGCCAGAGCATGTGTCCCCAGGGTCTTATGAATTGGACCTTTAGAGGTCCAAAATGATAAGTTACTTTCAGTTTTGAAAGAATGAGGGAAAAGAAGAGTCCAGAAGGCCTGGAAGTTGGAGCCACTCACCTCTAGAATCCAGTTCATTGGCCTCCACAGTCAGGTTATACCAGGCGTGGGTTTCTCTGTCCAGTTCTTTCTCATTATAGATGCCCCCCTGTTTGGTTATTCGGAAGAACTGGCCTCTGTCACTGGTCTTGCGGATGGAGTATCTGTCCAGAGAGAGAGGCTCATGACTTTCCCTGTCCTTTGCTGTTTGCAAAGTCCTCAGCATGACAGAGAAGGCTCTTCGGGGTTGGTCCCTTGCATCCTTCCCTGTACCCCTTTTCTAGTGTCCACTGTTTGTTCTGACCGTCCAGCGCGAGTGGGCCTGCACACGCACACAGGAGCAGGGTGACGCTTGGACAGAATGGTGTGCTTATCTTACACTTGTACAGGGGTACCTGAGACTCCACCCAGCCACATTTCAAACTAAGTAGGTGACACCAAAATCAATTATGCCTCAGCTGCAGTGTGTGTGTGTGTGTGTGTGTGTGTGTGTGTGTGTGTGTGTGTGTGTGAAGATAGTTGCTACTACTGAGAAGCCATGACAAAATAGTGGAAGCAATACAAAATATAATAATAATTTTTGATATGACGAAGGCCCGAGCCTACAGATTAAGCAATGTAGTCAATATTTGGGCATAACTATAAAATATATAGTAATAGTGAGGTGTGTGCTGAGAGTCCTTTGAATGTCCCAGCAGTGTGAGGAAACTGAAGAGTTCAGACTCTCAGGAACAAACATAATAGATTCGTGAGGAAGAAAGGGGAATTAGACCTACTTCAGATGTTCCCATAGGGTGAGTGCTAGAACACATTGGTGGAACGTTTGAAGAGAAGTACACAAGTACATCCAAGAGTCATTAACATAAGAAGGCAAAGAGTGATTTCCTATCTATCTATCTATCTATCTATCTATCTATCTATCTATCTACATCTATCTAATCTATCTGTCTATCTATCTGTAAATATATAAGAACTTAGGAAAAACATCATTCCCAAAGATGAGTCCTGCTCCTGCAAAAAACAAACAAACAAACATTCATCTTGAAAACTTTAAGAGATTTCCTAATAGAAAGTAGAAACCTAGTCTGGGAGGAACTGAAGTGAAGTTATCAGTGTAGGTGTGAGTGATGCTTTTAACTACAAAGCATTTAAGGTTTTGTAGACAGAAGGAAATCTCCAGGCCTTTAGAGTCTTAAGGTAAATAGATCTCTGCAGTTCATAAGTTATCCAGCCCATGATATGAAGTTATTACAAAGGAAAATGAACTAAGAACAAGTATTGGTGAAACTTGCAGGACACGATCCAAAACAAATGACAGCAAAACCACAAAAAAATAACAACGAATGAGGCATCAGTGTATCAGTACGTTTGTGTAGTCTTGAACGGAAGGCTACTCTGAGCTCAGCCATGAACTCAGGGAGAGCAGGAGCGACCACGGATTTCTTTATTTATGTGTAGTTTCATTAAGCTAAAATACTTCTGAAGGCTTTGTGTTTTGGGAGACAAATTACTAAACCATTCTGGTGACAGAGCCTCAGATACGCCATTGCTACTTATGATTGCTCACTTTGACTCCCAGGTCCAAAGCGATTCAAAGAACAGAGGATGGCCCGGATCAGACAAGATGGACAGGACAGGAGCTGGCAGGACAAGGGTGTTAATGGAAAGAGCCAGAGTCCAGCATCTTTCCATGGAGGTGTTGGGAGAAGCCAGTGCCCTCTGAGCCTTCATCTCAGTCCACGAGACACAAGAACATCCATTGCCAGGATCACCACGGCATTATCGCCTCATGCCCACCACCTCCTTACCCAATGCTGCGCTGAGCCTTGTCAGGGTCTTTGGCCACCACGGTGCCAATCAGAGGTTTCTTCTGGTTCTCTGGCAGTTGGAAGTGGTAGAAATGTCGCTGGAAGACCGGGGGCTCATCCACATCCATGACACTGATGGTGATCTTGGCTTTGTTTTTGCCCGCAGGGCTGCTCAGGTATCCAAGTCTGACAGTGGGGTCCGTGGCCTCAATGTAGAATGTGTACTTCTGGATGAGTTCATAATCCAGGGGCTGTGTGGGCAGGAAGTGTGGAGACTGCCTTTAGCCCATTTCATTTTACTGGTCCCCGCCTCGGTACCCGCTCCTGCTCTGAGAGCCGAGGGCACTCAGAGCCCTAGTCCTCCTCTCTCGGGGGTTCAGAGCCTAGCGGTTCTATTCAAAGGGAGTATCTTTCACGGTTTTGCTCAAGAGGCTTCTCCCATGTTTGTCTGTCTAGCAAACTCCATCCTATTCATCTTGAGGAATGAATAGGCGTTTGCCAGTGAGCAGGTAGGAAGAGACAACTCTCTCAGAAACTATTCTGAACAGAGGCAACAGCTTCCTGCCTGGCGTTGTTGTGCAGCCCTGAACATGTCGGCTACATTGTTGTTGTTTGTCTGTCTGTCTTCCCTACTGTCTGAGAGCTTTGTGGACTCTGGTGGCTTTGTGTGTGTTCCCAGTCCTCTACCTGAAAGTTCTGGAAGGTTCCTCTCCCTCCTCTTCTGGATTCAGTCAGTATGACTTTGCTTGCTGCCATCAAGTGGCCACTGTCCATGAGTGCTTGTGCCCTCAGGTACTCGTTTTATCAAAGATACGCTAATAATTACTGGCTGGACTCCAGGAGTTAATGCTGGGGTAGGGGAAGGGCAATACACTGCGCTGATTTTAAATGTGAATTTGTCACATAACCTGGAATCATCAGAGAAGGGGCCCTCAACTGAGGAATTACCTAGATCAGTTTGCCTATGGGCTCGTCGGTGGGAGATAGTCTCGATTATTAATTAGTGTAGGAAGACCCAGCCCATTGTGGGCAGTACCATTCCCTAGGTCTAGAAAGCTAGCTGAGAGCTGAAGCCATAGACAGGAAGTATAAGTGCATTTGCTTCTCTCTGCTCTTGGCTGTGGATGTGATGTGACCAATTGTCCCCTAGCTCCTGCTGCTGTGACTTCCCCTTAACAATGGACTCAACTTGGAATTGTTAGCCCAGTACATCCTTTCTTCTCCAAGGTTTGACCAACCTTTGGTCAAGGTTATTTTTTATCATAACATGAGAAATGATAATAGAACAAGCATTCTCTGTCAGCATTGCAGGGTTTATAGCTGCTTATCCCGTAGCCTGACCTTTCTCTTGCAACAGTGAGATGTGCTCTAGGTGGCTCTCTCATGGGTCTAGACCCCACTTATGCCTGTCCGTCAGTGATCTCAGGAGTAGCTACCTTATTACCACCTGTCACCACTTCTGGGGTTTCCAGGGATTGCTTCCCAAATAAACACTTCACATCCAAAAGCATTGCCTCAGCTTGATTTCTGGAACAACTTAGCCTGAGACAGCAGGTTATAGTTGCCATGAGCACATGGCCGGCTCTGAGCTGTACAAGGATATTCTTGTCAACGGCCTGTGCCTCAGAAGCAGTCTCCAAGCCCGTCCTTTGGATGCTGTGAACTTGACAGCCTGTGATGGGTTCAGTACTGCAGGTCTACATACCTTTGTGGGCTTGATGATGCCCTGATTACGGTTGGGGTCTGTCTCAATGGTGAAGGTGTCCCTGTACTCGCCCTGCATGATGCTGTACTTGGTCATCCGGTTCTGAGGCTCATCTGGATCCTCAACAGATAGAAATCCCAAGGGGCTGCCCACACGGATGTCTTCCGGCACCGAAAATGTGTACGTGGCTGATGTGCATAGGGTACCACAAATAGTTAATGAGATAAATAAGACAACTGTCTCTTAATATTATCACACACACACACACACACACACACACACACACACACACACACACACACACACACACACGACTTTGCCAAGTGTCTTACCCATGCTAGGCAAACATTCTACCATTGAGCTACAACCCTAGCCTTTGGACTTTGGAGATAGAGTTCTGTAGCCAGGCTGGGTTTGATCTTGCAGTTCTCCTGCTCCTGTCTCTTGAATGCTGGGGTCGCAGGCATGTGCTGCCCTATCTGGGTATCATGTAATATTTTGCTACAGAAAACAGGCAAGAAACATATGACCATGGTATTCTGGGTCCAAGGCAAGGAGGCCTGCCTTGTCTTCTGTTCATCTGTCCATCCTTCTGTCCACCAGGTAGTTACTAAGCTCATTGTGTACTTTGGAACACCAATAGACAAGAGAGACATCTTGCCTTCAGGAAGTAACAGAGCGATTTCAGGACTCGATAATTTGGGGGGACAACTGAGGCCTGGATCACAATATAGCTAGAGGGTTCCATGAACATACTGACTTATTTTCCCAGTCTTACTCGGGGCATGGCGAAAGCTCTTGGCAGACAGTTTTTAAAGGGGGAAAAAAATCAATTTGTGGGTATGTTTATGCCAGGCTTTAATTGGACCCTTTTCTCTGGATTTTTATAGCTGGGCCCTCAGGCTCAGAGGCCAGGTTTCCTGAGCCTATGGAATCTGGGTAAAATTATTTCTGTCTCACAATGGGACTTGAAGGGTTGTAGTGGCGTCGGCTGGGGTGTGATTTTTATCTGGTCTGTAAAGGGACTCATCAGTGGACAGTTGGATGACCTTGGGAGCAAGGTGTTAGGCTGGATCAGGGACTCCATATCTCCCCCCCCCCAAATCTGGGGGATGGGGAGAAGTAGATTTGGAGTACCTTCCGAGAGCCTCCAAATCACCGAGTCTGGATTGTCCCAGACCCTGTCTCCTGAAGGCCCTACGGGAGGGGCTTACATTGAGTAAAGATGGGGAAGTTGTCATTGATGTCTTCCAGTTTGATCAGCACAGTGGCCGTGCCTGACTCTCCCCGCAGACCTTGGGCATCTCGTGCTTCTACCACGATCTTGTACTCAGCCTGTGTCTCTCTGTCCAAGTTTTTGGTTTTTGTGAAAACGAGTCCTGAAAGAAAAAAAAATGTCCCACCAGGAATGGTGTTATCTGAGGGGCCTTGGGAAAATCTGGATGATAGGATCCTTAAAGAAATATACAGGTGACTCCACTATGTATCTGAGATTGAGAACCCCAGGACAAAAGCCCACTACCTCCATACCTTGCCATGTATGGCTAAAAGCTGGCCAAATGTATGGTCCAAAATTGTTCCTAGCCATAGAGAACCTTATGCTGAGAAGGACCACGCAGCCAACTCCAGGTTCAAAGTTAGAGTGCTGTGATTGATTAGTGATGTCTGCCTTGGTACACCTAAACATGATTGGCTGTGCCGTGTCTTAGTACTGAGAGTGTTGTGCTTGATTAAAAACGTCTGTCTTGACATATGTAGAAGTGACTGCACCTTTTGGTGCTGAGAGTGTTGTGATGGATTAGTGATGTCTATCTTGGTGCACACAGAAGTATCGGTTGCCTTGTGCATTTGCTAATCTTTCTGGAAGGCACGTGTTCCTAGCTTGACTAACTGGCCTTCTTTTCTTGCCTCCTAGATTCAGAACTTACAGTGTTTTAAATCTGTTAAGCTGAACCAAATTTGGCCTGAGAAGCCTTCTGTACTTGCAGACTTGAATCTTTCTGTGATGAGCTGTAACCCAGTAGTATGTAAAATAAACTAAAATCTTAACTTAGGCGGATGCTCAGCCAATCACAGCAGCTGTGCTTCAGTCACTCATACGCCCGCCACCTGTTCAAAGCTATTCAAATAAGGCAGACACCCTAGCTGTAACCAACTGAAGCTGTTTCTAAGCTGCAGGGTGGTTTGGTGTTTTTTGTTTTTTTTTTTCCCCTCTGCACCATAAATATCAGCCAACTATGTGGCAGCCCTGGGGGCTTCTCTGAACTTGTTTAGATTCCGGGGTGTCCCAATTTGTGAACTGTTCTTTGCGAAATTAAATTTGATGAAATTTAATTGGCCTAAAGTTTTTGTCTTAACAAGGCCCTAAAAATCATGCGGCACGGCCATGTCTAAATGTAATAATCTAATTCAAACTTCACAGCTACTGCACAAAGAGCAAAGGAAGGCTTGTAGGTAGGTGTGACCTGGCTTGTCCGAGGGCTGAGAGACTGAGCAGCGCCTAGGTTAGGATCGGTCATCGCTCAACACAGACATGCCAACCAGAATCTTCTTCTGTTGAGTCCCAATGTCTGCTTGGGTAAAAAGACCCTGTTTTTCTTGCTGGGTTTGAGTGCATGCCTTGGGCTCTTATCTGTTTCCTCCTCCCCTAGCCCCGCCTCCCCCGTATCTTTATATGTATTAAGCATTCCTGGCCTGGATCAGTGGCTGGTGACACCTGTCGGGCTAGACTTCCTTCTGCATTGGCACCTGTAATATTTATGCCCCCTCCCCCATCCCGTCCCTCCAAATAGCTACTTCCCCCAAAGGGTTAGTCATACAGACCAGAATTATCAATGGAGAAGTACTCATTTCCTTTTAGGATTTGGTACATGACGGTGGCATGGCCTGCTACGGTGGGGTCATCTGCATCCACTGCGGTCACACGGATGACAGAGGTCCCTGTGGGGACAGAGAGAGAGAGAGAGAGAGCTCATGACTGTGGCCCTCACCCCATTCCCTAGGAGTAGATAGATGGGGTTCTGTTGTTGTGCCAGAGGGGCTCTCACGAGAGCAGAGTGCTAGCAATGCTAGGCCCAGCCAGAGAGAACAGGTGCTTTCTGTTTGTAGGAGTAATGAAAAGGGAAGATATTCGGTGGTTTTGCTTTTTCTGAAAGTGAGGGAATGTGCGACTGGTAAGGGGCCTCCAGAGAGGTGGGGATTACATTTCTCATCCTTTTTTCAAGGTCTGGCCCCAGGGCCCTGATCACACATCCTGAACAGAAGAGTAGAGGGGGTTCACTTTCCCTAGACCTTCTAGAATCAGGATGAGGTCATGCTAGTACCTCCTAGGCCACATCTAGAGTGATGGCACTCTCTGGGGCTCAGGATAAGGGCCCAGGCTATCCTGATGCTCAGTGCTCAGCACATGATTAGGATGATTAAGGTCAGGGTTTTAGTTTGGGACTAGGTCAGAGGTTAGCCTTTAGGGACCGATTTTGAAGTCAGGTAAAGGGGTGAGGCAGCGTTAAGACCACTTCCTTGAACTTACTGAAGCCTGGCTCTAGGCATTGAGGTGGCTAATGTGTGAGGTGTTTTCAGGCTCGCGTTGAGGAGAGGAGGAGACAGAGAGCAGATGAGGCACATACCTATAGCTGACATTTCCGGCACGGATGCGTTGAATACCTGGCGTGTAAACACGGGCCAGTTGTCATTTATATCATGAACCTTGACAATGAAGTGGGAAGACTGTTCCAGGTTTTCGTTGGTCTCCTTGTCCACAATGAGGGCAGTAAGGTTGTACTCAGTTTTCTTCTCCCGGTCTAATCTCTCAAAGGCATACACATCTCCTGTGTCAGGATCGACCCTGAAGATCTTGCCAACAAACGGTCCTTGCAGCACATACTTAGCATTCTTACCGTTGATGCTGGACATGATCTGGGAAGGAACAGGTAACATGAGGTAGGATTGGGCAGTGTGGCTGTTTGCGTTTGTGAGAGCGTGGGCGCACACACGAGCGTGCATGTTTGTGTGTGCCTGCGCATGTATGTAAGGATGTCTGTGTGCATGCATGTGCACAAGACCATACGGGTAGTGCTGAGTGGGGAGCCTAAGTGTGACACCGAGGTTTTCTTTCTTTCTTTTTTATTATTAATTTATTCATATTACATCTCAGTTGTTAGACCATCCCTTGTATCCTCCCATTCCTCCCTTCCTCCCACTTCTCCCCTTACTCCCCTCCCCTATGTCTGTGTCTGAGGGGGACCTCCTCCCCCCCTGTATATGCTCATAGGGTATCAAGTCTCTCCTTGACACCGAGGTTTTCAACGAGAACTTTTGACTGCTCAGCAGTGAGCTCCTCTTCACCAGGCCATTGGAAGCGCTTCAGTGATGGGCCCAATGAGTAGAATGGGGCCTGGCGCCTGGCAACACGTTTGTCATTGAAGAATAAAAAGTATCCTTTCCCCCTTAGAAGACACAGATTGTTACTCTCTCATTTGTAACATGGAGCTAGTTGGATTACTAAGGTTGATTTGCACTAATGGGTACAGCATCCTGTTTGGAAATGAGTGCCAGGAAACCTTGGCTTCTCTTGTTGTCCCCCTGAAAAAATGAGATACGTGCCAGCGGTGTATTGGAGTTGGCTTTTATGAACATGGTTTGAAGACTTAGCTAGAATTGTGGAGTATTTGTGATCTGGCCGTTAAACATGGTCACGTTGAAAATTAAATTATACAAATGTACAAGGAAATAAATAATTGTTACGAATGGTTTGTCACCCCAGGATTTGGGCATTCGGCACCAACCTCGGTGCCATGCCTCTGGGGGATGCGTCGTCTGTTGTGGTTTGTCTAGCGAGCATTAACAGAAATGAGAAGGACCACCCTGAATGTGGGTCTCATCCTCCTATGGGCCTGAACTGAACAAAAAGGAGAAAGTAGGTGAGGCAGCTGCATCCATTTCCCTCAGCTTCCCTGGCTGTGGACATCTCTGCTAGCATTCCTTCCTCTGCACCCCCCCCTCCCCGCTGTGATGGACGGGGGGGGGGCCGTTGGGGGGATGGGGGGATGGAGGGGGAGTCCCTTCAAACTGTGAGCCCAATTAAGCCCTTCCTTTCTGAAGTTCCTTTTGTCAAGTCTTTGATCACGGCACTAGAAATGTGACTAATCCAAACATGCTAGAAGCAAACACGCTCAGAATTCATGTTTCTAGCCATGTCCCTGCACTCAGGAATAACCACATTCTTGAGGTTATTGTGTCTTCTGTGTGAGAGCAGTGGCAATGCTGAATGGGGTACAGCCACGTACATCTTGTACTAACTCTGCCTTCAGGGAAGTCACGGCATCAGCTTGGAGGCTGAGTATTTACACTACAGAAATTGGCAAGTTCTGCACATCTGCACTCTCCCTGAAAAACCAGATGTCAGACATTTATCAGCACAGTGAGCTGGGTCCCGGGGAAATTGGTTTTGGAAGGATGCATAAAATATCCTCTTCTTGGCAATTTACGGTGTCTAACTCGCAGAACAGAAGCCCCGTGAGCCTTGCTTAACTCAGGATGTCCTGTACTTGTTAGACCACTGTGCTTTTCCTTTCTTTTAAACACATGCTACTGGTAGCTTTAGGGAAAACAGTGTGTGTCATGCACCTTGCACTGAACATTCCTGAGGTTAAACGAGAGTAATCACTAATGATAGAGCCGCAAGGCAAAAGGCGTTAGAAAGTTCGAGTGCTGAGTATTCTATTTTCATAGCCTGAGGATATTGGGTGTATAAGAGTGTAGTATTATATGAGCTCAAAATAGTACTTTTCTAGAAGGCTAGAATAACCAAAATGAGAATTCCATTTGAAAAAACCAGAAATTGGATGCCTACCAGGTTATCAGGTCTGCTATGGAACCCACAGATACCCCGGGACCCATTCTGGCTCTCAGCACTGAGCCTTCTAGTGTAAGGCCAACAACAGATGGAGCAAGACCCTTCCCGTGTGCAGGTGTGCGGTAAGGCGTAATTAAGAAGGCGGGATGAGAACGCAGGGAGTGGCCAGGAGGTCAAGAATGTCAGCCTCAGGGAAGAAGGAGATTCCAGAAGGGTGTGGACCAATCCCACGAGGTCTAGAAAGTCTCCCTAGAGTTTAGCAGTTGTTCAATAATTAAAGCCCTTGGTGAGGGGGGCAGGGGGGCGACAACTGGGTGGAAGGCTTGGAAACCAGATGGCAAGAGCACAGAGAGGATCTGGAAGGTGAAAGAGCAGACATATGGAGGGAAGGCCCTTTCCCTGAATGGCCATTGGAGGAGGGAGGCGGGCAGCAGGTGGGACTAGCAGAGATCCTGGAGCAGGAAGTGTGGTGTATAGGGGGGAGGTGGGCCCGACGCACAGGGCAGATAATGAACTAGTCAAGGCAAGAGCCTCGGTCCAGGTCTGTAACTTGTGGCATGTGTCGACAGCAGGCAAGGAAGAAGAGCGAGAAGCCTGATGCCCTGTTTAAAGGCCAGGTTAAGCTGTGGCACTGGTCTTAACCAGGACCTGTGGTCTGCATGAAGGCACAGACTCAAAGCAAAACAACTTGGAAATGGAGTAAACAGTGCCCATGTCACGAGTGTCCAATATATCTCTTTTTAAAATCCCTTTTCTTTCCTTCTCTTCCTCTCCCCCACACCTCCCTCCCTCCCTCCCTCCCTCCCTCCCTTTTCTTTTTTTTTTTTTTGACAAGGTCTGGCTATATAAGCCAGGCTGGTACTGAACTCCCCATCTTCTCACCTCAGGCTACAGAATGCCAGATTATAGCATGCACTGCCACCTTGACCCAATTTTATTTAGATAGACATTAGTTTTTACAACTCTTCTTAGACTTAAAGAAAATTTAAGATACCAGAGCTAAGAGTTCCTGGGTGCCTTCTCCCTTCACCTCAGCACCACGCCTTATATTAGTGTAGTCCCACGCTCCAATAAAGGGATCAAAACAGATGAAGCACTATTGATTAGCATAGAGAGCTTATATAGATTTCCTTTGTTAAACCTAATACTTATGTTCCCCCATCCAAGATTCCATTTAGTTATGATGTTTTTCAAAGCTCATTTTGGTTGTGACAGCTTCCGAGAATTGTATTACTTTTGATGACCTTGACAGTTTGGAGGAATGCTGGTCAGGACTCACCCTGGACACCCTCCCATTTCAGTGTCTCGGATTTTTTCATCACTGAACTGGGGTTATAGATTTTTGCCCCTCCCCTCTTTCTACCATCTTTGGGTTTGGGTGAACTATGTCTCTGCCAACCAACAGCTGCGCTGCCCTGGGAGGCTGCTCCCAGCTGGCTCCCATTGTCCATGCAAGTTTATAAACAAAAGTGCCAGACTTTGACCTTGATAAACACGTACTTCCTTCAGATTGTGTCCTCAGAGCCAGGAGGGGATCCTCGGAGTTCTGTGTTTGTGTCTTTTACAAACTCTTGTTTTAGCCAGGGAGGGGAGCACGTGCTGTTCCTCTACTCCTCCAGCCCTATGCTCAGTACCAAAGAGGCTTTGTTGTCTCAAGACACAACCCATCTGCCACCCTTCCAAAGCTTGTCCTGGTTGGTGTTGGCCTCCACTTTCTCATAGCTCTTCCTGATTTGAATCATTCTTCAGATGGCCCTCAGGGCTAGCCGTTCTCCTCAGAGGGTGATTCATATCCAGTTGTCCCATTGGGAAAGTCATAACTGGGCTAATGGCATTTCCCTCTATGACACAGGGTTCACTGTGTTGTTCTAGACTTGCGTCTTTCCTTTTGACTGGCCGGGTGGCAAGATTTACATCACTCGGTGAAAAGCCATTTTTGGAAGCCAGACCAGCCCCTGTGCCCAGTCAGAGGGCTGTGGGTGGGGCTGTTAGTGGACACTTCCCAGGCAACTCCATCTGCTTCCTTCAGCAGGGGTTGAGGAGAAAATTCTAGTACCTTGTCCAGACTTGTGCTTCAGCCTATTTCTGTATCTCCAGAACACTCCCATTCCCACCTTTTGTGTGGTTCTTTGATATGTGCTGTTTCTCTAGATGTCAGTTTCTTGAACTGTGGTCTTTGATATCATGCGGGGTCATGTGCCTAAATATAGGAGTTGTGAAAAATGTCAGCAACACTGAATGATTTCTTGATCCACAATGACAAGGAAAAAAAAAGTAATTCATAATCCAACGTCTGATTTTTTTTTTTCAGTGCTTGCCTGTGTTGTTGCCTTGGTTCTTGGTGCACAACATATGTGCCAGGCATTGTGTGCGCCATCATGCCACACACCATCAATGAGTGACACCTGACACACTTGGCTCAGATTTGACACAACTGGGGACTATGCACACAAAGTTTTCTGCTCTAATAGAAACAATGGCAAAAAAAGAGACCTAAAGAGACCTTAAAGGATATATTTTATATTATATATATATATCTTTATAGGAGATAACCTTTAAATATATGTATCCTTGTAGGAATGTGTGTGTGTGTGTCTGTCCTGGAGATCATTGTGTAGACCAGGTTGGCCCAAAACTCACAGAGATTCACCTGCCTTTGCATCCTGAGCACTGGGATTAAGGATATTGCATCCATGCCTTTGTGTTTGTTTTTGTTGTTGTTGCTGGTTTTTTTCGGGGGGGGGGGGAGGGGCATTGAGACAGGATTTCTCTGTGTAGCCCTGGCTATCCTGGACTCTTCTTGTTGACTAGACTGGCTTTGAACTCACAGAGATCTGTCTGCCTCTGCCTCCTGAACGCTAGGATTAAAGGCGTGGGCCACCATGCCCAGCATACCACCATGTCTTGTAAAATAGACTTTTAACACTTTTCTTGAATCATCCCTCAGCATATAAAAGTCAACATTAGTGCATCTTTGAACTGAGTCGTGTCAGAACATTTGATTTAAAAAATTTCTGTTTGAGTTGTTGGTTTAAGTTTTATTTTATTTTATTTATTTTTAAAATTGTAATTTTATTAATTTATTCAGATTACAACTCAATTGTTATCCCATCACTTGTATCCTCCCATTCCTCCCTCCCTCCTACTTTCACTCTATTCCCCTCCCCTAGGTCTAAGACCGAGGGGGACCTCCTCCCCCACTATATGGTCATAAGCTATCAAGTCTCATCTTGGTAGCCTACTTATTCTTTCTTTGAGTGCCACCAGGCCTCCCCACCAAGGGGAGGTGGTCAAATATGGGGCACCAGAGTTCATGTCAGAGTCAGTCCCTGCTCTCCACACAACTGTGGAGAATGTCCTGTCCATTGGGTAGATCAGAGTAGGAGTTCAATGTTTCCTACTTGTTTTGTCCTTGGTTAGTGCAATAGTTTGAGCAGAGCCCCCTGGGCCACGATCCACCCATCACGATGTTCTTCTTGTAGGTTTCTAGGACCCTCTGGGTCCTTCTATTTCCCCAATAAGTGAATGAATTTTAGCTTTAAATTAGGAAAGAATTTCCAAAATAGTTCTAAACATGTTTTTGCCATTTGCATTATGTTTTTATGCACAGCAGTGTTCTTATACTGACTATTATAGAATCCAACTATTGACCCAGGGGGCATCATACCTTAAAAACAGCTCACAGGAGACAAAAGCAGGCAGATTTTTGTGACCTTGAGGCCAGCCTAATCTATATAGTGAGTTTTAGGACAGCCAGGGCTAAAAGTGAGACCCTGTTGTAAACACATAGACAGACAGTAGACAAACACAGCTATTGTTAAAACCAACAAATCCAATGTGCTTTATGCCTATTGTCTCAAATATTAAGCCAAGGGTTTTTTTTGTTTTGTTTTGTTTTTTGTTTTGTTTTGGTTTTGCTTTTTTGAGACAGGGTCTCTCTGTTTTAGCCTTGGCTATCCTGGACTTGCTTTGTAGACCAGGCTGGCCTTGAACTCACAGTGATCTGCCTGCCTTTGCCTCCCGAGTGCTGGGATTAAAGGCGTGCGCCACCGCCGGCCCAGCCAAGGTTTCTTAAGATTTTATTTTGTGTGTGGGTCCACCTGTGTCTGTGGGGGGTGTGTACATGCACATGTATGTGCCTACATGTAGAGGCTGGAGGAGAAACTTAGGTGTGTTTCTGAGGCATTCTCTTACCAGCCTGGAGCTTGCCAAGTAGGTTAGACTGGCTGGTTCTCAGGCTTTAGGGATCTCTGCCTTTTCAGTACTGACATTGTGATTACGCACCACCATGCCTGGATTAAGACTTTATTTATAAACAAGTATCAATTTCATTACAATTCAAATTTGCTTTCATTTTAATAAATGGTAAGGTTGCATGTATACCAAAGAATTGTCTAAAACAATGAATTTATGACTCATCCCGCTCTAGGCCCAGCAGAAGGTGGTAAATTATTTTTGTAAAGGGCCAGAGAGAAAGCAGTTTGGCTTTTTGGATCATATAGTCTTGGTCATAGCTATTCCACGTTGCCATTATTATATGAAAGCCGCCATGGACAATTAGTAAATTAATGTGGCTATGTTCCAATAAAACTTTACATATAAGACCAGGCAGAGGGCCACATTTGGCCTGGAGGCAGAAATTTGTACATCTGCAGTATGCATGAGAGTAGGGAGCCTGTTTTGCCCAGTCCTGTCTTCCTAGCATGCAGTCTAGGCTTGGAACTGTATCCTTCGTCCAGTACATTGACCTGGTCCTTTTTATAGCTGCTGTGTGGGTTCAAAGGTGTTGACGTGGTGAGATGTCAGTGCTGTCAGTTTTCCTCCTCACAGAAAGCTCTTAAAATGCTTAATTCATTGACCTCTCGTTGCATGTGAAATTTCACTATGCCGGTCATTCCTTTGAATTAGAGTGGGTGATTTTCTTTTCTTTCTTTCTTTTTTAATGTCTATGACAATTTGACACAGCGAGAAGGTTCATCATTCACTTAGATTGTCTCCAGGCTCTTGGAAGATGGCCTTGGTCATGTTTTAGAGTGGGATAATGAAGTCACAGACCTTGACACTGCCTCCCCAGTGGACATGCTTGGGTCAAACACCTCGTGATAGAGGGTCCTGCCATTTGGGGAGCTGTGTGGAATCATGGGGAGCCTAGAAAGGATAATTTGTGCGAGAAATTTTTTTCTCCCCTTATTTTATTATATTGATGGCAGTATCTCACTATGTAGCTCAGGCTAGTCTTGAACTCTTGATATTTCTGCTTAGGTCTCTTGAACGCTGGGACTACAGGTTTACACCACTATGCTTGATGAAAAGGATTTTTTTTTTGAGGAGGCTCAGAGCCCACGGCCAGAATTAGTATAGCATTGTCACCCGTGTGATTTTGTAGAAGGCTGCTGAGACCTTTCCTGGTCTCTCAAGTGGGACCGTTGAATGCAGCCTTAGCTGATTCTTCCCTTAGCTCCTAGCTCTCAAGACAGGCTGGTCTCCTCACCCTTAGCCCACAGTGGCCTTGTTAGTGATTTCTACTCTGCAGAGAGTAGTGTAGGAGATGATGATGCTCACTGCTCTTCTGCCATGGTTACATCCTTCATCACAACCATCATCACTTGCTTACTCTCCTTCACCAGGGCCACCCACGACCATCACTACCACCACATCTCCATAATTACCACTATTACCACCTTCTCCATCCCCTCACTGTCACCATCTTCACCATCATCACCACCATCACCACCATCACCACCTCCACCATCTACTCCTTTACCAACCATCACATCCACCTCCACCACTGAATCAACACTACTGCTGCTCTCTCTGTAATAGCCTCTACTCTTGTGGTGGTTTGATCAGGAATGGTCCCCATAGGTTCATATGTTTGAATGCTTAGAGAGTAACAGTATGAGGTGAGGCCTTGTTGGAGTAGGTGTGGTTTTTTTTGGGGGGGGAGGGGCTTTTTTTTGGAGGAAGTGTGTCACTGGGGGTGGGATTTCCGGTTTCAAATGCTGAAGCCAGGCCTAGTGTTTCTCTCTCTTCCTGCTGCCTACCGATCCAGGTGTAGAACTCTCAGCTGCCTTTCCAGCACCATGCCTGCCTGCATGCTGCCATATTTCCCACCATGGTGATAATGGACTAACCTCTGAAACTTCAATACAACCCTTAATTAAACGTTTTCCTTTATAAGAGCCGTGGTGGACGAGGTGTCTCTTCATAGCAACAGAACAGTGACTAGGACAGCTCTCATCTCTCCTTACCCGAGTCAAAGTGAAATGACTCCCAGAGGCTCACTGATTTGAACACTTGGTAGCACTGTTTTAGAGGGTTGTAAAACCTTTGGGAAGTAGAGCCTTGCTGGCAGAGGCAGCTCACTAGAGTGGGAGATGAGGTTTTACAGAATGGCTCTACTTCCTGTCCATTCTCGGCTTCCTGACCGGAGAACACAACGTAACCCTCTTCCTCACACTCACGTGATGGACCGTGTCCCTTCTTACACTGTGAGCAAAAGTGAACCCTTTCTTCTTGTAAGTTGCCCCTTATGGGGTGTATTAAGTAAAGGGTAATCACACTACAATCCACAGGCCCAGAGAAGTTAGATAAAGAGGAACAGTCTGGGGGGGGGAGGGGACACATGGGTCTTCCTGGGAAGGGGTGAGTGGGGATGGGAACAGGAGGGACCAGGCTGGGGATGGAGGGATGGAGGGAAAGAGCATAGGGAGAGGCTACTGGAATAGGTGGCTTCCGGGGGGGCATTGTGAAAACCTAGTGCAGTGGAAACTTCCTGGACCTCCGAGGGTGATCCTAGCAAGGGCTCCTAGTAATGGAGGATATGGAGCCTGGACCAGCCACCTTCTGTAACCAGGCTGGTCTCCCAAGGTGGGACTGAGACACCAACCCAGCCACAAAACCTGTCCCGTCGGCAAGATGCACTGGGGGGCGATGGTGGATCAGAGCTTGTAGGAGTGGCAACCAATGACAGGTCTAAACTTGAGGTCCAAGCCATGAGAGGGAGCCCACGCCTGACACTGCCTGGATGGCCAGAAACCTAAATCTGGATATCTCGGAGACCTAAGGTAGAACCAAACACAACTGACAAAAAAAAAAAAAAAACCCTCAATAAAATGATTCCTAATGATACTCTGTTATACTCTAGACCTGAGCCTAGCCCAGTAATGATCAGAGACGCTTCCTCCAGCAGCTGATGGGAGCAGGGGCAGAGACTCACAGCCAGTCATTTGGCAGAGCCCCAGGAGCCCTGCAGAAGAGGGTGGGAGGGAGGGTTGTAGGGGCCAGAGGGGTCAAGGACTCCAGGACACAGGTCCACAGAACCAAACAGGGCTCGTAGGTGCTCACAGAGACCGAAGTGGCAATCACAGAACCCGTACAGGCCTGTGCTAGGTCCGCTGCCTACACGCTGTGGTTGTTTAGCCTGGTGTTCTTGTAGAACTACTCCCAACTGTGGGAGTGGGAGTGTCTCTGACTCATTTGCTTTTTCATGACACACTTTTCCTCCTACTGGGCTGCTTCATCCAGCCTTGACGTGAGGGTTTATGCTTAGTCTTACTGTCTCTCGTTACGCTGTGTTCGGTTGATATCACTGGGAGGCCTGCTCTTTTCTGAGGGGAAATGGAAGAGCAGTGAATCTAGGAGAGAGAGGAGGTAGGGAGGGGAGCCTGTGGTTGGGATGTATCGTTTGAGAGAAGAATAAAGAAAAAGAAAAAAAAAAGAGAGAGAGAAAGAAATGTGAAAGCAGCTAACACAACTATCATTGTCACTGCCTCAGTCACCTCCTCTCCCACCACCCATGACCACATAGACTCAGTGCCTTGGGAAGGCAGCGTATCCTGCTAGAAATATGTGGACGAGGAGAGCAGTTCACTGCTGACATCCAGGAAGCAAAGGGTGAGAAGAGGGAGAGAAAGGGAATCCTGGTTCCCACATCTCCTTCAAGCAAACATCCGTAATGGCCTAACTTCCTTCTCCTAGGCCTCTCTCCTAAAGATTGCACCACCCTCCCTGGGGCCACAACCTTTAGCACATGGTCTTTAGGGGACACGGAAGACCTGAACTATAACATTGTTTTAATCAATTAATTGCTAATGCACGCATACGTGTGTGTGTGTGTGTGTGTGTGTGTGTGTGTGTGTGTGTACATGCATCAACCTAAGAAGGCGACTAGTAGGAGTTGTTTGTGTCTCTCCTTCTACCACGTGGATCCTGACCACTGAGCTCAGGTTATCAGACTTGATGGCAAATGCCTTTGCCATCTCTCTGGCCCATAAACAAGCAAATGATACGTTTGTGTCCATGTATGTGAGGGTAGGCGTGTGTGCCGCAGCACACACGCAGAGGTCTGAGGACTGCTCCCAGGATGCCGTTCTCTCCTGCCACACCGGCACTCAGGCCATTAGGCTTGTGTAGCGGCACGCTTATCTGCTGAGCCATCTGGCCAGCCCTAGATGATGGCATTCTGCCTCTGACTACTGACGGCCCCTGCTTATCTCACAACACAAAAGGAACTGAACCCATCAGCAAGTGTCCCTGTGGTATCCTCAGCTCCTGCATTGCTCAAAGGAAGTGGCCTCTGAGACCCAAGGACAGCTTTTGGGCCTTTAAAAATAAAAGCCAAGGCCAGAATAAAAGCTTCATACTCCAAGAGACACTGGTACATGAGAAGCATTCCTGTTTCATAAGGGAGAAAGTATGGTGGTTAGTGCTCGTTACCAGCTTGACTGCCTCTAGAGCCTCTCATGGGACAAGCCTCTGGGATCACTTGAGAGGGATTATCTGTGTCAGGATAACCTTTGGACATGGCGTTGAGATATTTTCTGATTTTTTTCTTTCTATTCGTTGAGGTGGGACTACCCGCCCACTGTGAGTGGGGCCATTCCCTTGGCAGAGGTCCAGGACTGCTCTTGCCTGTGGGTGTCATATACCCAGCTGCTTTAACCCCCTGCTGCCTTGCTTCCTCTTGATGATGATTGTGCCCTTGAACTGTGAGCCAAAACAAACCCTTCCTCCCCAAAGTTGCTTTGGTTAGAATTTTTTTAATCACAGCAACTAGAAAAGAAACTTAGACAGGAAGGAAGATGCAGACCCAGCATGGAAACCATAAAATCTTATAGCTCAGGGTCTAGCATGTAGGGCGCAAGGCAGAGGATTTGAGATCCAGGGCTCAGGCATCCTGTCCCCTGTGGCCTGTCTTGTTGGAGTCTTCATCATATCTCTCTTGGTCTGGCTCTACGTCTGCATTTCTGACATATCTCACTTTTTTGGAATCTTCATTAGAAATTCACATCCATTCTTCTGGATCTGTAGGCCGCCTCCTCAGGGGATGCCTTCATGGGTTCCACACCTACTATGCTATCTGTCTTTCCAGGGCATCCCTCACTTTCCTCCTCACTATCACCATGACAATTATCATTACTACCTCACCATAATTATCATTATTATCATTTTCTTTATTATCACTGGCATTACAACCACCACCACCACCACCACCACCACCACCATCATCATCATTATTATTTATTAACTATGAAAAACATCTTCAGCACTATCACCACCACCATCATCTCCACTGCAATCACTTTCACCAACACAACCACTAACTCCCTCACCTTCTTTACTATCAATACAAGTACCTCTACCACCATCAGCACCACCACCAGCACTACCAGCACCAGCACTACCGGCTCCACCAGCACCAGCACCACCACCACCATCACTTTTCTCTTTCTTAGCACAACCATCATCACAGTTGTCACCTTCCCCATTATTACCACCTTGCTCACCACCTCCACCCCCTTCAGTGACAACCAGTCCTGTATTCAGCACCATCTGTGTGTGCTACATGGCCATGATTATGGTCCAGATGACTTCCGTCACCCTGGAGCCCAATGCTTACCTTTCCCACATAGTGGGGCAGGGAGGAGTTTTTTTCCTCATCTATATGCATTTGATTCCAAATCCAGGCTCTCTTTTGGCGATGGTGGACAGGCAGCACGCCAGAGGTGTCTATCTGGGGATGGTTAGGGCCTGCCATTGCTGTCACTGCCAGCAGGCCCAAGAAGATGCCCAAAGCAGCAGCCAGCTCTGTGAGCCTCTGCATCCTTTCCCGGAGGCACTGACCTGGGGGAAAGAGGACAGAAAACATCAGGGCAGAGTGGCCACAGTCCTAGGGCGTGAGCAGCTCACTCCAGGAGCCAAAGTTTCTTTGTCGCATTCCTCCTTTGTCAGTCACTCAGCTGACACCAGTATAATGAGACACTAGTCTTAGTGGGATGAAGGCAAGCCAAAAAACAATTTCTCTTTACAGCCACATAGGCTGCCATGAAAGCAGCTGCAGGTGTATGAGGTCCCCAGGAAGCTGGGACGGACTGCTGGGATACTGATGCTTATGCTCCCAAAGCACCATGGGAGCACTCGGACTATCACCATTTTACAAAGGAGGGAACTAAGGTTCAGAGAGGTAAACTCCAAGTGAGAATGAAGCCCAGGTACCTGGCCACAACCAGTCACTTTCACCGAGAGCTCACTGTTTACCTGGCTCCGTTCTAGGTGCTTTGAGACACACCATTTCATTTCATCTCCCTTCCATCTCATTTTATAGACAAACGAAGACACTTAGTAACATCCCCAAATCACCCCAGACTGTATGGGGAACAGAGTCAAAACTTGGACTAAGTTTGTGAGGCCCCGAATTCAAGCTCTTCCCTGATGCCTTTCATGTCTCAGCAGCTGATCTGGGGTAGGTTTAAGGTTCCTTTAAAACATCTTTCCAGCTCCTTCCAGACTGAAAACCCCTCTGGCTTCGATGTTGCCTTAAGAGAAGGCTCCTAGAAGCTGGGCAGTGATGGAGCATGCCTTTAATCCCAGTCAGTGTTAAACAGAAAAACCTTGCCTGGAAAAACAAAAACAAACAGACAAACAAAAAACAGACAAAGGGGGTGGGGAGAAGACACCTAGAAAATCCCAAGCATCTTAATCCAGAGGTTAGCACTCACTCCAGAGCTTATAGGTGATGGCCACCTTAGGGGCTGGGTTTGATAGCATTTGAGAGACTGAGGTACACAGGGCTAGCTCATGGGCCCAATGTGAAACAGAGTGCAGGTCTGTTGAAGTAGAGATGAAAGAATTTTAAACTTCACAGGGGCCCCTTTGAAGCACATGCCCTGTGCAGTTGCACAGGCTGTATGCCCTGGAAGGCAACCTGTAGGCTTGGAATATTGGTCATTCAGAGATCAAGCCCTGAATCTAGTCTAAGTTTCGAGAATGGAAAATTTCCAGTGCCTCATGGTGGTGGAGGCCGTGACGACGTGGCCATCACTCACTATTGCGTCTCAGCCCTGACCCTCCCATGACACCCATCTGGGGGGTCCCTGTGTCACTGACCTGCAGTTCCTGAGATGGTATAGGGGGAGAAAGTGGGTGGGTGGGGGTAGGAATCAGTATGGGTGCCTGGAGAGAGATGAGAGCCTTCAGGAATACAGAAGGGGGGTGTGTGGCCTCCTCTCCTGCTATTGAGGGAAGGGGTGGGCCCTATTTATCACAGGATCTTCCTAAACTCCAGTAACACCATCACTGGACCACTGGCGCCTCAGTGAGGGCTGGGCTGTCTGTGCTGATCTTAGCACCCATGCTTCCTGCTCTTCAGCTCCTCTAAGTCTGCCCTAGAAGGAAGTGGACTCCACCATCCCAGGATGGGGGAGGGGGCGCTGAATACAAGTGCTATGTGCCTTAAAGGAGGCTCTGTGTCCCCAGACTTTGTCTTCTTCAACCATCAACAAAGGGTCTGCCCCAGAAAATGCCGGGGCCTCCTGGAGTAAGATACCAGGCAGAAGGAAGGCTGTGAACCTTCCCCGTTTGGTAGGGGAGGGTAATGGAAGCAGAAGAGCCTGCCAGGAATCTGGTTCTGACTTAAGCAGGTGGCTATGTGACCCTCTGCCTCTACCTTGCAGGCGTGGCTATGTAAAGTGAGTCATTTCCTTCTTTGGCCTGGGAAGAACTGCCAGGCTTGGGGTTTTCTGTTCCCCTCCAGTGAGAAGTGACTAGGAAATAGATAAGTGGTATAGTAGGAAGTGAAACGGAGGAGGGGAGAGAGTTCTCAGGCCAGGGGTAAGTAGAGGATGAGAGCCTAGGCTATGGGGCACAGCTGGGAGGCGAGAAGACCTGCCTTGGAGCTGTTTGCCACACTGGGACCAACGGGAAGACCAACTGGGACCAACGGGAAGAGAGCGGGAATCCCGCCGGGAGATGCGGCTGTGAGGAGGAAATAGCTGTCAGAGACTGGGAGACCATGGACGGCCTTCCTGAGAGGCGTTTCTTGTATTTTGTGGCATACAAGGTATAGCCTCGTGTATGTCAGGCAAGTGCTCTATCACTGAGCTATGCTCTCAGCCCTTGCAGCAATTTATTTAAGGCCACACTTGCGTGCCAGCTCCAAGAAGGCCAGCGGGAGGAAGAGAATTTCAGGAAGCAGCACTAGCAAGAATACTGCCCGCCCCATGTAGAAGAGCAATTGTCATATCTGAGGAACCGACGAAGTCCCCAGGGTCAGACAGAAATAAGAAGCAAAGGCCAAGGCAGTGGAGAGAGGCTACGTCAGTGTGACAGGTGAATAACGTCCTCCAAATAATATCTGCATCCTATACACTGGAGCCTGAAAGGTTGCCTTATATGGTAAAAAGGACTTTTGGCAGCTATACTTAAGTGCAGGATCTTGTTTGAGATGTGGAGTTGATCCTGGACTGCCTAGGATAGTCTCTGCGTCTTTTGAGGATAGGAGGATGAGGATGAGGATGAGGATGAGGATGAGGAAGAAAAGGAGGAGGAGGATCAGATTCAAACATAACCTGTGGCTAGGCCTGGTGAGGCAGACCTGTAATCCCACCCGCGTAGCTAGCTGTGACAGGAGGGTCTCAAGATCAAGGTCTTCCTTGGTTACCGCGTGAGTCCAAGGCTAGCCTGGGAAACCCAGGGAGACCCTGTGTCACAAATAAGTATGCAGTCCACCTGGTAGACTATTGCCCAGTATGCACAAAGCCTGGGTTTTTATCTCCAATACCACATAAAGAAGGAATGGTGGCACACACCCATAATCCCAGCATTTGAAAGGTGGAGGGCAGGGTGTGGTGGTACACACTTTTAATCCCAGCACTCAAGAGGCAGAGGCAGGTGGATTGCTGTGAGTTCAAGGCCAGCCTGCTCTACAAAGCAAGTCTAGGACAGTCAAGGCTAACACAGAGAGATCATGTCTTGAAAAAAACAAAACAAAACAAAACAAAAACAAACAAACAAAAAAACGAAAAGAAAGAAAGAAAAGAAAAGAAGAAAAAAAGAAAGAAAGGTGGAGGATCAGAAGTTCAAAGGTCATTCTCAGCCACACAGGAAGCTGGAGGGCAGCCTAGGATACATGAGGCCTTGCCTCAAAAAATAAAGTGAAATGAAATAAAATGTAAAGAGAGGGCTCTGGATGCAGTTCTGCTGTAGGGCACTTGTCTCAAATATGTGAAGGCCTGCATTCCAGCACCAGGAAGAGATGTAGTGAGATGAGGCTGTGGTGCTGAGAGACTACCAGCTAATGGAGGCAACGGCTCTGGGCACGAGTCCCTTCCAAGGCCTACAGAGGGGTCACAGCTCTGACTTCAGCCCTCTGAGATCCATTTCAGACTCCTGGCTTTCAGAACTGGAAGGCAACGGGTAAATAAACCCACGTGGCTTTAAGCCCTCAGATTTCTGGTAGCTTATCGCCATCACCAGAGGAGTATTATGGCCTGCTTATCATGCTTGTTCCTGAGCACACAATCCTGAAGTGGCACATGCCTACCATCCCAGGACTTGGGAGGCAGAGGTAGAAGGACTGCCAGGACCGTGAGGCCACTCTGAGCGACATAGCAAGAGCTGCCCTCAAAAGAGCAGCAGCAATAACATCTCCCAACCATTTTCTGCAAGATCGTGTGGCTCACATCCATTTTATCTCCTAGAATTCCTGCCCTGGCCCCACTGACCTCTGCCCTGGACCATACATCTTCCCCCAGGGATTCCTAGCCCTGGCCTTGGCCTCAGGCTGGGTTTGGCCAGAGGTGTCCAGCAGGTGCTGTGGTGACAAGGGGAGAGAAAAAGGCCATGTCTTCCCTGTTCCTCTGGCCTATATTTCCCTTTGGGGTTGTACCCTCCATCATGCCAGCTTCTAGTGGGCAACCTATGTGGGGTTTGTCTCTGGGCTCTGGACTCTGCAAAGTGTCTTTCCTTTTGTCCCTTCAGCCCTAGAGTGATACTAGCTTCCCTCCATTGCTGGTCTCTGGGTGCCTCCATGTGTAGCTTGGTCCCTGTGGCCCTCCATAGCTCTTGTTGGCAGTCCCTTCAAAGAATCTATATTGGGCACTGCATTCCCTGTGAGGCCTCTGTACTACAGAGTGAGCAGACACAGTTTCTTTACTGGTCCCTGTTAGGGATGAGAGAAGGGTTCTGAGCGCTGACAGCAGCCTTCAGCTATATGAGAAAATTAGTATTATATTGGACTCCCATGAAGCAGAGTCTACTGGCTCACAGGGGACATTAGCCTGTTGGGGCTTTGGCTAGCCACATAAGAGTTCTCAGAAGATGCAGAGCTGACCTCCTCTCTGTCCATCAGAGGCCTTGCTGCTGTGAGACTTGGAAAGAAATCCCCTGAGCCCACAAGGTTGCCTGCAAGTTCTCAACCTCTAATCAGAACAGCCTTTGCTCTCACGGTGTCCCCTGGATCAGGGCATGGGAGGTCTGCTCACTCAGCTCTCGGTCAGTCAGCGTTGGTGAGGAGGCAGGGCCATGGAGTCTGGGCCCTTGGGAGGTGAGGGAGGTGAGGGAGGTGAGGGAGGGATGTCAGGTAGGCTAATCTCCTTGAGTATGTTATCTGATTTAAACCTTGCCACAACCCTTCGAGGCAATTACCAATAGTCCCTTTCTGCACATGCTGAAAGGAAGGCGCCATGGAACCTAAAATAGCTCTTCTTGCATCATCTCTTCCTCTACCTCAGCAACAGTTGTCATAATAACTGTTTTCAGTGCTTGGCTGTCAGAGATACCCCCTTTCTTTACATTTCACACTCACTACAGCACATCTAGGATGCAGAAATCCTCATCCCTCAGCCTTCGATGAGGAAATTGAAGTTTGGGGACTGCGCATCACACAATCTGCCTTCTTCTAAAATTTGCTCTTCTACATCCAGTCTCAGAGGGACCCAGGGAACTTTCCATTCCAAAAGCCACACTTATTTGAGTTTAGTGCTTTTAGCGTTAGACATTTGGTAGAAGGGAAAGGTTTTGTAAAACAGCCATTGCCTCCTGTCCAGGGACAGAAGCCAAGATGGCTGTGGTCTCACTGAAAATCAAATCTCCTAAAAGTTTAGCCATTACCCAGTTGACACTGTATCCCCTTGGTTTCACCCAGCATAGTCTCATCTTTTGGTCCTTCTTATCAGCTTCAGAAAGGTTGGGTGGAATTAGGGCACCAAATGTATCTGAGAGTTTTGAGGACTGGAGATGTGATTCTGCACTGAGCACCCCAGTTGAACAGCTAGGGATGTGTATGAACACAGTGGCCAGGGGACAAGGAAGTGCCTCGTGGCTCAGATGTGGGTGTGGGACATTCAAGGATTGTCCATTTTCCTGGCCATCCAGGATCTGTGACGATGCCCAAACTCATGCTTTGAGAGAAATTCCAAATGGATGACAGGGCCTGCTGTGCCCTCAGTCAGTCTACGAACGCCAAGAAGATTCCAATTTAGAAGACAAAGAACACCCTAACATTGAACATACACAGAGCCCAGAACCGGGGTCACTTGAGTCTCTGAGAACCTAAACATGGTTGGACTCAAGTGCCCTGAGAGGTAAGGATCTTGGAAGCTTTATCTAGAGTGGCCATGGACCAAAAGCCAGAGTCTGGGGCCTGAGGGATGGCTCTGAAGGCTGTCTGGGCATCTGAGTAGGACAAGGCAGGCCTCCCGTGGCTCTGTCTTCTCATCTCTGGGCTCCCTCTGAGACTCTAAGCATAGTCTAGCTATGAGCCCTTAACTCTAGAACCCCCGTCCCCACTGGGCTTGGTGATGTTCCTTCCTTCCTAGGTCATACAGCACCCCTCCCCTGAAGGAAGCCAAGAGAGTACAAGGTTACACATGCTAGCATTCTAGATTACACAGCACTCGCTTTCTAGCACATTTCTTATATAGGCCTTTGTGCCTATGGACCCATGACGCAGATTGCACCATATAAAAAATTGCAAAAGTGTGCTGGGAGGAAGCCGTGAGAGGGTGTGTGGGGGAAGGGAGGGACAGAACTGACATGCAGCCGGAGTCTTAGGAGGGAGCCCTTTTTTTTCCTCACTCATCCCCTGTGGGACGTCAAGCAAAGCCCCCTTTTCCCTTTGTCTTTACAGCCCATCCATTCCTAGCACTTGGCCTCAAGGGGGCCGTGAATCGGACTCAGCCTTGAGTTCCACAGATTCCAGGCAGAAGGAAGCCCTTGGGCACAGCTGAAGAGGGTGTGTGGAGGCGCTGGAGTGTCTCGGGGGCTCCCTGGGACTCATTTCTGGCTTTGCAGCTGAACAGATGTAGGAAATTTGGCTCCAGCTAGAGCCCCTCAGCAGGACGTAAAGCCAAGATCTTGGTTCGTCCTCCCCTGACCACAGGCATCTGATGCCTTAGATTCTAGCAGCTGGGTTCTGATTTTGAGAGGGTTGTTCACTGTGGGTGAAGTAAACTATCATCTATCTATCTATCTATCTATCTATCTATCTATCTATCTATTTAATCTTCTATATATCTATAGTCTATCTGTCTATCATCTATCATCTCTGTCTCTCTCTCCCTCTCTCTCCCTCTCCCCATCTGGAGCCTCATATCCTTCAAGGAGTCTGTGTAAGATCCCAGTGGGCGAGTTCCCACGGCAGTTCCGCAGAGCTGATTCCCTTAACCTCCTATACAGGGCCCTCTCCTCTATCCAGCCGATGGCCTTCAGTGAGGACAAGAGCCTGTATCTGGCAGCTAAGTGGAACCCCAGGGAGGGCCTTTGATGATGGAATGCTCAGCCCCAACCCAGCCCCCTGCAGACTGTGGACTTCAGCCTGGAGACCTGGGTCAGGGATGAGGGGCAGGGCGGTGGGCGGAGATGGCTCAGAACACTTGTAGGAGGGTGTGTGTGTGTGCCTGTGGTCAGGGGCTTTGGAGCCTGAGCTCTGTGTGTGGCCCTGGGCAGCTCTGGCCTGCCTATGCCACACACTTTGAGCCTCAGCTAGGACAGGAGTTGGTTTTAAAGGTGCACGTACCCCACCCTCACTCCTCCAGTGATTTCCTGCCTTGCCTTTTTGAGCCCCCCCCCCCCCCCCCGTGTTTACAACTGGGTTTTGTTAGTGTGGATGTTGGGAGGTCAGAAGGGTGAAACCAGTCAGCCATGAGATGGGCCCCTTGGGGTTTTTCTCCTCCTTTGTAGCTCAGTTTGGCAGTGAGACAGGGGTCCCCAGAGCTGCTCCTTTCCTGGGACTGCCTCCTGGCGTGGATTGTGACTTTGCTCCCTTCTGGGTCTCCCTTGTCTTAGTCTTTCCTGCAGCTTCTCACTTCCCCAGCATGAAGCCAGGTTCCCCAGCCAGCCAGTGGAGTGTCCCCCCCCCCATCAGCCCTTTTCTATTTTCTTCCCTCCTACCCCTTCCGGCCACAAGCCATCCTAAGGGTTTACTAGAATGCACAGTGCTTGTCCTACACTCAGCATGCGGGAGTGCCCTTCCTAGCTTTGCTCCCTGAGTGAATCCATCCCCGAGGCTGCCTCCTCCACGTAGTCTTCCGATTGCCACCAGCTCCCAGCCCAGCCTCTGCTTCCTAGTCTGAACATTCTCTGCCCAGAATCGTTCTGGCCCCAACTGTGTACTTCCTCCTAGTGTCCAGGCACATGGACTCAAGGGAGGTCTGGAATTTGGTGGTGTGGAATCCCCCGTGACACTCTCCCGTTCTGAAACTGCTTCTGATTCTCCTTTCACTCACAGGATTTAAAAGCCAACATGTATAGTTCCAGACAGCACCTTGGGTGGTCAGAGCAAATGCAAGCTGTGTTTAATTGGGGAGGAAAAAAAAAAAAAGGTTCTTGCCTGTTCCCAAATATCCCCTCTATCAGCCACCTTATTGCTAGATTCCACTAAGATTTGATTCTTTAGGACAATGAGATAATCTTTCCTACAGGTCCCCAGAGAGAATCCACCTACTTCTGAGCAGTGAGTTAAGACAAAGATGCCAAACTAGAACTCATAGGCCATTGCTACTCGCCCCTTCCCATACCCATGGCAGACATCACTAATCAATCACAGTTTTCATTCCTCTGTGTCGTTAATACAGCTTTCAAGATACGAGTCTTCCAAGTCTTGTCTGCAATTTGTAACTGATTTACGCTGAGTCTTTGAATGATAAGCTGTTCAAACCAGCTCTCTATCTCCCTATGGGGAGACTCAAGCATCAGACAGATGATTCCCACCCTGGGGGGGGGGTCTTTCCACCGCCTCTGAGCATCCTGACTTTGGCTGGGACGATGGGACAATGGTGGGAACCGGGACAAGGTTTACGTGTGTCGGAACCTGTCCTATTGCTCATGTGCTTGTGATCTTGAGTCTGTTTTGCTGTATCTGGGCTTCAGCGGCTGCATCTGCAAGGAAGGCAACAAATGCTGAATCCCTGGACAGGAGGACGGGAAAAGGTGAAGCCCAACACGCACAGACAGTGCTCATTAAGTGTGCAGGTGTCTTGACCTCTGCCTACCTCTCTAGTCTAGAGCTGCACCTTCCACCAGCTGTCTCACATCTGACCTCAATTCCTGGTCTTGCCGAAGGCGCATCTCTCTCATTTCCCTGTTCTCTTCCAGGAAGACACATTATTCATCACTGTCTGTCAATCCCTGAGCCCCGTTTCTCCCTGTCAGCCTATGCATGTACCAGATGTGTGTGTGTGTATGTATGTGTGTGTGTGTCTGTGTGTCTGTGTGTGTGTCAGTGTGTGTGGGGGGGCGCTGGTTTCTCTGAGTGGATTTAAGAACCGTTCTCTGCTACAGAGAGATGGGAGACAGAGGCTGAGTTTGTGGGAGCTGTACAAGTCTTCCTGGGATCCCAAGTTCCTATTCTTCCTTCAAGAAGCTCTCTGTAATTGTGCCTCTCAACGCCAATGTAGACCAGGGTTCTGGGGGACTTATTTCCCCAGCAACAGTAGAACCAGTCTCTTAGGGCAGATCCTGGGGCCTCTAAGGCTCCTGGTTTGTCCTTATACTGGCGGCTATGGTCTCAGTTCTGATCGTCTTGTCTCTAAACTCCACTATGGAGTATGGCTATGGGATCAGCCCTGTCCTCCTTCCACTTTATACTACTGTGTGACCTCAGAGTGTCTGGTTAGTCTCTCTGCACCCCAGAGGTCATGTCCGTCACATGGGACTTATTTATGTCAACTGAAGGGGGTGCAAAAGAGGTGATGAAGGCAACTAGAGATGGTCCACTCAGGCAGGGCCTTGAGCTTCTTGCTGGAGTGATGGGTAGTGTCTGCTGTGTCTGAGGTAGTCGTGTAACGGTGACTCATCTAACTTTGGGGAGAAAATACGTGTGGCCCTTCTGGCTTCCTGTCCCATGTCCGGTCCTTGTTTGGCTGCACAATGGTCGGGCTGAGGCTGCAGGGTGGGCAGCTTAACCCCTTCAAAGTATTGGGAACTTCTTCCAGCTCTTAGATCTGAACTTTAGAATTGGTAGGGCCGCCCTGAGGCTCAGCAGCTCCTGGGCCCCTCAGGACCACCTGGAACTCCCCAGCCCATAGTTGGCTGGGCTCAGGCCAGATGCAGGGGAATTTTATGAGTTCCCTGCCCACTCAAGGACAGCTAATAGTTCTGGGCTGTCACAAACCTTCCTGCTCTAAAGATCCTAGAACACACCAGGCTCCCAGATCCTTCAAGCTTCCTACCTGTGGCTGTCACCTGTTATCGGGGTCTGGCCTGCCTACCGCATTCCTTCAGAGGTAGAGTAGGTAAGGAGCACAGATGCCCAAAGGAGCTTACAGCATGAGTAGCTGAGTATACAGTCTCTCACTTCAGCCTTTCCTTTCACATGCTGGCCCCCCCCCCCCCCCGCGCCCCTGCCCAGTGCTAACAGGAGGTGAGGTGGCTGGGGAGGGGAGCTTATGCCTGTGCTTTGAGATGCCAAATCTTTGTGGTATTCACAGCCACCTATTGCCTTGGGCAGTGGGGGAGTCCATCCATGATTCCCTGGCTATCTGCCTCTCACTATGTGCTAAACCCAGAGCCAAGGGTGTATATCACACATAAAGACTGAAGATGCTTTCTCTACTTTATGGCCTAGAAGTGAGAGACCCTGTGTAATCTCATGTGCCAGAAAAAGCCTGTGTTGTGGAGGACAAGTTCTAGGTTCGAGTCTTTATCCTAACTCTTCTCTGAGTCTTGGCAGCTCTCTCTGAGTACAGAGAGAATCCATCTACCTCCTTGGACTGGATAGTAAATACAGCAGCCGCTGATTTGGAGCATTCTTTCTACATAAACCATCTCTACTACTTACTCCACTGATTGTGAATAGAACTGCACCCCAAAATATCCTCTCCCAGTGAAGGATTGGAGACCTTAGGTAACTGTCCCAAGGCTATGTGGAAATGACTAGGCTGGGATCAGCACCGAGGGTCAACGTCTCTAAGCCCAGCTTTCGCCTCAGAGGTCCTTGTCTCCCGGGCTTTCCAGGGACTTTGTTGCGCTGCACAGGCACAAGGGTCCTTGAGTGCTAGGTCCTGAGTATCTATCTGGTGTTGGGGGAGAAACTTCAGGCTGCCTTCCTGTCTGCAACCCCGAAAGCACAAAGCAGGCCCTGTGAGTCTGGGGGAGATGAGGGGAAGAGTTCACAAACAGGGCCCCAAGGGCCCAGAGCCGAGCCTCAGAATGCCTGTCTGGAAAGTGGGAGACACTGACAGAGGGAATGAGTATCCCTTTCAGTGCCCCAAATCTCACCCTAGTCCCTTGAGGAATTATGAGAAGGTACGGCAGACCTTGGTAAATCTATCCCTTTAGCTCCTCTCCAGACTGTCCTTTGGGCAGAAGGCAGAGCTAATCCTAGTAGGCAAGGAATCGCAAAGCTGCTGTTTGCCCATTTCATACAAAGCAGATCCCACACAAATCCAAGGCCCAGACAGCAGTCCTCTGCCCTAGCATGCTGCGGGACAGTGCGATCCTGTCCTCTTTGAGCCTGGTATCCACATAGAAGCTTCTGGCCACTGGAATCTCACTGAGCGAGACGGTCTACTTACTTCTAAGACTGCCGAGTCTTTTTCCCACATTGCCTCTAAGATAACCATGTGTGTCCTTGCCCACTGAAAGGTGTATATTCCTTAGGTCCTCTCTCACCCAGAAGAGACGCAGACCTTGGAGTGGCTGTGGTCTCCTGGGAATCGTATGCACGCCCTCCATATGGGCAAGTGAGGACCCTCCCAGCTTTGGCTCAATGGGGAAGCAAAGGAAGGTTTGAGAGGTTTGCAAGCCTCACTTACCGCGTCTGCAGGGAGCTGAAGACTCTCCACTCCTTCAAACAGTCTGTTCCAAGGTTGAGCTTTGTGTAGCGCTCCGCTGATTGCCTCAGGAGGGGAGAGGGGAGCCACACCCAGGCTGGGAGGGAGGCAGGTTTTCCAACTGGCCCTGGCCCACTTCCCCTCGGGATGGTTTCCTGTTATTGTTCCTTTGTGAGCTGCCTGCAGATAGGCAAGCCCTATGGTGGGCGGCCTCAAGCCTGGTTAGCTTAGCCCTGGTGGAGGCCTTTGGAGCTGCCTGGGGTGTTCAACTCATATTTCTCAATTCCAGGTCTCACATGTTGGGCTCTGAGCCTAGCGCTGGCTGTGGGCGCCCTGGGCTTTTTGTCAGGGCATTCACCATTCCCCTGAAGGCAGGTGTCATATCTCCCACTTCACAGTTCAGAAAGCAGAGGCTTAATGGGTTGGGGGGGGGTTGGTATTTGTTTCCCAGCTGGTCAGAGTATCCAAGACATCCAGCGACATCAGCCTCTCCACAGAGCTGGCTTTTCATGGTGACTCCATGGTATGGTGGATGAAAAGGAGGCTGTGGAGGTCTTAGGGGCTAGGTGGCTGAGAAGAGGGGCAGACAATCACTTTCAGCACCAGGGTGCCTGTCGGCTTCTTCCGGGCAGGGTGGTGTGGGTTTAAGTTCCAACGCACCAGCCTGAGTCAGTTGGTGGGTACCACCTCCCTTTACAACTACGGGGTGACATCAAAGGCATGTGGCTTTACTTCTGATATGACCGTGGGCCAGTCAGAGCTCCGTGCCTCAGTTTATTCATTTGTAGAATGGGACTAGACAGGCTTGAATCAGCCAAGGGGAGCTTAGAAGACAGTGAAATGGAAGGTGGACCAGAGCTCCCCGGAACCAAGAAGTTGGGGAGATGAGGTCAAGAGCCTGCTCATTCATTATGCGATGGGCTAGTAAAGTTTCCAGGGTACCGGCCCAGACTAAATGACTTGGAATCTGTGGGGCAGGCTGCTCGAGTGTACCCTTTGGCAGGTTGCCCACCTTTCTTTATGCGTAAAAGCCTGGGAAGTCCCCAACTTGTCCTGTTTTTCAGTGAGGCAAAGAGGGGCCCTAAAAGAGTAGGCTTTCCAGGCACCAATGACTGGATGGCAAAAAGATAGAGGAGCTGGGGGAAGAGAGGGTTTTCTGTCTGGGCGCAGGTGGTATTAGAGATGCCCATTAGACACCCACCCAGAGACAAGGGGTTGGTGAGTGGAGATGGGTGACATCCAAAAAGGAGCCAAGTTGGTCCATGGGAGTAGACCAGCTTGCAGGGAGCAGGGGCTCATTCTCTGAAGTTCGTGGGTCCATCACAGGAGGCTTCTGTACCGAAGGAGCTGTGGAAGCTAGTGAGGTTAGTAGGGTGGCCAGCTAGCTGGGTCACCCTGGGTAACGGTGTGACTCAAAGACCTCTGGCCACTGGGTTTGAAAAATGATGTCATAGACTTGACCACAGCAGGTTAAACAAAAACTTATTGGAAGAGATACTCGGGGGGTCTGGGCATGGGGATGGGGGTGGGGTGGGGGTGGGGAGGGGTGACAAGGAAGCAAAGTGGGTGTAGCCAATCACTCCCTCCAGGCCCTCTGAGAATTGAACTGGACCAGAGGCACAGGCATGGGAATCTAAACTTTGATGGAATATTTGTGTTCCGAGACCATGCTAAGACAGATGATGGGGAGCTGTCCTGGGGCTGTTCTGAGCTCTGAGCAGGACATATAACATTCAGCCAGTGTGTGTGTGTGTGTGTGTGTGTGTGTGTGTGTGTGTGTGTAAACAATAGCTCCACATTTTCCTTTTTCCTCTCTGCCAGCATCAACCCTCTCCCCAGCCCTCACCATGGGCTGGCCCAACATAACCTATTCCCCTGTGAGAGCTGCCTGTCCCGGTGGTCTGCATACTCAAGGGACACAGCTGCCAGGGCAGCATTTTCCACTGGCTCTCGTACGCAGTGCTGGCAGGCTGCCAGGGACCGGGCCTGTCCTGCCACCACTGCCAACTCCTCTTGTGCTCCAGTCCTGGTGGACATTTCTGCCCTGAAAACAGCCATCGCTGCCATCTGTAAACAGCAGACAGGCAAGCCTTGAATGTGCCCTGGACTCTGGGGATGACAGTGGATGGAGGTCTGCCTAGCAGAGAAGTTCAGACCTTAGGAGGCCAAGCTGGTGCTCCCCAGAACCAACGGAGGCAAAGAAGGTATCGGGAGGGCACGTGCACAGGATGTGCACCGGGAGTGCAGAAGGCTGCCAGGAAGGCAGGGAACACGATGGTCTGCTGGGGGAGATTAGGCGCAGGCTGGAGGAGGAAGAAGATCTGTAACGGGCCAGGGGAAACCCACCTAGCCTGACCGGGGAGTTGGTCATGTGTGAGGAGCTAAAGGTCATGGGGTTGGCAAACCCGGGAGTCAGATCCTGTCTGTGTGACTTAGACCAGCTATTTGGCTTCTCTGGGCTGTTCTCACCTATGAATGACCTTCAGGCCACACTTTTCATGACAGGGAGGAAGTCAAAGGGACATTGGAAATCATTAACACTAGCAAGGCATACTGAACTTGTGCTTCATATGAGTGTAGTCTCTGGGGCAGGAATGGTGACCCAGTGATTAAGAGCACTTGTTCTTCCAGAGGACCCTGTTTCTGTTCCTAGTACCTATATAGCCACTAACAGCTGTCTGTAACTCTACTGCCATCTTCTGGCTTCCTCCTGCACTGCATGCACAGGCATCTATAGAGGCAAACTTCCCACACACATAAAATAAAAACAAAACCATCTTTTAAAAAATTGAGTGTGGTCCTCAAGCCTCCTGCCTCAGAATCACTAGAGTGGGTAGAGGGGTTGGAAATGAAGATTTCTTGACATCATCCAAGGTGGGTGGAGACAGAATGCCTGGAGATGGAACCCCAATACCTACCGGCTGGCAGCCCCATAGGCCTTGTGGCTGAGCACTCTCATCGGAGGACCATTGCCTCCCTGTGTGCTGCTGATGCCTAGAGTGCTTCGTTTAGCCCTCAGGACAAGCCCAGGGTTAGTTGTTGTTAGCCTTGCTACACAGATGGGGAAACTGAGGCTGGGAAATAAATGCTGGCTGCCTGAGATCTGAGAGCTTGTTGGCACAATGCCAATTCTGGACCCCACCTTCCTCTCCGTGGGGAAGCTCGTTAACCACTAGGCTTTTCTGCCTTGTGACAGTGTGTCAATAGAACTCTTCCGGGTCACAGTCATTTTTTTTTTTTTTTGTCAATAAAATTTCCCACAGTACTGGGCATCCAACCTTAGGACAGGAAGATGGTACTTTCAGCTTCATCGGAGGTAGTGGGTGTGAAGTCACATGACCTCCGCCTTCCAGCATCTGCCCACGTTCACTCTTCCCTCTCCTTCATTCCTTTCTTTCTTTTCTGTTTGCAGAGCCCCCTTGCTCTTCTCTCTGATCGCACATCCTCTGTACCAGCTTAAGGATGCACAAGCTCACTCGCCGGCTCATCTTTCTTCTCCTAGCCACGTGCGTCTCACCGATGTGCTTGTCCTGGTGTGGAGCACAGATGAAGTCCTCCCTGAGTGATGACATGGAGTCATGTATGCATCAGAAACAGGGCTGGAGCGCTGGGTGTAGAGCTACAGCTACGCCAGGGACTGTGTGTCCCACGCTCCACTCTGCCTGTGTGCACTCAACAGAGGGGCTCCCAGCAGCCTTCCTGTGCCCTCCCAGCCCATTGCTGCCCTGGAACCAAGTGATCAGCTGTGTCTTGCTATGGCCAGAGTTACTGCAACTTTGTTTTCCCTCCTTGGTTCTTCTCTTTCTTTTTCAGGCAGGGTCTTGTTCTGCGGCCCGGGCTGGGCACACGTCCATGCTCTCAAGGTCCTCAAATACTGAGATCACAGGTTTGCACTAGTTATGCCTGCCTCTTGATGCCTTTTCCTTTTGTCTTGGTTTTGTCAGTGTGGGCTGAGGACCTGATGGTACTCCTACATGGGCATCACCGAGGAACAGGGAGCAGATTCCCCAGAAGTCATTTGGCACCAAACTACCCCATGGTCTGTCTGCAGTCATTTTTCAATTGCTGGAAACTTTCCTACTAATTTCCTTTTCTTCATATAGATGCTCCTGATATCAGAGGCTACTCTGAGGTTCCTCCTATGAGTCCTACTATGTGCCATCCCTGCCCCAGGCTTTATAGCTTATTTCTGACATGGCAGCTTTGAGAGCAGAGGGGGGAATCCAACCTTTTTACGGCGCCGAGTGATTGCCTGTCTTAGCTCCATCTAAGCTCTTTCCTGTACGTGTGTCTGTCTGGCCTTACTGAACACTGTGGATGGGCCCAAGAGAACTACTCCTGCTTCCTGCCTCTGAGCCTTTGCCCACACTATCTTTCTCTTTTAGGATGCTCTTCCTTCCTCAGTGTGCCAGCCCAGGCCCTCCCAATCCTTCAGTACCCAGCTCAAATGCACCACTGGTCATCCAGCCTATCCGATTCCCCTGTGCCCGTGGAAAGATCATACCACACTCACTCTAGTCACGCCATCTGTCAGCTGTAACGCCCCCCACTGGGAGTGCCATGATGGTTCGTCTTCACCAGCAACTTGACTAGATTTGGAGTCCCCTGGGAGACACACCTCTGGGTGTTACTGTGAGAGGATTTCCAGAGAAGGTCCATCAGGGAGGAAGACCCACCTTTGATATGGGCCGCGACGGCCTATGGACTAGTGTCCCCAACTGAGGAGAAAGGAGGAAGCAAGCTAAGTATCAGCATGCATCTCTCTCTGCTTCATGACAAAGGACACAATGGGATCCGCTGCCTCGTGTCCCTGCTGACAGGCCATCCCCTCCATGGCTGACGTGGCCTCTCATGTCATGAGCTGAACACACCGGTTCTTCCTGAAGCTCCTCTGGTCATGTGTAGTAGCACAGAGATGAGAAAAGTCACCCACGCAGGCTCTTTCCAGAGCTTTTTCACAATATTCCTGAGGCGTAAAATGGCACCCCTAATTCCCTGATGAGGGAGGTGAAGTTCAGAGAAGCTTGTTAACTTGACCCGGCTCTCTGCTTGAGTAGTGGAGCCTTAATCCCAACTTTCATTGTTGTGCTTGGAGCTCAGTGCTCCCTGTGACGTGCCACCAGACTGTCACTACCCTGTCATTGTCATTGTTTTTGTTTCATGGAAACCAACAACAACAACAACAACAACAACAACAACTCCACCTAGTGATATACAGGCTTTTTTTTTTTTACACTCCAGAGGGCAGAATGATGCTGGTTAGAAAGCTCCTGGGGGCAAAGGAGGACAAACTTCATCTAGAGCTCTTTCTAGCTCTGGCCAGGCCCGGGGAAGCTCACCATCTAGTGGGAGATGCCCAGATGGGCATCAGACGTATGGAAGGGACCCAGGCTGGAGACAGGGAATGTGCCTTCATGCCGGGTGTTGTCAGAGAGAGATGGCCTGATGTTGTGCAAGCTGCTTTGAAGCCATGGACCCAACTTAAGAGGCTGTGTTTTAAGAAGAGCGCTCTGTCTAGGTTTAAGTTCCCCATGGTGTGTATGTGTATGTGTGCGTGCATGCACGTGTGTGTGTGTGTGTGTGTGTGTGTGTGTGTGTGTGTGTGTGTGCGCATACGCGTTCACACTCAGGCAGGAAGGGGGCCATGGGGTCTGAATCATAATGACAGCAGAGGTCAGAGGCTGGGGCAGTTAAAGCCGCAGCCTCAGTAGCCTGAGGAGGAAGAGGGGTGTTGGGCAGCCTGTCCCAGGCCAGGAAGGAGCAAAGTAAGAACTGCATTCCTGATGGTGAGAACAATGCAGGTTCGAAAGCTCCTGGGGACAGAGGGAGGGGGGACTAACTTTGCCTAGAGCTTTTTCCCAGATGTCTTGCTCGCTCTCTCTCTCTCTCTCTCTCTCTCTCTCTCTCTCTCTCTCTCTCTCTCTCAGACATCCTACCAGCGTTGTTGGGGAGGTGGTGCTGGAGGACCAAGGGCCCTGAAGCTGGAACAACAGTCAGGCTGGAGGGGCACAGCATGGAGCCTGACCAGGACTTGGTGGGATTGTCCTTATTTTCCACTTACGGTCCGTCTAGCTCCCTGGTCCTCAACCTTCCTAATGCTGTGACCTTTTATTAGAGTTCCTCAACTTGTGGGGACCCCCTCCCCCACCAACCATAAAATTATTTTCATTGCTACCTTATAATTATAATTTTTGCTACTGTTATGAATCATAATGTAAATGTCTGTGTTTTCCCGTGGTCTTAGGTGACCCCTGGGAGGGTTATTCAACCCCTAAAGGGGTCATGACTCACAGGCTAAGAAACACTGACCTAGATGGTTCCACATCGGCCACATAGCTTCTGCTGCCTTAGTTCCCTTTCTGTACAATGGGGCTGATTGAGTGCCTTCCCCAAGGGTTGTTGGGAGAAGTTACTAAGAAGATGTATGCAAGGCACACAGTGGTTACCCTGTAAACACTGACAAGAAAACAGCAGAGAGGTTAATGAAAGTGACGGTGAGTATGTGAGGAGATATAATTGTGTGTAGGTGGCATTTGTCTGATCATGTGGACGTGTGAGATCGGGCATGGAGTATGCAAGGCATTCCTCTGGAGGTGTCCTGTGTGCAGTATCTGTAGTACAAGGACACTGAGTGAGTGGTAAAGCGGGGTCTAGGGGTCCCAAACCTTGGGTGTCTCCCTCCTCTACAGGCTAGAATTCCCTGACCATGTCAGCCAACAGACAAAGCCTCCTGCACCCCATCTCCTACAAAGATCCAGAAAGCCTAAGGCCTTATTTGGGGGGGGGGGGTGGCGAAGCAGCTGGGCTGCATAGAATAGGACCAAGGACCAGCCTTCCTGTCTGGAGGGCAGGCGTGAGTCTGGCAGACCTTGGTGCCCGGAAGCTGAGCCTTCCTGTCTCCAAGCCCACATTCCCTTCCCTCTCTGTCAAAGCATCCTGGAGAACAATGGGTAGGAGCCTTCCCCATCTGTGGGGCAGGAAGGTGGGGCCTGCCTGGTCAGCTTGATGGGGCAAACAGACCCTGGCCCTACACCAGTTTTTCATCCAAGCAAGCCCCCCAGCTCTGCTTCCAACTTTCCCCAGACCCTCAGTGCAGTGCACAGTGCCTCCTGTGGCCTGAGGCCAGGCCTTTGAGCACAGTGCAGCCAGGAAAGAGGCAGTGTGAGCTGGTCCCACAAAAGCTGCTGCTAGGGAGAGCCCTGATGGGATGGAACCAAATCCTCAGGCTTGTATGGGTCTTGAGGGTCCCTAGGACCCCACCTTTCAGGCCACTGAGACCGATGGGGAAGCAGAAACAGTTCTTGTCAGTCTACGTTGTGGACATGGTCTCTATGCACTTGTAATAAGCTAACGAGTGGGCTTCTCCAGGCCAGAGGGGCTCAGTGGAAGAGGGCAACAGCTCTGGAACTTTCTTAGCCGCCTACCTCTGTCTACTTTGTGAAATGATTGACTCCAGACGGCACGGGCGATCCAGTAAGCACCAGCTCTGTAAGAACTCTGTCAACTCTGATGAAGGTTCTGTCCTTCCTTGGGCTGTCTTTTCGGAACCTATCACCAAGCTCAGAGGGGACAACAAAGGACATAAAAGGGGGCAGGGCTTGATGCAGTTCTAAGGGAGGGAAGGTGAAAGGACAAAGATGTGATGGGGACCTGGCTAAGTCAGGTCAACTGAGAAAGAAGCAAGGTGTTTGGTGTGAGCAGATGCCCACAGGATGGCATTGTTTCTGCAGCCCCGCCCCCCTTCAATCCCTATCTGAGATCTTGGTTTCCTCTGGGATTCCCCGGCCTGGGGCAGAGACATCACCTCTCGAGCATTCCCAACAAACACAATGCTGTTAGGTCAGGGCATTTGCAAAGGCCACCTCCACTGCCCACTGCCTGGAATTCCACTCCTAAACTTTCCAACTGTACTTGTGCATGTGTGTGTGTGTTCATGTGGTGTGTGTGTGTGTGTGTGTGTGTGTGTGTGTGTGTGTGTTCTCAAACTATGTACTGATCTCCAGCACTTAACTCAAGGGTACTGGCATTGCTGCCTAAAGAACCCCAAATCCCTTAGCAGTGGCTCCCATCTCTCCCTCCTCCAGCCCCTGGTGATAATCTTTCTGTCACCATGGATTTTCACACAAGTGGAGTCATGCCTGTTAGGTGGCCTTTTGTGACTGGCTTCTTTCACTCTGCACAATGTTTTCAAGGGCCACCCCTGAAGTAGCATACATCAGAACCCCCCCACAAAACATGTTCACTGTATAGGTCTACCATATTTGGTGGATAGCCAGGCCATGTCTGCCCTTTTGCCATTATGAATAAGGCTGCTGTGAACATTGCTGTAGAGTGTTTTGCTGAACATTTTTATTTCTCCCGAGAGTGTAGATCTAACAGTGGATTTACTGAATCACCTAGCTGACAACTCCATCTTGAGTCGTTGCAGGATCTGTCAGACCATTTCCCTGGGTAGAGGTGAGGTTTCACAGTTTCTCTGTCTCTTCATTAATGTACGTAGTCTCCTGTCGTTTTGATTGGACTGCTCCTCGTGGGTGTGAAGTCGCATTTCATTGTGATTTTGATTTGCATTTCTCCAGTGACTTTTCATATGTATATAAATATGTATAGCTTCTCTGGGAAAAATACTCAAATCATTGGCCTTTTTAAATGGTTTGTTTGCCTTCTTGTTGCTGGATGGTAAGAGTTTGCAGGGACTGGGAAGGTCCCAGTGATAGAGTGCTGGTCTAGCATGTGAGAACCCTTCATTCAGTTCCTAGCACTGGAAAAAAAAATGTATTGTTTTGTTTCTAAGTGTCCTGGGTCCTATAATCACATCAAATGTGTGACTATAGATACTTTCAAACTCCAAGCTTTTTAATCTTATTAACGATGTTTCTGAAAGACAAATGCTTTTAGTTCTAATGAAGTCCAACTTGCCTATTTTTGCTTCTCTTTTGATATTAAGGAGGAAAAGAAATATTTTTCTTCCCATTTTAGGTTTGTGGCTGAGGCCCTATAATAGCAACAGCAACAAAGAGATGAGGATGCAAGTTTATTTGCTGTAACTTTTACATGATGACAGGCACAAAGAACCAAAGACACAGGGAGGCCTGAGTATTTTATGCTGACGTTTGCCGGAGAGTGGATAGCTGCGGGAACTGTGATGGGCAAAGGAGATGTAATCCAAGGATAATAAACTGAGGGCAGGGCCTGCGTTTTCAGATTCCATTCTGTGTCCCTACATTTCCTGAGATAATGGATCTCCTTTACTCTGCATATAAGGAGAATACTTCTTTTTGTTTATTTTGAGACAGAATTTCCCTATGCAGCCCAGGCTAGCCTTTATTCTTGATCCTTCTGCCTCTACCTCCCAAGCACTGGGATTATAGCCTTGTAATACAGGGCTGGGTTTGGGAGTTAAGGGAGGGGGGAGAGGGGATGGGGGTGGAGGTAGGGGTGGATGGGGGGACGTCTCCTGATGGTCTCATGACCTACTTCAGGGAGAAGGCTGGAGAGACCTTCCGCTCATCTCTCAAACGCCAAGGTTCCATATATTTTTTAAATTTTTTTATTAATTTATTCTTGTTACATCTCAATGGTTATCCCATCCCTTGTATCCTCCCATTCTTTCCTTCCTCCCATTTTCCCCTTATTCCCTTCCCCTATGACTGTTCCTGAGGGGGACTTCCTCCCCCTGTATATGCTCATAGGGTATCAAGTCTCTTCTTGGTAACCTGCTATCCCTGAGTCCATATTTTGGACTCTAGTGTCAGACCTAAGAAGCCATGGGCGGAGGACATGAGGGAAGGCTATGGGTTGTGGTTGGTTTGTTCTCTGTGTGAACCTCCTGGACTGCCATGAATGGCTAGAGCTGGAGCTGCCTCTGTGGGCGGGGACTGAACCTGTAGCTTGCCCTAAATGCCTGGCGACTGTCAGAACTCACTTGAGTTGTTGGGCGCATGGTTGGCACCGCGATCGGAGGAACCGTAGAAATAAAACCACACAGCCTCCGATGGGGCAGCCCAGCGCTTTGAGTTCCCTGCATTTGCCTTCCAGAACTTCCCTCTCTCTAAGGCGGTTCTTGAAGTGCAGTTTGGTTGGCAACATTAGCAAATCCTGCAGGCCCACCAGGCTTGGACTCCAGGGTCCCAGGAAGTGACTGACTCTCAGTTGGGCTGTGGTAGCTTTGTCAGGGGCCCCTCCTGCCCCCAGCACTAGGAAGGGTGAGGCAAATCTAGACATTCTGACCTAATTGGCCTGGGATGACTGGACTTGACTGATTTTAAAGCTCCATGCCTGCCCCCCCCCACCTCTGTCTGTCTGTCTGTCTGTCTCTGTCTGTCATTCTCTCTCTCTCTGTCTCTCTCTGTCTCTGTCTCTGTCTGCCTCTCCCTCTCCTTTTCCCTCTTCCTCTCTCTCTCTCTTGTGCACCCTGAGGTAGGTCACTGCTCAGGAGGAGGGGCTTCCAGGCTTAGGCCCGTGGCAGAGGAGCAAGGTCTGTGAATGAAGGAGGAAGGAGGGGCCAGAGTTCTAAATGCTGACTCCCCCTTACTTGAAATCCTCAAGAGCTCATTTTGGAAAAAAATATTTCTGACGTCGCCATCTAGCGGCCAGTGATGAGACAGCCGTTTCTGAGACCTGAGTCTAGTTTACAAAAAAACTCGCTCTCCATCGGTAGAATACTTGCTTAGCATGCAGGAAGCCCTAGGTTTGATCCCCAACATTTCGTAAAACCTGGCCTTGGTGATGCTCACCCAAAACTCCTCAATGGGGAGGTGGGAGCAGGGGTACCTGAAGTTCATGGCGGTCCTTGGCCACATAGCGAGTTCAACGTGTGGGCCAGCACTTTCAGACCTTGTGTCAGAAAATACTAAACTGAGCTGGAGATGGGGTGGAGCTCACTTACCATCCCCAGAAGGGAAGCAGGCAATGTTGTGTCCCAGGCTGGACAGGAGCACAGAAAACGTTGGAGACTCGTCAACCCGCAGGGCTAGCAGACATTCCTTTGCCGCACAGCTGCAGGCAGGTTGCATAGATCATTCCAGGCGCTTAGTGTCCCAAGGACCAGAAAAGGCTGCTCTGACCAGAGAGGCTTGGGCCGGCAGCAGGAGGAGCAGTGAGGTGGCCACGGAAGGAACTGCCTCCAAGACTTTGTGCCCAGGGCCTTGATGGGCGTGGGGGGTTGGGGGCTTGGGAGTGGGGGTGGGGGTGGGGAGGTTGAGGGGGGCAGCTCACAGAGATGAATCTGAGTTCTGGGCTGCCCCAGGGTCTCATTCCAGCAGGAAATGGGGGTGGGGTGGGGTGGGGTGGGGTGGGGAGCCATTTCAGGAGGAGAACTTGGTGGTGGGCAAGGGAAGAGGTGTTTTTTTTTTCTTCATAAAAATATCTCAGTGTGGACAGAACAGATTTAAGAGCTTGTACGGCTGAAGCTAAAAGCCTGGCCTGGAAGTCTCCATTAGATGTCTGCTAATGTTAATGTTATTTTAGGTCCTTTAGCCTCGCTACTCCAAGGGGAAGCAAACATTCTAAAAAACACAGTTTGGGAAACAGTGGCCAGCAAGAAGGTCTCCAGCCCTGTGCCACAGGGCTCTGTGAAGAGTCCTTTTAGGTGACCATGCTCCCTCGGTGACTTAGTAGACACCCACTGTCTGCTGATCGGGTCAATGTGCCATGAGAAAGAACCTGGGTGACGGGAATGAAGTCAGTGACGGAGCTAACGGCTTTGATGGCATAGAAAACAGATGAGAGAATCATGGAACTTTGCAACTATGAGTTGAAGAGCTCAAGCTTGGGCTTAAAATGCAAGGCCAAGAGTGGAAATAGGTATTATTTTACTTATATATTTTCTCGTGCTATGGAGACTGAGTTCTGGGTCTTGCACAAGCGAGGCAAGTGCTCCAAGACTGAGCTACATCCCCAATCTTTAGTATTACCTCCAAGCCCCATTCAACAACGGGGAAATTGAATCTCTTACAGACTTCATAACTTGCCTAAGATCTTCTAAGCGGGCAGGTGGTCAGAGCATAAATCAGGGATAAGACCCCTTTAAGGTCTATTAGCTCTGGCCTGGACAGACCCTGACTCAGAGCGGTGAGTTCATTCCTTTCTGAGTGAGCAGAGGATGTGTGGGGAACGGATTCAGAGAAGCTCAACTTAGGATAGCATCGGAGGCAAGAGACAGAGAGTCCCTCACCCTGGGGCCTGCTCACAGTGCAGCTGGGAGACCCTGCAGCATCAGACAGATGGCTCCAGGGAAAAAACAGCCGAGGCCACCTTCCTTCTGCGATTCAGTAGTTCCATCAGAACCTCCCCCAGCTCTGTGTGTGCTGTGAGTGTGCACGAGTTCTTGTTTGTGTGCACATGTGTGTGGAAACCGGAGGTTAATGTTGGGTGCCCTCCTCAATTATTCTCCTCCGCCATTTTTTTTTTTTTTTGAGGCAGGGTTTCTCTGGTGAAGTTAGATTGTCTGGCCAATGAGCTCCAGGGATCCTTCCATCCCCATCTCCCCAGTACTGGGGTTGCAGGAACACTCCAGCGCACCCAGCTTTTTAATGTGTGGCTTGGGAGACTCAAGCTCGGGACCTCAGACTTGCACAGCAAGCTCTTAACTGACTGAGCCATCTCCCTTGTCCTTTGGGTAGTTTTCAAAGTCCTTATGATGTGAGGAATGGTACTTTTGAGATAGGGAAAGGGTACGTTATTTATACGGCCTTGGGCTTTGTCCTATGATGCATATTTACTCCTGAGTTCTGGGGCCTGTGGCAGATTTCATACAGATGTTTAGGGTTCACCTTGCAGCTGCTCATCATGACTTCGGCGTTGCTGTCCATTTGTGTCTAGGTTGTAGGAGTTGGGTTATTTGTGCTTCCTGGGTGTCCAGCTGCTGGTGGCAACATTGAGTGGACCATGATGCTTTTGATGGGGTCACGTGCCCTGATTCTAGCTTTGGGATGTGGTTTCAGAAACTGGGCAGACTTACTTTGGGGTTAGAAATCTGTGAGCACTAGAGTCAAGGAAGTCTCACCTACACAGAGGAAAACAAATCAAGGCCATCAAGTTAGCTTTTTGGTGCCTCAGTTTCCTCATTTAGTAAGGAGGGGGTAGGCAGGAGACACACTTGCTGGGGTAGTGTCTGCTGCTACCTTTTGCACATGGGAAGAATTCAGTGGCCATGTTCCTGTCACTGGTCCTTCCTGGCACAGATGGTGCGAGTTCCCAGGTGCCAGCCTTGAAGGGCCAAGGCCATTCACCTCCTGGGGCTCTGGCTTTGGAAGGCTTCCCAGGAATCCTTGAGCTAAGCATTATCTTTTCAGCCAGTGTGAGACTTTTGCTCTGGGCTTCCAAACTAAACTAGTTTTGTCTTAAATACAAGAAATCAATCCTTGCAGCCAAGCTGTTATTCTAACATTGATTTGGCATAAATTTGGAGAGAAAAGGGCTAATAAATACTTGCAAAGGCAATAAACACTGGGGAGAATTATTTCTGAGGCAGCTGCTAGGGGTGGGTAAGGTGGGACAGTTCCTGCCCATCTTCCCACCCCGAGCTCCTGCTCCCACACTGAGCCCCTCATTAGCTGCTGGATGGGCTACAGCGGCTGAGAGTTAGCACTGCTTGGTTTGGGGGGGTGTAGGGAAGAAGAGGGAGCTCTGAGGTGTTCCTGGGACTCTCTGCTGCTGAGACCACCAGAGCAGCATGAGAGGAGACCGGCTCCTCTTCAGTCTTTGCTTCCTATCACCCACATCAGTGTGCAATCCAGGCCCCTACCTGTGTATTTATGGGCAGTCATAAATCAACCTGCTGCCTTCAGGCATTTCTTGTGCATGACGCTGGGACGGTGTGCTCCATAGTCAGCGTCCCAGTGTGTGGTAGCTATGACAATGACTATCACTTTAAGAGTTAAAGTAGAAATTGTCTTCAAGGTTTTTGGAATATAGAAGGTGCTGAACAGGGTTGCTGCTACCTGTGGCTACATTAAGGGGTTTTGGGGTCATCCCTCAAGACCTACACCCTGCCTTTCCTTACCATACCTTGTTCTGCTGCCAGCCAGCTCTGCTGTGGCCATCCTGGGTGCTCTTGACACTCTCTCTCTCTTTCCACCTGCATCTCTTGGCTGGCAGCCAGGTGGGAGACTGCTTGTCTGCCTGCTCAAGGATGCTTCTACAACTGAGATATTTCTCAGAGACAGATCAGGAAAGCTGGCATCGTAAGATAGACAGCTCTGTGCTGTCTTGGGGGACACGTTCTTCTCTGTCTTCCCACAAAGCTTTGGATGTGGCATTGTCTGTCAGTGTTAGCAAGCATGGGTGTCCTTACATGATTTTATCTTTGTGTGCATACGTGTTTGTGTGGGCATGTGTAGCAATTATGTGCATTCTTGCATATAAGCATTCATTTTATTTGTATGTCATCATAAAACACTTCCTCCTAGCTGGGCATGATGGTGCATGGGGGGGAGGGGTGGGGGTGGGGTGGGGGTAGGTGAGTCAAAGGCTAGTCTGGGCTATATAACAAGACTCGGTCTCAAGAAAACGGAACAAAACAACAAAAGTGAGATTTCTCCTGAACTGCGTGGTCTTGTTTTAAAGGCATCTGCTCTGCTGCCATCTCTGTCCACTCCAGGATCTTGGCAAGCAAAAGACAGCAAATCAGAGAAATGCCTCCACTGTAGATAGAGGAGCAGAGTAGAGATCATACCTCTGTGTTCATTCTGCTGTTGACTATGACACACACACACACACAGACACACACACACACACAGACACACACACACACACAGACACACACACAGACACTCACACACAGACACTCACACACACACACAGACACACACACACAGACACACACACACAGACACACACACACACACAGACACACACACAGACACACACACACAGATACACACACACAGACACACACACACAGACACACACAGACACACACACACAGACACACACACACACACAGACACACACACACAGACACACACACAGACACACACACACAGACATACACACACACAGACACACAGACACACACACACACAGACACACACACACACACACACACACACACAGATACACAGACACACACACACACAGACACACACACACAGACACACACACACACACACACACACACACACACACACACACACACACAGCCATAGGGTACACTCTGTCCCGTCTGCTTCTCTCTCCTATATCCCTGCACCCATACTCCCCAAAAAGGCTTGAGCTGGCAATGGCCAGTAATGGCAGCTGCTATTCACCCTTGGCCAGAGTGCTTGGAATATGAAACCAGTTTTAATTTAATTTCAATTATTTAACATTTAAATTCAAGTTGCCATGTGACTAATGGCTATGACATACAATCCACCACTAGAGGACAGCCCTGGGTGGCTTCAAGCTACACACAGAAACACACACACACACACATACACACAGACACACACACACAGACACACACACACAGACACACACAGACACACACACAGACACACACACAGACACACAGACAGACAGACAGACAGACACACACACACACACACACACACACACACACACACACTCCCTAAAACCCAAACCAAAAAACAAAACAAAACAAAAACACAAAAAAAACCCCACCAAATCCAAGTACAATGCAATTTAGTGGGGTTTTTTTGTTTTGTTTTTTGTTTTTTTTTAATAAAGCTTTGGCTGCTCTTTCTTTGTTCTCCTCATGCATTTTCTTTTTCTTTTTGCACTATGGATGCCAAGTTTGGGAGAGGCTGACCTTCTTAATGGGGACGCTGGAGGGCAGCAACGGGCATTTCATAACCGCTCAGTGGAAGGAGGTTTCCTGAGTCCCCTGGCAGTGCTCTGCTTGTGGCTGGTGGCCAGCAGCCTCAGGGCAATGCCAGAAAGCTGTGCTTGCTGAGCACTGTCCTCTTTTCCTGAGCTGGACAGCGGGGTGGGGAGGTGGTGGATGTGGATGTTGGATGTTTTATAAACAAGTTCAACTTCCCTTGCCTGTTGGTCTCCATAGCAGTTGGGTTGTCAGCTTCTCAACCTGTTTTTTTCTGCAGCCAAGTTTGAAAAAGAAGGGGAGGAATGAACCACCCTGAACACGGAGTCAGGAGACCTGAGGGTGAAGCCCAGCTTGGCTGCCTGCCTGCTGTGGGGCTTTATACAAATTGCATGGTATTTCTGGGTCCCTAATCTCCTCTACTGACGCGTCATGACCTGGTGCAAGGAGCTGCATCTACACAAAACCAGCTCCTGTTGGCTCTTCATTGGGCCTGTGCTGGTCAGTTGTTGACCACTTTAAAAGCAAAGCAAAGCAAAACCAAACCAAACCAGAGGGTAGTCAACTTAAAAAGAGCAAAGCCTTATTTAGATTCACGGTTTTAGAGGGTCCAGCTCATGTTCCATTGGGTCTGCTGCTCTGGTGTTATGGTGAGGCAGCCCATCACAATGACAGCATGTGGCAGAGCAAACCCACTTACTTCATCAGCCAGGAAACAAAAAGATAATGAGGGAAGGAACTGGGAAGTCTCCTCCAGAGGCCCACCCATCCCCAGTGATCTAAAGTGCTCTCACTAAACCCCACCTCTTAAAGGCCCCTTTGCCTTTCAACTGCACCACCATGAGGACCAAGCCTTAACCCAGGGCATTTGGGGAATGTTCCAGATGGAAACTTCAGCAGGCCTGAATAACAGTGCCTCTCATTAGCAGTTATGATGACGAAGTTTCTGCCTGGTGAGGAGTCAACGTCACTTGTCTAGACCAAGTGGCCTAGGTTGGTGGCAGAGCTAGGGTTCAAACCCTGGTTATGCCTGCTGCCAATGCCTTTTCTGCCAGACCGTGCTGCTGGTATGGAGCCAGGAACCATGTGACAGAATGGACAGAGGTGGCAACAGCAATGAGGAAGCAGGACTGACTGTGGGACCAGGTTCTTGCAGCCCCAGTTCACCCATTAGCTTCTGCCCATCCTCTGCTGGGTCAGATGAATTGAGGGACCCCAGTGTCTGCATCTGTCAAAGGAGTGGTTCTCTGTGCAGCCTCAGCACCCACTGCAGGATATTCCTGATGAGGGCATCTGGCATAGCAGGTCGTCCATGTTTCAAAAGCAACAGGGGCCTGGCAGGTCCGGGAAGTGCAAGAATAGGGATTCCAGCTGAGGTTCTGGGGGTGAGGATGGAGCAGCAATGGAAGAAATGGGAAGGGGTGGGGTGCAAGGCTTCATAATCCCTGGATCTTGCCCAGAATTGGCCCTGGAAGCCAGGTGAAACTACAGAAGGGACATGCACTACGTGTCTGTGGTTTGTTCTTTGGTTTCTAGAGGGGGAGAAAATGGAGAAGACTTTTTTAAAAGTCTCTGTCTTGGGGAAACCATACATGATTCATATCCACCACTGGGTTGACCACTCAGGTTACTTAGGAGTCTCTAGGCACTGCAGTAGGGCAAGGGGCCTGTATTTGTGTCTCCTGAAGGACATGAGGCTTTTCTGTCCTATCTGTTATGGCTCAGCCTTCTGCTCACTTCTGTTTCTCATTGGTGTGTGTGTGTGTGTGTGTGTGTGTGTGTGTGTGTGTTCGAGGTCATGGATGTCTGTGTGCTTGTGCGTGCATGTGTGTACTTGTGCAGGTGTGTGTATATGTGTGTGTATACTTGTGCGTGTGTAGGTCACAGATCAACCTAAGGTATCACTGCTCAGGTGTGGTACACCTTATTTTTGGGGACAGGGCCTCTCACTGGGACTTGGGTCTTGCTTGTTAGATTAGGCTGGCCCGTCAGTGAACCCTGGGGCCTCCCCTCCCCCTTCTGCTTCCCAGCACTGTATTACAACCACACGCTACCACAGCTGGCTTTTTATGTGTGTCCTGGGCACTGAACTCAGCAAGCACTTTGCTGACTGAGCCACCTCTCTGGTCCTTGAGACCTCACTTTGGTCCCCTACTGGGGACAGATCATGAAGGCGGAAGGGTGTGCGTACAGTAAGACCCCTCAGACTCTCTATGGTTTGCAGCGCCTGAGAACCAGTCAGCGCCAGTTGCTTCTCACCAACGTGTTGCCTGCAGCCCATCTTGGGGTTACAATATAAAACAGCCTTCTTGTTGATTTGGGGTAGGGCAGAGCAGTGCCAGGCTGCGGGAAACAGGTGGAATCAATATTGCTAATTCTTACTAAATTTAATTGTTTGAAAACCTCATCAAACCAATACAGACTGGATGTAACAAAGTAGGCGAGTAGGGAGAGCTCAACTGGCAAAGTACCGACGCTGTAGGCATGAGGACCTGCAATTCCCAGTAGGCAGGCGTGGTAGCATATACTAGTAATCCCAGCACTGGGGAGGCAGGGATAGCTGGCCAGCTTAGCTCACTGGTTAGGTATGCCAGTGGGGGGACTCCTCTCTCAAAATAAAGTGGGCTGTGCTTGAGAATGAAATCTAATGTTCTCATGCCTCCACATGTATGGACACTATCCACATTTATACACACATGTGCACCACACACATGTACACACATATGCTGGTCATTTGACCAGTGAGCTATCTCACCCCTCCCCTTTTTATGTGGTGACTTAAGTCCAGCCAGTACTTTCGGCTTACAGCACATCTCACTTTAGATGTTAGCATTTCATCAGGAATACTTGGAGAGTATTTATGGTCCATGAAGTATGAGCTGGACAATGGTGAAATGCGTTGTTCATTAATCTCACCCATGAACTTCTTTGCAAGTACATGGCTAGTGGCTAACGGCTTGGGCTGCTCTAAGTGTCTACTCTGTTTATGGACCCAGGCTGTCCTTGTTGTTGAGTTGGATGTTTGACATTTTCCAGCCTGGGTCCGGCCACATTTTTATCCAAGATGATCTACATTAGGGTTCCCCAGGATTGCACCACTGACTTTTAAGACAGATAATTTTTTTTTTGTTGGGGTAGGGGTGCCATATTGTACACTATAGTCTTCAACTTGACCTCTAGCCACTGGGTGCAAAGAAACACCCAAGTTGTGATAATAAAATATAACTCTAAAGTTGAACAAATACCCACTAAAGGGGACCCCTACTGAGGATACAGAGCCACACCTGTCCAATTTATGACTACCAGTACTGGCTAATCCATTATAATCTGTACTGTCTAATCCAGGACTATCAAGTGCAAGGTAGTCCATCCATATTGGTCAATGCATGGTCTATATGACTCCATATGCTTAGTGTGGAGTGACTTTGGCCTGAAGTCAGGCATTAATGTTCCAAGAACAGAAAGCACACACCCACACATGAATTTTGTGTGGCTTATGAAGTTTAAAGTATCTGAATTGATTTTTGACAATTTCATGAATGAATTTAATACAGAAACCTGGGCTTCTAGTTTATTGGACATCACTGACCTCACTGTGACCTCATTCTCATTTTGAGTTACCAGCTGGAGCTGAGTATCAAGTGCCCCCTCCAGGAGGGGGCGTGTTCTTTTTGTGATGGTCACCTGATTCTTTTGAGCAGTTGAGTGTGTGACCCTAGATCTGTGCTGACCTATGCAAATCTATACACCAGCCAGTTCAGGCTTGCCTGAGGAGAAGCTTTCAAGGAAGCCATTGACAATGGGTGTGATGACACCATGACTAAAAACCACTTGTCCAGACGGGTTACTCCTCCTGCCTTCTTGACAGCAGGGGTACCAGCGAAAGCAGCAGTTCTCAACCTGTGGGTCGCGACCCCTTGGGGTTGTGTGTCACATATCAGATATCTTGTATATCAGATATTTACATCAAGAGCAGTAAAATTACAGTATGAAGTAGCAACAAAATAATTTTATGGTTGGGGGGGTCACCACAACATGAAGAACTGTAGTAATGGGAGGTAGCATTTCGAAGGTTGAGCACCGCTGCTCTGGAGAGTCTCGGGATTCTAGCTGCCCCTAGGTTCCTGGCACCACTGTCTGACAAGCCAACTCCTCTTCCCTTTGGATGCCTTTTCCTGACCCAGAGGATGGCAGAGGCCATACTTGGTGAACTGAATTAGCCATCTTGTAAGGAGTCGGGGAGGAAGCCCCAAGAGAGCGAAGTCTTGGTGGATGTGTATTGTTGATGTGTTGTCAAGGACCTTAGCACCTCAGACCCATGGGGAAAATGGCAATGCCTTGCCCAGGGAGGTGAGGCTCAGAGGGAAAACACTAAGCCTCCATCTGGCCCCTATGTGGGTATTGAGAGCGCGTGCAGAAAATGTCCACTGTAGCCTTCTCTCCCTGGATATATGGTCTAAAGAGTGTTCCCCTACCAAGGCTGTTCCTTCTGAGAATATCATCGAAGCCTGTCCACTTGATCCAGCTGTATACCATAAGCCCCGCCTCCTTTGTTATCTGCATGTGATAACCCAGCTGCCTTGTTTGTTCGGCTGTGTGCAATAATCCTGACTCCCTGTTTAACATCCAGTAATAAAAACACTGCGCTTCCATGGTGCTGGGGTTTCTTCAGCTGAACGTTCAGACCACCCAACCCCAGCTTTTCTGTCTCTGTGTTTGTCTTGCCTTCATTCATTGACTATCCCCGTCAGGCCCAAAGTCCCTGGAGCCATGCTAGGTGTGGCAGTGTTCTCTCCTGTATGGGTCTGTCCTGGAATCCAGCACGGGCCATGGAGTCTGAATGTTTTGAGAATTCCAGGCTCAGGAGGCTGACTTAGATTCCAGTGGTGGTAGGTGCTTTAGTGTGCTTCTCCGTTCCGGTGAGAAAGCACTGATCCAAAACAACTTGGGGGGAGGAATGGGTTAATTTGTCTTATGGATCACAGTCCAAGGCTGGAACCTGGAGGCAGGAACTGAGGGAGAGACTATGGAGGAAAGTTGCTCGCTTACACCACATGGCTCACCCTTTCTTTCACAACCCAGGACCATGTGCTCAGGGATGGTGGCATTGCCTGCCCCTCTTGCACCAATTAGCCATTATGAAATGTCCCCACAGACACAACTGGCCCATCTGACAGAGGCAGTTCTTCAGTGGTTTCCTCTTTCCAGGGGACTCCAGGCTTGGGTCAAGTGGACAGCTGAAGCTAGCTATGATAAGGATCTCTGTCCAGTTCCTTTCTCCAGGGATGAACCCATTTGTCTGTAGCCGAGATGATCCCTTGGTGGACGCTGACCTCAGCTAGTGGACGCTTGTAGATCCTAGATCAGTGGTTCTCAACCTGTGGGTCGTGACCCCTTTGGGGGGTCACATATAAGATATCCTGCACATCAGGTATTCACATTATGATTCATAACAGTAGCAAAATTACAGTTCTAACGTAGCAACAACGTAATTTTATGGTTGAGGGTCACCACAACACAAGGAACTGTATGAAAGTTCAAGCCACGGTCCCAGATGAAAGCCTGTGGTGAATAGTAGCTGACACAGGCGATACTAAGGGCCTCTTTCTCCCAGTCTGGAGATTTCCCCAGCTCCTGTGGGACTGGCTGAGACCTCAGTGGCCGAGGGCCCACTCCTCCCTCTACCCAACTCTGTCTTCCTCACTTTCTCACAGGTGTCTTGCCCAGGGCCCTTCCCCAGCATCTCTTCCAGAGTGGTTCCTAAGGAACCCACTCCGAGACTTGGCAGGTCCTTGTAAAAATCTGGCATCCCTTTGGCACATCCCTTGTCCCCACCCCCACCACCCCAAATGATCTTAGAACATCTGGATGCCTTTACAGCTGAGGATTCCATAGCGAAATGGGCTTTCCAGCTGTGGCTTGTGGCTGAACGTCTGCTGTTTGCAGAGCAAGTCCCTGGATAATTTGGACACTGTTGCGGCCACCTCAGATGTTGATATAAAACAAGGAGAGACAGAGAGAAGAACATTCTACTTAAGTAATCAAACCAAATCCAGGCGCTCATACACCACAGCTGCTTGTGGGAGAAACAGCTCCAGCTTCTTGCCTTCTTCCAACCAGGGTCCTTCCAGCTTTCCCAAAGCCGTGTTTGTGCCTGGCTTTTACCTAGAAGAGAAGCCACGGGCCTTTGTCTTCTACCTGAGCAGCCTGATCAAGGTAGGCATCCTTGTCCCAAGATGAGGTTTTCACTTCATCACCCAAGTGACACATTCTGTTCGGAGAGCCTGCAGACACACTGCCATCTTCAGGGTAAAACTGAAACTCCTTGGTCTGGGATTCTGGGACAGAATCTGCGATTCCATGACTTCGGTTAAGTCCCTCTGCAATTTCTGAAGTTCCTCTCAAGACTGCAAATTTCTCCTGCAAATTCCTGCCCAAACAAATCACCTAAGATTTTCTTAAACATCCTGCTTATTTGTGTCCATGTATTAATGCAGGAATGGATCTCTCTACCGTTTGTTGTTGTTTTTACACATTTATTCACTCCTACACACAATGATATGAAATAATCTTTTTTTTTTTTTTTTTTTAACACTGTGCATTTGGAAGTTTTAGCAGAGACCTCCTGCCCCAGGTCCTTGTTCCCGACATCTGCGCCAAATCTTGCTTCTCCCATTACCCAAGCTGTTCCTGCTCTAGGATGACACTGACCACTGAACTGTAGGGGCAGAGGTCATCTGGAGAGGTCACATTACACTAGAAAACTTCAGGGGGCCAACAAGATGGCTCAGCAGGCCAAGGTGCTTGCTGCCAAGTCCGAGGACCCAAGTTTGATCCTGGAACCCACATGGTAGAAAGAGAGAACTGACTGTTGCAAGCTGTCTTCTCATCTCCACGTGCTTGTAGAAGTACATAAGCACGTATTTGTGCATGCACGTAAACACACACACACACACACACACACACACACATACACACACACACACATCAGCAATACATAAACAAATGGGAAAGACTACAAATGTAAAATAGAGACCGTGAGACAGGAAGTTATGCATTTCTTATCTTTTCACCAGACTCTGCTGGATGGTTTCAGGGCAGAAGGGAGCAGAGCTGCCCTCAGGGCCCTCTTTCTCCTCTCCATGTCTGGGAACTGAGCAGGGCTCTCCTTGTGAGGCACTACACACACACACAAGCTTATGCTTCCTCCACTCATTCTAAGCCAGGGCTTCTCAACCTTCCTAATGCTGCGGCTCTAATACAGCTCCTCCTGTTGTGGTGACCCGTCAACCATAAATTTATTTTTTGTTGCTACTTCCTAACTGTAATTTTGCTACTGTCATGAATCGTAATGTAAATATATGATAAGCAGATAATTTTGGGCGACCCGGTGAAAAGGTCATTTACCCTTTAGAAGGGCCATGACCCACAGGTTGATAACCACTGTTCTAATACTGTCCCAAAAGTTTCTACCTCGGAGACAAATTTGGATCCAGACACCATTTGCTCTCAGGGCATGAAGGCCATCCTGAGCTCGGTCTCGTTTGCCTTTCAGTCCAAAAGGAGCATTTAAGAATAATGACCTGATCTTTATGTTCCGGCACTTCTGTTAGCCCTCTCCACGTCAGCACGTATTGTTCTTGCAGAGTCTATGATGGACGTTGGGTGTTTGTGACACAGGGGAGGAGGCTTGGGATTCATACCTGGGGAGGCAATCCGCAGCTACGCGCAGGGCAGAGGAAATGCCTTGTCTGTGATGTGCGCGCGCACACACGCACGCAGGCACGCACGCACGCACGCACGCACGCAGTCTCAATCAAGAGCCCAGCCTGCCTCAAAGATCTCTGGGTAGCCTCAAAAATGCAAACCTTCACACTCCTCCACTGATCAGCCATTGTCACAGGCTCCCTTCGAAGGAGGTGTGACTTGAACGTGGCGCTTTTCTGCAGCTGTCTGCTGGCAGCAGGTCAGTCACTGGGGGAGGAGGAGGGTTTTGTTCCAAAGTAGTGGCACATCACAGCATCTAGCACCCTCATGTTACCTCACGTAATTCTCTGCCGATTCTTGTGCTGTGTCTGCTTTACAAATAAACACACGGAGGCCCAGAGCAGTTTCCACACTCGTTCATTCAAGGTCATGCTGGCAATGTGCGGTAGAGCATCTTTCTGGAGTTGCCCCAAGATCCCGTTAAAAAGACTCTCAGTATTTCCCAGTAGCTATGCAGAGTTAAAAATGCCCAGACGCCGAGGACTGGGCATATAGCTCATGGGTGGAGCCTCAGATTTGCATCCCAGCACTGAAAAAACAAAACAAACAAACAAACAAAAAAACACCCCCCCCAAAAAAACCAACTTATAAACTCTGACCATTTAAGTCAGACTTGATTAAAAGGAGGGGCCGGAGGCTTGGAGCCTGAGTAGCAGGCACCTTGAGAGGATTGAAGTAATCTAAAAATGCAAACCTCAGGATTAGCTATTAGCCTTTATTTAGACAGACGAGAGAAGTGCTCCAAATATTTACAAACCGGTTACCATGAAATTCAAGTTAAATCTGTATTTATTCTGTATCTTGTCATCATAAAGTTGATTTTCTGTCCAAGTATCTTTCCTAAGGGGGTGAGACGCTTTCCTAAAATATTGAAAGGTTTATTTTAATAGTTCCAAGGACCGTAGACTTTTACATGGGAGACCGTGAATATCAGTTACAGAGACTAAATTTATTGGGATGTTTGGAGAAAACTGTGTTTGTTCACTTCGAGTTGTAAACTCTGCTTTTCATAAGAGGTTGGGTTCTTCTCACGAGCTCTGACAGCGAGCCTGCCTGGGCCTTGCTCTAATGAGCCCAGCCAACACAAAGCACTGTGTTGCTTCTCAATTAGAGGCACAAATGAAGCCATTTGTCCTCCTATGAAGAGATGTGTGCAGGAACAGTAAAGGAGTGACGAGAATGGGAAACCTGAAAACACTGTTGGAACTTTGTTCTCCGGTGAAAACCGAGGTTGGTCAGAACGGGGTCGAATGGTGCCGTTGTAAGAGAGGGTAGGACACACAAGGGGCTGAGTACAAACCCAGGGTCCTTGTCAGTTCTGTTATTAAGACGATGTGGTTTGGGGGAGGGTGTTATGGATTGAAATGCCTCCTCCCGATTTATGCTGGAGTCCTAATTCACAAAACTCCAGCGTGTGACAGTTGTTGGAGGTTGGTAATTCCGGAGCAGTAACCAAGTTACAATGACGTCACGGGGCGTGGGCTCATCCTGTATGGCTGGTGTCTGTATACAGATGGGGCCATTTGGATGCAGACAAATGTACACACAGGGAAGATGATGTACACATACACACAGGGGGATGGCAAGCCCTGGAAGACATGCTTCTACCCCAGCTCTCAGCAGGAACCAGCTAGGACAACACCTTGATGGAGGCGGTGGTGCATTCTTCTGTCTGAGGCTGTCCATTGGCTCTGGAGGTGGTGGTGAATTCCTGTGTCCGAGGCTGTCCATTTGCAGTTCTCGGTGCAAGCTGCCTTCGTGTCTCAGTTACATTCCTCGTTGCTGTGACAAAACGTCTGACGCAAATAGCTTACGGGCAACAATTTCGTCTCATGGTTTCACAGAGTGTCTGTCAGTCCATTGTGACAAAGGTGTGGGCAGAACAGGAAGCTCACAGTGGTATGAGCTTGTTTCAAGGGCCCTCATAGACGGGTAGCAGGCCATTCCTGGTGACCTATTTCTGTCAGCCAGGGTCCATTTCCTAAAGTTTCCAGAACATCCCCCATATAAGGGCTACCAGCTGAGGGACAAGCATTCAAAACACAAGCTGGTGGGGGGGGGGGCGGTTCAGACCTGAACCGTAGCAGCTCTGGCCGTGGATCCAGCTCTCCAACCCCGATTTCTGTCATGTCAGTGTGCTGCACTTTAGAGAGCAGCTTCATTCCTCTCACCTGCTTTTACTGCTGCTTCCCGAAGAGAGTCCAGGCTGCCACAGTGACTTTCTGGAAATCTGTTCAAACACCTCTTCCATTCCTCTTCCCTTGGCGTTTGTTTCTACTGCTTCCCCCTTGGTAGCAATGATCATGGCGACAGAGAATGGTCCAGCGTCTGTCAGGGATGCTCTGACCCTCCCACCCTGCTTCTCTCAATGTTTCTTTGACAAGATCTTGTTATAGAGCCCGGGCTGGCCTTGAACTCAGGATCTTCCTGCCTCAGCTGCCTGAGAGCTGTGTTTACAAGTGTGTACTACTGTGCCCGGTGCACTGGCCCTCCCTTTCTTCCCCCTCATTCGCCTGCTTGCTTACACAAATCTGTGCTCTATAGGTCATCCGTCCCCCTCCCATTTTCATGTCTGCTGACAATTAACCCGCAGCACCAGCCCAGCATGCCTAGCCGCAGGTCCCCCTCTGCCCAAGCCCTTGCAAGCACAGCCACAAAGACAGGCTGTTTGGTGCCAGTAACACCGTAGGGAGACTCTGGCACCAGTCCACCTGTCCGAATTGAGATTCATTTTCTTTCTAGGTTTTTTTTTTTTTTTTTTTTGTTCTTTCTTGGGTATCATTTTTAAAATGAAAATTGGCACCAGGTTGATGATAGGAAATCTGGGAAGTGAGAAAAGGAATTTATTTTTCACTGGTGAGCCAGGAAAATATGCTTTAAATATAAGCGGTGGGTGCAATTGGGAAGTTGGGCATTGTAAGTGAGAGCTCTCTGTGTGTGTGTAAATCAGTGAGTTCCAGCTCAGGGCTCAGGGCTTTTAATATATGGCTGTGGACGGGTGTGTGCAGGTGTATGTGGAAACAGGGGGATCTGCCTATACAAAGGTATGTAGTTACCCAGGTGTGTGTGTGTGTGTGTGTGTGTGTGTGTGTGTGTGTGCGTGTGCGCGCGCGCCAACACTGTTGTACATATAAATGGGTGTGATGGAGCACAAGTGTACACGGTTTGTGAATATGTTCACACTTAGGAGCGTATATGTGTGGAAATGTTGGCTTCTCAGCAAGCAAGGGACGGAGTTACAGTGGGACTGTCCTAAGTAGTTGGTAACTATGCCACTGTTCTTGCTTCTCTGTCAGCATGGGGCTTCTGGATTCCAGGACAATGGGACCTTTTCCCTTCTCACATACCCAAGATTTGCCCCGCCCTTCTACCCTGCCTCAGGACTAGCCTGGATGAGACATCCATGGGGAGATGTGTTGAGGAGAAGAACATCCAACACCCCCTGTCCCACTCTGCTCAAGTCGGCTGTGTTCCAGGTTTACCAGGACCCAGCCATGCCAACTTCCCCAGCCCCCAGCGTGAGCCATGTCCATCCTGCTGGCCCCAGCTCAAGCACACTGTTTCTGCCGAGAGCTTGGAAGTGCATGCAGGATCCCTTTGCCAGGACCGGGCTGCCAAGCCTCTTCCACTTTGCACGTGCTAGTCTAAGGGAAGAGGACAGCACCCAGCTCACTACTACCAGCCAGCTCCTTCCAGCGGCCCAGGTCCAACCCAGCTGTAACCCAGGCCTGACCTCCATGCGGCACAGGAATGGCTATTAATTCTGCCACCACCAGATATTCTGACAGTTGGCCATTAGCTTGCTTTAACCATGCAACCTGCTACCCTATCTTGTCCCCCTCATTTTATCTAGGTTTTCAGTTTAGAGAGAGGGTGCCCGAGAGTTTCATGGGTTTATAGCACATCTTCAGAAGAGATGGCAGACATGAAGGGATGGCTGGCATTGCTGGCGGAGTCCAGGGAGGGGACTCTTTAATAGCCTCATGATTCTGCTTGCTTCCTGACCTTCGTATTCCAGCCTCCAGCTCCAAGCTTGGCTTCACCTCACTGCTTACTCAGAAGGGGGCATCTGGGCTATTTCAGGCTGCTGTAGCAGAGCAGTCTTGGAAGGCAGGGGGGCTTCTTATTAACATTTCTTATGGTTCTGGAGACAGTCTTAGATCAAGTCCAAGACTAACTGGTAAAGTCCAGCTTCCTGCTTCATAGAAGGCTGTCTGCTTGCTGTGTCTTTCCAGGCAGAAGGGGCATGGAATCTCCTTTTATAAGGTACTAACTCCATCCGTGACTGTTGCTCTCTTATTCCCCAACCTCTTCTCAAAAGCCCTCACCCAAAATGCTGTTTCACCTGTACTGTAGCATCAGCATAGGGCTTTGAGGAGGATGTGAGCATTCAGTAGGTGTGTATGGTGAGACTTGGCTCACCCAGAAGTATCCAGCCATCAATCCATGAGTTTCCAAAGGGCCCAAAGGGGAGAGTTGGGTGGTGGACAACCTGATGGGTGTGTCTCTGTGACTCTGCCCAGCAATTCAAGAGAGACTGAGGATTTTGGGGTACAATTAATAGGACACAGAATAAAAAAGGCACGTTGTTAAGGAGCAGGGCTTAGGGTGCCACATTGGGGACAGAGGGGGCCACTTGGGAGGTGGGGTGAAGTCCAAGGTATTAGTGACCCTTAATGAAGAGATAGGGATTATGCTTTGTCTTACTACCCGAGGCTGAGGCAGGAGAATAATGAGTTCAAGGCCAGCCTTGGCTCTATAACAAAACCCTTGTGTTTGTGGTACTCACAGCAGATCGAGGAAGCAGATGCATTGATAATTAGTCACCGTCTGAAATGCAGATTTAAGAAGATGCTCTGTATCTTATTTGCTGACTTGAGCACCCCAACTGAGGGGCAACAACTTTGGTGGTCTCTGTGAGACCATCAAAGGCACGCCTCCCTGGGCCCCAGGATGAGGGTCTCTGATGTACTCCAGATGCCGGGCAATGTTGTTTGTCTTTTGAGGGAATCCCACACTCAGTTCTGTAGGTCAATTTACCACCATCCTTCAAAACTCTCATCAGCTCTGAGGCCTGTTGGGGTGGGAGCTAACAGTGTGAACAGAAGATCTGCTTGACACAAGCCTAGCATCACCTGGAAAGAAGGGACCTTAGCCGAAGAATTGCTGCTATCAAGTTGGCCGGTTGTCTTGTCTGTGGGAGCATTTCTTAATGCCTAATTGATGTGAGAGGGCCCAGGCCACCAAAAGCAGTGCCATTCCTGGTCACATGGTGCAGGGTTGTGTAAGACAGCTATTAGTGTGAGCCATGTGCAGCAAGCCAGCAAGCTAGCGAGCAACATTCCTCCAATGGCTCTGCTTCAGTTCCCGCCTCCAGGTCCTAGCCTTGAGTTCAACCCCACTGACCTCCATTTTCTGGATGAAATGTGGTGTTAACAGACAGATGTCAGGGCATGTGGCTTTTCACTCAGTAGGCAGGGCCTTTCTCTGCCTTACTCCAGCAGAGAGCCATGGGGCATGCCTGGGGTAGCTGGGTAGAATACAGTCAAGGCTGTGGATAGCAGATGGCCACAGCTGGAGGGAGTGGAATCAGATGACACATATCTTGAGAGAGTGGCAAAGGTGATGCTGAAGTTGGCTGTGGACCCTATCTAGAGACTCAGAGTGGTTCCTTGCTCTTCCCGAGGAGAGTGCCCCTTTGCTTGGTTCAGTGCTGATCGGAGTGACCCCCATAACTCCCTTAGTCACAATTGCTATGGCCTTTGTGGGGGCCCAGAGTTGAATGGAAATTGGATGTGAAAGGTCCCTGACTGAGTAGTTGCCATGGCAGGGAGGTACTCAGTGTTGTAGGGAAAGCTGTGCCACAAGGTCACCAGACCCCACTGTCCCCAAATCCCTCCCAAACTGTGGAAGGATTGAGCTTGACACACTCATTTGCTGCCTGTTAAAAGTCCATTTTCTGAGCCCAAGCTGGAGCCTGTGGGGCGGGTTTGAGGGTCCTCTCGGCGAAACAGCTGCTGCAGCCGCTTAACTTGCAACATAAATATTGGTCTGCCCCAGAATGAGGCTCGGCTGCAATTGTCTCTGGCGCGCAGATCTGAGTGAGCTGTTTGCCTACATTCCATCCTGCCACGCCTGGCTCACAGGACATTTCAGAATCCAGGCTGGGTGTTGGCTGACCTGAGTCCACTGGGGCTGGGGGTGGGTGGGTCCAGCCCCCAAATCCTCTTGGGGAAAAAGAATTCCACCATTGGACAGAGGAGAGGAAAGGAAGGTGTAGGGGTGAGGTGTCTTGTATCTTATCGCCTCACCCACAGAATCAGACAGACGCACTTCCCACAGGCACAGCAGGAGCCCAGTCCTAACCTGGTTCCTTTTGGCTGCTCCGCCATGGCAGTCTCATATGCCTCAGAGTGGAATGGCCACAGCTCAGCCTGCCCGTGCTGCGCCCATGACCTACTCTGGAGTTCTTAAATCTGAGTGTGAGCCATAACCATATCACCTATGACCACTAAACTCCAGTGGTGCTGGGATCACGGTGACAAACAGGACCATCCAGGTTATAGTAGCGAGACAGATGAGACATTCGGACCCATCACTAAACAAAATGAAGTTGTAAGTGTGAACAAATTCCATGGCCGGGAGTGACCGGAAGTCCCCTGGGTGTCATGGCCTCTCCGAGGGAGTGACAGGTTCGAATCCTGTCCTAGTGTGCTTTCTCTTGCTTTGGTAAATTCCACAACCAAAGGCAACTGGTAAGAGGAGGTGAGATTTCATTTTCCAGCTTACGGTTCAGCATGAAAGGAGGTCAGGGCAGGGACTAAAGGCAGGAACTCGGAGGCAGGCATGGAAGCAGAGGCCATGGAGGAGTGCTGCTTACTGGCTTGCTCCCCATGGCTTGCTTAGCTACCTTATACACCCCAGGACTACCTGCCCAGGGATTGCACCACCCACAGTGAGCCGAGCCCTCCCACATAAATCATTAATTTGGAGCATGCCTCACAGACTTTACCTATAGACCAATCTGATAGAAGTAGTTTTTTAATTGACATTTCCTCTTCCCAGATGGCCCTGGTTGATAAAAACAAACCACCACAACAAAACCCAGCACAAGCTGGGATTTCCACCCTTTGTGAATCTCAGGTTCTGAGTCAGTGCAGGAGTGATGGGGGTACCCTCATGTTGTAATGTGTAAGAAAGTGCATGCCAAGGGTGTGCCCATGACAGAGGCTAGACCTCATGGCCTCTTGCCATTCTCCAGGGCAGCCATTGGAATTAGCGACCAATTCTTCTCGTGCCCTCAGATCTGAGTTCCCCAAATCTTTATGCGAAAACTTGCTAAAACCACAGATCCTGAGGCTGAGAGCAGTAGCATCATTTGCAATCCCAGCCCGGAGGCTCATTTGGGGCCAGGGTTTTGAGACCAGCCTGAACAGCAGAGCAAAATTCCATATCCCAAAAGCACCAGGTGCACTGCTCCCTGTAGAATGTGCAGGCCTGTGATGGAGAGACCTTGGAATCTATGGTTTTGCAGTCACTTCAATCGACATGGGGTAGCACATGACACACATGTTGGAGGATCATAGCTTACATACCCGAGTGAGGCCCTGTATTCCTCCTCCAACCTCCAAGATGCAGCTCTGTAAACAGGAAAAGCTCCTCTGAGCTCCGATGGCCTACCTATCTGCTCTCTGTCTCAGCCCTGCCCTGCTGAGCTGTGTAAAATGCTGCTTTAAAATAAGCAGCTGCTCAAACTATGAAAGCATCATGAATTTATGACTACACAGGGCAGGGCATCTTCCTGGAGGGGAATATTAAGCTTCACTGCTGGCCCCAGCATGATGCTTTGGAGGGAAGTAGGCCCACCTCCTCCCACAGGAGAGGAAAACCAGTCCCTGTCAGGGACAGAAGTGGAGCCGGTGGGCTGTCTGCGACTGTGTGGGGATGTCCTGGGTACCCTGGGCCACTGTGAGAAGTCTAGAGGCTCAGCCAGGGGTCCTCCACTATCCTGCTCCATACTCCCTCGCTTCGTGGTCCACAGCTTCATAAGTCCTCCCTTGTCTAATAATCAGCATGCGTCACACGTGCTAATGTAATAACAGCCTCTAATTACTCATTGCATCTCTGAGGCCACTTGCTGTCTGTTGTGGGATCAGAGGAGGAGGGGGAGGGGGCGCTAGGAGAGCCTCTCCCTCCCATGTTATTGTATTCACAGCACTACCTTTTCTCTTTTTTTTCATTACGGAATTCAGTCTTTTCTGACATTATCCTTACCTCAAGCATCAGCCCGGGCCAGTGGTCTTGGCCTATCCTGTCCTGGCTCTGGGGAAATGGAAGAGGAACCTAGTCAGTCCTTGCCTGGAGGTTTCCTGCCATGGCCTTGGGAGGCTGACCCACAGACAGGAAAAGATGCAGCCAGGCCTTCCTTTTCCTTGACTCTGGGTGCTTTTCTCTAACCAAAGCCCTTGTCAGTGGCTGCTGTGTCAGCCTCTGGCTTCTTTCATTGTACTGGTCTATGTCAGGATCTGCTCAGGAAGCAACCAGGTCAGGGGTCAGGCCAATAACCTAGAGTGTATACTTCCTCTGTCTATGTGTTTCTTGCACCTCCATCTTGTCCTGAGAGCCCTGTCCAGTTCCCACGATAGAGATAAGAATAGCACCCACCTGCAAGAGCCCCCAATGGGGATCAAGTCAGCGGTCCTCAGATGAGATGGAGCACTTAAAATCTCAGGGCCATCAAAACAAGTTTGAGTGCCTGGGACCTCAGAGGCCCATACAGTCCCACTTTAACCAGCCTCTTAGGGAGAGGTCTGAACTTTAGCGTTTAAAACCTTCTCCTAGCCAGGGTGTTGCAGTGCCTGGCTGGGAGCACAGATGGCAACTGACAACTGCACATTGCAAGTGAGGAGTCCATTGTCACTTTACTGTCTATTGTGCTGAAAGTATTAAATGGCATTGCATGTTAAGCTGTTCATTTGTTGAGGCTGGTGGGCTAAGGAGAGCTTCATTAATTTAAGAAATCTTTAATAAAAGAAATACAAGTATACCCACATAAAGGGTGAGTTCTTCAAAAGAAGCAGATTATTTGGCATCTCTGCTTCCTCATCCCTCCCCTCCAATACCCCCCCCCCTCCCCAGCCGGGGAAGGGGAAGAAGAGGAGGAGGAAAAGTAGGACGGGAAGAGGAAGAGGACGAGGGTGCTAAAGGGAAGTGGTGCTTCTGTAGGAAGGAGAGGTGGAGGAGGTTGCTGGGGGCCTGTGGAGGAAGAGTTTAGCACTTCGGGGATATCTGCCACAGGATGTTGGAGCTTGGTTGCTGGTTCTAAGAAAGGCTCCCTTTGTGGGGTCTTTAGGGCAGCTAAGGCCTTAGCCAATGAAAAGGAAAGTCCCCCTACTTGAGAATGTGGTGGTGGCTCTGGGTATTTAGAGGGCTGGGGGAACTGGTTAAAGGTGTAGATTCCCTGGGTTTTTACCTGCAATAAGGCTGCCTCAGCTTGAACTCAAGGCAGTCAGCACTCCCTCGGTACCATAGGCATGACCACCCAGGCTACCTTCAAGATATGATACCCCACCCTACCTCAAGAAGTAGAGATTAGGTTTTGCATCACCTAGGGATGGAAGGTGTAAAGCTAGAGGTAATTGGCTATTTTTTTAAAAAAGGTACCAAGATGTTACTGGTACCACGATAAGGTGGCATACAATTCATACTTACTGCTCTCCTAAGACACAGCTAACATAGTTATCCACACAACGGTGTCAGTGGGCCACAGAGGAGCCCAGAAGGGCCCGGGGATCCTGTCTGAGGAATAGACTGACTGGGAAAGAAGAACGTGCTCAGGGTCACTGTCCCAGCATAGGGACTTCAGAATAAGGAGAGAGAAGGTAATTCATCCGGATAAGGAGGGTGGAGCTGGAATAGATTCCTGTTTAGGATGATGGGGCTGGAGGATGGGAGGTGGGGGTGGGGTTGCTCAAAATATAGAACTCTGGGCCATATCTCAGTTTGGATGATGTCAGCCTGTGGATCTGGGAATCTGTATGGTTGACAAGCAGCCTCTAGGGACTGACGTCCAGTGTGAGAAGTAGGGAGAGGCAGGGCCCAGGGCTGTCCTGGATACACGTGGACAGTGTCAGCTAGAGGGGGAAACCAGGATGCCCTGGGTCAACCTGGGCAGAACTAGATTTCCTGCCATTCTTATTCTGCCTCTCTCTACTCCTGCCTTAGGGCTGCAGACTAGCTTTGTTCCCCTGGGGCCGCATTGCAAGTTCCTCCTCTTGGCATCTAGACCTGTGGTGGGCTTCTTTCTCAAGCCAGGCCTTGTCTTAAAAAAAATAAAAAAAATTATAAAAAATAAAAATGTCGTGTATGTGCCGACCTGGAAATTACCATATTTATTGGAAACAAGCGAGTCTGCCTGATCTTTCTTCTTTCTAAGTCTGTTTCCTGTCCCTAGGGCTCACATAGGATGCATGGCTGCTCTGTTTGGAGACTGCTCTTCTCGAGGGACAGCAAACTGATTAAGACATAAAGTAGGAGAATGGAGGAATGAAGAGAGATAAGGAAAGGATGGTTTCACATGGTGCCATCTTGGGTAGTACTTTGGAGGCCTGTCTGTGTTGGACCAGAGACAACTGACTTCAAGGAGAAAGGTTTATTTTGACTCATGGTTTTGGGGGTTTCGGTTTGAAGGATCAGTTGGTCACATTGCTCTGGGCCTGTGTTGAGATAGGCACATTATGGCGGGAAAGTGTAGCTGAGCAAAACTAATTCTGGCACAGGTCAAGGAGCAAAAGAGAAAAAGGATGGGAGTTGGATGCCTACAATCCCACCAATGACCTAAAAGCCTCCCGAGGTGCCCAGCCCCAATGGTCCATCACCTCCCATTAGCGCTACCCTGGGGACCAAGTCTTTAATACAGGTGAGCACTGAACATCAAAACCCCAGAAGCATCAGCCACATGGCCAGGGGACCAGGGGACAGGTTGACTTTCAATGGCGAGTGATGCTCAGGGTCACAATCCCAGTGCAGGAATTTCAGAAGAATGCTCTGGAGAGAGGGGAGGTGATTTCTACCTTCCCTAGTTTCACTTACTCATAGCAGCTTGAGGACTGATGGACTTAGCAGATACTCATTTCCCTAAATAGGCCCTATTTGTTCTTCATCAAATCCTCAGCCACCTCTGCATATTCCCATCCCCTAACTGACACCCTCCCCATTACCTCGCTCCTGAATGTTGCAGGGCCTGGCATTGAAGAGCTCTTCTGCCATGTTCCCTCTATAGGTTTCTGGATCTCTAGATACTCTGTGTATTACCTGTGGATGGTGAAAATGACTCATCCAAACCGAGACTTATCTTTGATAGACCCGCCTTCTCCACATCCTCCACTGATGCCTTACCCTGTGCAACCCCCCAGCTCCACCCCATCTGGCCAGTGTACAGTGTTCCTGCTCCACTGGGTCCAGCTGACAGATTCCCTCTGTTCCAAGTCCCCTGTGGGTCCTACCGGATTCCAGGCTGTGCATACCACCCATTCTGTTTTGTGTCTCATATTCCCATGGCAGCCGGTCCCAGGCCGCCATCTTTGTCCATTTCCAAAACAAGGAGTTTGGGGAGAGCTGTGTGTGTGCCTGCAGGGGAGCGGTCTCATGGCTTCCATGAAAAAAAAAAAAAAACAAACAAACCAAGATGTAGTGTTCCTTTAAGCTGGGCACCTGGAAGACAGAGGCAGGAGGTTCTCTGTGAATTGGAGGCCAGCCTGGCCTACATAATGAATTTCAGGTCAGCCAGGGCTATATAATGAAACCCATACACAATAACAACAAAAAATAAAAACAAAATATAATAGCTCTTCTCAGTGATGCTCACTCAGGCTTTTGTCTCCAAGATGTCGGCTTTATTGAGTCACCACTGGGGCTGAACCGGTCATCAGCCTGGATTGTGAACTGGTCTATTTTCCTGGAAATTGGGCTGAGAGGCCACATTTAGTATTATGTATCTGTGAGGGGTCTAAAGTTCCCCTTAGGATATTTTTGTCATTGCTATGACAGAAACATGAACCTGACAGAAACAATTTAAGAAGGAAAGGAAAGCAAAGCTCATGGCTTGCAAGCTTGTCATGGAGGAGAGGGCGTGCGCAGTTCAGGGCAGCAGGAGATTGTGTCTAGGACTCTGCGTCTTGGTTGTTGACCAGGAAGCAGAGAGCTCAAGTTAAGACCAGGACTGGCTATAATCCATTAGGCTATCTACTTCCTCCATCTAAGCCTTACTTCCTAAAGGTTCCAGAAGCTCCCCCAAACAGAGCCACTATATGAGTGCCAAGTGTTCAAACATAGGAGCCCATTGGGAATCTTTCATATACAAACCATAGAGTGAGTGTGTGTGTGTGTGTGTGTTTGTGTGTGTGTATGTCAGTGTTATAAATCCCCTCCATGCCAAAAGTATGGACTGTGATAAGAACAGGACCTTAACAATATTTACATTTGTACCTTAGATCTGCTATGGCAGTGGTTCGCAACAGGTGGGGCTCGACCCCTTTGGAGGTTGAAAGACCCTTTCACAGGGATCACATTATCAGATATTTTGCATATCAGATATTTACGTAATGATTCATAACAGTAGCAAAATTACAGTTCTGAAGAAGAAACAAAATTAATTTTATGGCTGGGGGACACTATAACATGAGGAATTGTGTTCAAGGGTTGCAGCATTAGGAAGGTTGAGAACCACTGTGTTATGTATGCTCAGGTTTTCATCCTCTCTTAGCCTTAGTTTCCTGCTGAGAAGCAGGATGCTTGCGATACCTTCTGAGCCGTTGGAGGCGTCAGGGACAGGTTTCTAAGTACATGCCACCTCCTAGGAACTCAATAAATGCTGGCCACGGTGTGGTTATCATTATTGTCATTAGCAGCTCTGATGGCTTCGTTTTATCATCTGTTTGTGGGTGGTCACTGTTGTCCCCTCCAGCTGCTGGTGCCTGTGCTGGGATCACCTAAGGCCGGGAGCCAGCCTGCAAGGTCTATTTCATAATTAGGTTGGCAGATGCAGGATGCTGTGGACCCCCTGTAGGGGATCACAAATTAATTAGTGTTGTTTGCGGAGGAGGAGGCCCTTCCAACATATTTGATGGTGACAAGCCAGGCCTAGGTGTCTAGTCCCAGTTCTTGTGACTCAGCAGAGGCAGAGGCCCCACCAGCACCATCAGGAGGCCAGGGTCCTAGTGTACTTAGGGGATCGAGGTGGTCTGAAAAGGTAGGGCAGGGCTCAGTCACCCAGAATTGCAGCAAGGCCATGCAGAGAAATATTTTCCATTCGCTCCGGTGCATGGCCTGTGCTCCGCTCCTTTCCAGGTTTGTCTGTTTGCTAGCTCATCTGGGGCTGGGCTGCCTGCTCCACAGCTCAAGAACTCCCAAGGTAACCACTGGGCCACACCCATCTGTCTTCCTCTTGAAGCCTCCAGGAGCCCAGGTCTCACGCCTTGTGCGTAAACGCCTCTGTTCATGTCCTGGGGCAGTGGTTGAGAACCATGAATGTCGTCAGCCTTTAATACTGTAAGATTATTGCATTGCCACTTCCTAACTGTAAATTTGCTAATGTTATAAACCATAATGTAAATATCTGATATGTAGGATATCTGATATGTGACCCCTATGAAAGGGTTGTTTGACCCCAAAAGGGGTCACAACCCACAGGTTGAGAAATGCTGTCCTAGGGGAGCCTGCATCTCCCCCAAGTACTCTGGCCTTGTGTCATCTCTGTGGGGCAGTGAGAAGCAGGCATAACCTGCCTTGCCTATTCCAGTCCTCCTTGATGCCAGGCTGTCAGGCTTTCCTCCTGCCTCACTGCCAGACCTCAGACAAGCACTTTTGAATTATTAACATTTACAGTGGGCTTTCCCAAGATTTTGGTGCTGAGAGGCTCTTCACACGTATTAATTATCTCACTTAATAACCTCAGTGTTCTCAGGTAAGAGACCTTGTTGCTCCCATTCAATGTTTTTTATTCACCAGATTTTATTTTATGCGCATGAGTATTTAGTGTGCATGTAGGTGTGTGCACTGACGTGTGTCTGGTGCCCGAGGAGGCCACAGGAGGGCGTGGGTTCGCCTGGAACTGGAGTTACCGTTGGTTCTGAGCTGCCACATGAGTGCTGGGAGCTGACCCAGGTCTTCTGCAACAGCAACAGGCTCCTTTAACCGCTGGCCGAGCTCTCCCTCCAGCTGTGGTTGCTCCCATTGTATTGACAAATAAATGGAGCCTCAGGGATTGACCTGACAAAATAAACTGGAGGTAGGATTTGAACCAGATTGTCTGACTGTACAATCTTTTTTCTTGTGCTGGAGGGGTATCTGAAAAGCAATCCACAGCCCCTTTGAAATCAGCTCAGTGAATGTACTCAAATGCATCCGATCCTGAGCTGGACCTCAAAGCAAGATACCAAACATTCCCAACATATTTTATACCTTTCCTAATCAATTTCTAGCCCCCACTGGAGATACCCGCAGTTTTCACTGCTAAGCACTATAAGTGAATTGTTTTTCAGTTTTGTAGAAATGTTATGTACATACATATACATGCACATATATACATTGTTTATACATGCATACATGTATATGTACATATGTATATATATATTTTCATTCGTTCAGAGATATGTCTTTGAAATTTACTCATGGTGTTGTATCAATAGTCTTCTGCTTTTACTGTTTTATTGTATTCCTGCAGACCCAAATTTTGCCCATCTCTTCACTTAGTGATGGGAGTCTGAGAGTGGTTCACAGAGTTGTGTTATAATGACTAAACTCCCTTGGGCCATGCCTGCGCAAAGCATTATGGGAGCCTCTGTCTTGTTCCTCGATGCTGGCTGCTTGGGATGGCTAGCACTTTCACTGTGAGTGTGAGGGCAGCCTGGTTGTACCACACCTTCACCAACACAGCATGCTTGTCTTTTAGCCACTCTCACGGAAGGGCGGTGGGATATCTCATTTTTGTTTTATTTTGAATTTCCACGATGACTAATGAATTTGAGTGTATTTTTTTTCTACAATAGCAACCATTTGTATATTCTCCTCTGTTCCAATCTTGTACCCAATTAAAATTTGACTTACTTGTCCTCTTGTTACTGATTTATAGGAATTAGGAGTTCTGATAATGGATTGGTATGACCGTGCCCCCCCCACCCCCCACCCCCCGCCCGTGCCCCAGGCTGTAGCTTGTACATGCATTTTTATTTTCTTTACGTTTTCCTCTCTCCACTTTTTGAGATGTGATTTAATGTAGTTCAGACTGATCTCAAACCCCCTATGTAGTTGAAGACAGCTTTGAACTTCTGATCCTCCTGCCGCAGCCTTCTGAGCGCTGGGACTATAGGTGCGAGCCACCGCGCCTGGCAGTTTATGTGTCTTCTTCAGGATGCCGCTGGGCACCTCAAATTGCCTTGTGGAAAGGAATGGTACTGGGGCTAGAGGAAAGGAGCACTTGATGTGTAAAGATGTGACCAGGTACAATGTGTCCAGGGAAGAGAATACGGGAAGAGAGTATGGCATAAGCAGTGCAAGATGGGTAATGGGAGGTGGATTTGGAGGTACCCAGTGAACTGAAATCCTAAGATACAATAGGTAGATCTGACTTTGCCAGAGCGTGCCTGTAATCTTAGCATTCGAGATTGGGGAGGAGGGTCTTGAGTTCGAGGCCAGCCTGGGTTACAAAGCAAGACCCTGTCTCAAAAGCCAAACCAAACCAAACTGAAACAGGACCTGGTATGTCAAGTCAGAGAGGAGGGTTGAAAGCAAAGACATGAGATTTTTTGGGAAACTGGAAGGGGGTGGCATTTGGCGTGGAAGCCTAGCTGTGTAGACGGAGAAGAGAGTAGTTGGTTTTGGGATGAGGTCTGTGAGAAGTGTCTGTCTCAGCAGCTGGTCCAAGGGGACATGACAAGGGCTTTCTCCCCGCCTGGGGCCAGTGGCATCTCATTCTTCACTCTGGGAGCTGCTGAGAGATAAGCATTATATATTCATTATAAAACGAATAAGCGCACACTCTGCAGGGTGTTGGAGAGAGCTCCCTGTGCCCATTTCAGCAAAGGCTTTCCAATCGCTACCAGTTAAGTGAACATCACCCTCTAAGCAGGTTTCCTGGCTGTGCTGCCCAAGGCAGTCAGTGAGTTGAGACTCCAAAGGTGATTTCTCTCCAAGGAGCTCTTTTTTGGGGTGGGGGATCGTTCCTGCAAAAAGACTCAGCCTTCCTGTGCCTCCTGTCTAGTTCCCTAGACCAGGGAGGAGGGAGCAGGCTGGCTCAGAGGACAAGGGCGATCAGGGCAGGCCTGTGACCTTGTTTCCCGCCCCTGCCTGTGGGCCGTGGGAGGCTCAGACTGGTGAATAGTCCTGAGATTGCCTGCAAACCATCGTTGTTATTGCAAACAGGCATACTTTACCTCTCCTCTCCAAGGCGAAAGCAGGCAGAAAACGCAGATAAGTGCCGTAATAAGAGGCTGTCACAGGCTCCACAATAGCTATTAAAAACTATCAATTATTTAGATACTGGAACCCAAGGGGGGTGGCTTTTAGGTAAGCTTTTCAAGCCCACATAGTGTCAATAGCCGAGTTAATTCCCAGCTCTAGGATTGTACTTAAACATTGGTTACCAAGGGCATTAGGGAGTTAAAGATCCTTCGCAAGCATTCCGATTTCAAGCTAATGGAAATTCCACGGTCCTCTGAGGCACAGTGGAGACTCTGCACCTAGCACAGCGCTAAGCTTTTCAGGCTGGGGACTGACCCAGAAGCCAGGCTCACGAGAGTGCTGAGGTACTGGATGGGAAGGATCTGACCTTGTTTCTCAGGCAGGGAACTTCCCCTTCAGAGCATCTGTGCTGAATGTCACTTCTTACGATGGTCGCAAGGGGGAGCCAGGGCTCTCAGCAAAGGCTTCTCTTCTGCAATCAGGCCCAAGAAGATTTGTTCAGCGTCCAGGGCTCTTCTCAATCTCTGTTCTTTTTCCTTTTGAGACAAGGTCTCTGCATGTAGCCCACGCTGGCATTTAACTCGCGATCTCTCTTCCTCAGGCTTTGGAGTGCAGCCATTATAAATGGGTACCGCCATTCCTGGCTATTATCCGGGATCCTAAAAGCTCAGTTGGCATAGGGACAGAGTAGCAGATGACTGACCTGGAAGAGGGTGCAATGTTTATGAAGTCTCTTCCTCTACCACGGAAACTCTAGAGGATTCTCACCCCTCACCTATGACACCCTGGGCTTTCCTGAGCCCCCTTGTGACTTCCCTGAGCCCTAGCATGGCATCCCCAGGAAGGAGGGAGCCAAAGAGCGGGGTCTGCCTGCTCTTTCTTTTCTTCACCCTACTCTCAACACCCCCTCCTTTTTAAAATTATACTTTCCCTATGTGCAGGGGTTGTTTCAGGTTCTGGGTTTGTGGGATCGGGAGGATGATGGATGTGAGTCACAGAGAAGGACAAGGAATGACTCCTGTGCTCAGTTTGGAGACACAGGGGTTTGCTTAAAACCTGGAGCATTTGAGGGAGCACACAGAATAAGGGGAAAAAAGCCCATCTGGTGAGCGGGTCTCAACTGTGGCTCCGCATGGAACGGCCAATGGGATGCTCTGTTAATGTAGCCTGCTCGGTTCTAGCTCCTCACTGTAAGATGGGGCCAGAACCCCAAGTTATCCACAGCCCTGTATGGGGAGCCACTTAGGGCAATGGGACGGAGGCTTTCTTAACTGCACCACCCCCTTGCCCACAAGCTCTTTGTCCCCAGGTGAAGCAGTATATCATTGTCTGTCTTGCAGTGTTCCACACATGCCCAGGTAGGCTATTGGGGCGCATGGCCACACCCCACCTGTCACTGTACAGTGGATTCCATTAGAGCAAAGATGGAGGAAAGTCTAGCCAGCCTGCCTGCAGCTTGCACTTCTCAGGGAGTAGTTTGGGCCTTTTTTTTTTTTTTTTTTTTTTTTTTTTGTGAGTGGTGCCACTCATGTGCATAGGGACTCAGGATTTTTTTTTTAATGTGGAGGTCAATACTGGCTATGGATGGGGACTTGGGGGTCACTCTGAGGAAGAATCTGCCCATTGAGCTGGTGGCTGCAGGGTGCTGGGATGCAGTTATCGAACACTGAACCTTGAGGATGACTAAGTTCCAGGACTGACATACTATTTTCTTCAGGTGGTCCAAATTTATTGCAAAGGGAAGATAACATGGGGAGAGTGCCGGGGCCCAGAATCAGTGTTTGCACTGCTGGGTCATAGATGAGAAAGGGACCCTTGCTCTTTCCCTCTTCTCTCTCTCTCTCTCTCTCTCTCTCTCTTTCTCTCTCTCTCTCTCTCTCACACACACACACACACACAGCTTTGAGTCATCCACCTATCTAGGAAGATTATTAGATTATTAGCTTGGCTAGTCTATTGGGGGTTCAATTTACAGCCTCATACATGCAAGCAAGCAGAAACCACTGAGCTGTATTTCCAGTCTTGCTGTAAGGAGGAAGGACCAAATGCCCAACGCAAAGGCTTAGGCACATTTGCTGGGTGCTCTGATGCTGAAGAGCCAGCTGCCTTCCAGAGACAGACTTCTCCGACTTCCCATCGTCCTCTGCGTGTCTGCAGCTCTCACCTCTAAGCTTCCATGCGTGCTGCTCCCCATTCCTAGAGACTCTTGTCTTCCTCAGCATCTGAGACAGCCTTCCTCCTCTATAGCGCCAGACCCCAGACTGTCCAGCCTTTTCTGCTCTGGGATTCCCTGGTCCCTCAGTCCAGATCACAGCCTGAGAGTGGAAGTCTGTTCTATGAATCCCTCACTTGGTCTTAGTCCTGAGTCTGGGAGGTAACTCCTGGCAGCAGGCCTGGTTTTAGGACCCAGCTGCAGAAAACTCTTTAATGCACGAAGGTCAAGTACAACCCAGGCAGGTGAGTGCTCTGTGATCTCATTCTGGCTGTAAGAATTTAGGAGGCGTGCACTAAATATATGAGAAAGTGTTCAACGTCATTGGCCATCCAGTAAATGCAAAGTCAAACTACATCAGAGAGCCCTTCTCACACCATTCAGAATGCTTATCACGAAAGGAAAGCAAACAGCAATGAATTCTGGCGAGGATGTATACGTATGGGGTGGGGAGGGGGAATGTAAACTAGTGCAGTCACCATGGAAACGGTATGGAGGCTCCTCAGTTTGAAATGGGACCCCCATATGATCCCATATACTACTCCTGACATATAAGCCAGTGTGCAGCAGAGGTTCCCACAGCTGTGTTTATTATGGCCAGGTTGCGGAGTCAGCCTAGATGCTCAGTACCTGATGGATGGATAAAGAAACTCTGGCATTAATATACAATGCAGCTTTGTTCACATACAGTGAAAGATGAAACTGTATAATTTTCAGGGAAAGGGAGTAGAGCTGGATATTATAATGCTGTGTGAAAGAAGGAACTCATAAAGACAAGGATGGCGTATTTCCTCTCATATAAGGAAGCTACATGTGGAAAAGCATAGTAAACCTTGACGTCAGAGGGAAGACTAACTGGGAAGAGGAAGGGAACTAGAGGAGGAAAAGAGGGAGGGGTGGGGATGCGAGCGGGTGATGGAAGGGAGAGAGCGTATGTGGTGGCATTCGTGCATATAAATGCCATAATGAATGTACACTAATTAAAGATAGAATTTAAGAGGCATACCTCATGTTACGCAGCAGGAAGAAATAAATAGGACAAGGATTGAGTATTATGGTCTGGTTCCCTGAATACTCTCTAGTCCTCTTGTCCATCTCTATGGCAGTGTGTGTGTGTGTGTGTGTGTGTGTGTGTGTGTGTGTGTGTGTATGTGTGTGTGTGTGTAGGGGGGAGGTAGGAGTTGAGGAAAGAGAGCTCCAGAGATAGATTGAACATGGAAATCTGTCTCTTGGGCTTCAAGTAAGTGTAGGCATGTCTAATTGGGGATGCTGGCTCTTTCTCTTTCTCTCTCTGTGTGCCCCACCCCGTCTTTCTCTCATCCAGAGCCCTTCTTGATGACTCCACCACACGCTTCTGCTGCTCAGTGCTGACCCTCCCACACTTAAACTCTAAGCATTTATTTTGCCTTTTTTATTCCCTAAAGGCTCTGAGAGGGCATACAAGAAAAACATTCAATAAAGCCAAAAAATAAAGTATAAATAAGAACAGTAAGGGAAGACACTGTTCACACCAGGGCGATCTGTTTCCTGTATCCTGGGACTCTTCTGAAGGCCCCCTTCCCTCTGTTTCTCAATCCCTGGGTGCAGAGAGGTCTCATAGCCACATATTCTAAGCAAAACACACAGCACTGCGTGCCTTCTGCGGCTTCAGTGTAAAGCTGCAAGGCTTCCCCAGGCTCCCTTGTGCATGCGTGATCAGTAGGTTCATTCCCAGTCAAAGGCACTAATTTGGAAGGCGCGTCACTGTCAGCTCTTCTGAACACTCTCGGCTCCCCTTCTTGATCAGCCTGCTTCATGATGAGATGGTTCTGCCTGCTTGCCTTAATCCGGTGGCTTTGCAGGCATGATGAGAATGTTATACAAAGGGGCAATGTCAAAGCCACTGAGGAGGGAGCAGAGGCGTGTGCCAGGAGCCTGATGCCAGGCACTGAGAAATGTTTTTCTTAGGGCCACAGGGGCACTAGTCCACCCCATTTTCACACATGCCTCAAAACCATCAGCCACTCTGAGTCACTTTCCTTGCCTTTAGAAGCATCTAATCCCATTCTCAAGGCATCACTTCTTTTTTTGTTATTAAATTTATTTATTTATTTATTTGTTTATTTATTCGCTTGATATCTTCTTCAGGGGCAAATGCTACAGAGTCCCAAGGTAGAAGAGTGGAAGAGGTAGGATGGGAATCAGCTCTTGGAAGCCTCCTCAACAGTGGCTAATCCCATTCTCAAGGTGCCACTTCTTAATTAATTAATTGATTGACTGATTAACTTGATATCTTCATTGAAGCACCCCACTCCTTCCAGGTCCACCTTCCCACCCTCTTCCCCCTTTTCTCCCTCCTTTTCTTCTCGGAGAAAGGAAGCTTCCCCTCTCCCTCCCCCCCAGCTCACCCTGGCAGGCACCTCAAGTCACATCAGGGCTAAGCACATCCTCTTCCTCCACTGAGGCCAGACAAGGCGGCCCAGCCAGGGGGAAGTGATCCAAAAGCAGGCAACAGAGTCCCTGTCAGAGGCAGCCCTGACTCCACTTCCTAGGGGACCCACGTGGAGACCAGGCTGACCATCAGTTGCGTATGTGTTGGAGGCCTACGTCTTGTCCATGCCTTTTGGCTGGTGCTTCACCTTCTTAATACTCACCACATTGGCAGTTAAGTTTTAGCATCCTGCTTCAGGGCCACAAGGCATGGGCAGAGCTAATCCTGGAATGGTCTGGAGTTTGTCCATCATGAGCTTAGTCTTTACTGGGTGCCAAGAACCATGTAAACAAGAGCTCCCTGCAATGGAAGGACTTGACCTGGTGAACCTGAGAGGCAATGCTTGGTCGGACCGGAGTGGACAGTAGTGCTGCATGGTGGCTAAGGATGGCTAGGAAGGTCCAGTGCACGGGCATGGGGAGGGCCTCCTGGACCTCTGAGGTGGCACCAAAGAGGACCAGTGAGACAGCTGGTCATGGTGAGGGACCACCAGTGGAGCAGGGAGTGGGCAGGCCACAGTATGAAATTCAGAGAGGGGAGTGGATGTGTACCAAAGGGTGACGTCATTCTGGGTGCAGATGACCAAGGCAAGGGGTACAGGCCCGGGCCTCTCTCAGTCTCCTTTGGCTCCACTATCCAGCACTAATAATCTGAGGTCAGCCATCTGGGCTCTGATACCCAGAGGCATTTGTGAGGTGAGTCTTCACTGGCTGTTGGAGATGCTTATTGTCTTGGCCCACAAACTGGGACATTGCCATGTCTTCTTAAGGCCTTTCAATGGCTCCTCACTGGCTCCCGATTGAGACCCTTTGTATCTGGTCTTCAAGGCCCTGTGTGATCAGTCTCATCTCATCTCACTCCTCTCTCCAGGCCTCCATCCTCCTCTTCCCATCGGCTTCCCTTCATATATATCCTTTATAGCTCAGTTCAGCTGCCACCTCCTCCAGAAGCCCTCCTTGACTCCTATCTGAGCCCTGTGGTCTCCCACAATCCCCCCAGCTTAGCACAGTTCCCTCTCCACTTTGCCTGTCTCCCCAGTGAGCTGGCGGCACCCCTAGGCTGGGCTAGCCCCGTCCTTTTCCACTATACTTTGGTATCTGGCAGTGCCTGGCACTTAGTAGGTGCTCATAAATCCTTTCTGTATGAATAACCGAGCCAGTCAGTGCAGTTTATCTATTTCCTCTGGGACCTCTGCTCCCTTCTCCATCCCAGCTGGGAGCCTGCCATGTTCCTTCTGATGCTTTACAGGCTGGAGAGCTAAGATTTCTACAGCTTAGATCCTGTGTGTCCCTATTTCCGGCTTTTCATTTTCACTGCCACAAAAGCACTCACATCCCTGAGCCCACCCACTTGGTTTCTGATGCTGTGGAGACCCTCAGATTCTTCAATAGGAGGACTTTTCATCTTTGTGGGCACATCCTTCTTAGAAATGCTTTTCAAAGCTGCTTGAAAGCCCTGAAGGTGCGGCTTTGATGTCTGTGTTAGCTTCACTGCAGGGGACAGGCTAGCTTACTCAGGTCCCCTGGGGCCTGAGGAAAGGGAGGCAGGCCCTTATGGGAACTTGGGGAGGTGTAGAGGGCCCAGGGCCAATCAGCTAGGACTGAAAGTGGCAGGAATTTCTTTCCCTGCTTTTACTAAGCTCCATTCTAAATATCCTCAGCTAACAGCTTCTGTGTCCTGTCTTCTGCCCACAGCTCATTTTAGGACCTTGCCCCTGGTGCCCAGGTGCTGGAATATCACCCCAGCTGCGCTCCTCACTAGACACTGTCTTTAACCAGTGTGAACCTTTGGTCTCAGGCCCCTGAAGCTTTTGTCATAACTAATGACTGGCTGATACTCTGGGGTGGGGAGTTGTAAAGGCCTGGGTCCCTGGTCTCATGTTCCCTCAGAGATGGTCTCTATGTTCAGCTGTAACTGTTATCACTGTCCACAGCACCCACTGTGGTCAGCTTTGGTCAGCCCACCGTACTCATGTTTTCTAGTGGTCTCTCCTGGGCTCTCTATGAGCATCTCTAACCCAGGGTCTAGTTGCAGGAAACCCACAGAAACATTCTTTTAATGCAAAGGGTATCAAAGCCTCTGGTCCCCAGAGAGGGGAGAACTGTTGAGAGGGCCTGGCATCTCAGAATGTCCTCCTCTGCCACTGGTCCCGGCCCCTTTCTTTCTTTCTGTCTACTTCCCATAGGACGTAACCCAAGGGAGTCAGTGCAGTCTGAGGCACTGGCTGAACTCTTTAAAGTGCCTTTTGGAGAAGCCCCTCTTATAGATAGATGTTCTGAATTTTGCAGTATCAGTAGGCAAGGCAGGGTGAGACAAAGGCTTGTGACAGGCATCTTCACTGGAGGCATAGAAGTCCATGCCACTGTCCTGTCCCGGCTGCACTGGGATGCCTCTCCTTGCACTGGGAGGCACAGCGTGCACCTCTCCCTCCCCATTAGGTTATACTAATTCTAGTCCTCCCCACCATTTCCCAGAGTCCCCTGTAGCCATCAGTGCTTGACTCCATCACTGTGTGCTGATGGAACTCTGTGACGGAAAGCATAAGGAACCACCTGCGGTTTCTGCAGCTCTACGCCAGCGTGGGGTATTGCAGGAGGCCCTTTCTCTGCTACTTCTAGCACCCACTGGCTGGCTGCCTTCCTCAGCCTGCGGCTTCTCTCCCCCTGCAAAGCTAGCCATGTGGTCAAGTCTCTTCTCTCTCCCTACTTAGGGCCTTCTGGGATAATCCCTCCATCTCCAGACTGGCTGATCCCAGGCATGATCCCATCTGCAATTTCAATTCTCCCACGAAAGAAACATCACTCAGGTGTATGTCCTGGGGATTAAGATGTGGCCATGGGGCACTCTTCCGCCATGTTACCTCTGTGGTGCCCATTCTAGGAGCCTACTTTTTCTGCATGCTTCCCAGAGTCACTTTGCCCACCTTCCTACTGGTGATCTCTTGGGTAAGCAATTTGCACTTGAACTCTTTCCTTGGAGTCATGTTCTAGGGCACACACTACATGCTCAGAAAACTAGTATGAAAGACACAGTGCACAATGTGAAATTTCCAAAATAATCAATAAAAACATTATGTTGGGGCTCCGAGTTGAGACGGAGAGGTGTGTTTCCAAGGCCCTGTGAGTTCTGGCTGCACAGGAAGCAGGCTTCCGGCCTAGCAGAAGGGCGGGCGTGTGAAGGAGGCAATAGTTACTTTCCACTGTATGTCTTTCTCCACACACAGGACTCCCGGACCCTGCCAGGTAACACACACGGCTGTGCTAATGAATCCTGCCTCCACTCTCCCCAGTTAGCAAATGCCAGTGATAGGTGGTTGCTTGAATCAGAGTTATTAATTGGGTTCCTAACATGCTTCCGAGTCGGAGCTGGTTTTGATTAGTGCCCATCACTATTGCGATGGAAGTGCTTCCCATTGGCTGGTGATTTTCCTGCATCGTTTGGTCCAGAGACAGAGTTCATTCTGCTCCTGTCCAACTTTCGAGCCATTCGTTTTCTCTCTTCAAAGAAGCATCTCGTGACCTCAGCTCTCCCTTGCTAGAGTCAGGTAACCAGCGGACACCCAGTAGCGGGTGGAACAATTCCCCTAGGTGTTTAAAAATAAGAAAAGCATCAAGCTCAAAATAACAATTCCATTCTCCCTGTTAACATTTAGCATAGTTTCCCCAAACTGTACAGCTATTAGAATGTCTAAGGGGCTCCATTGCCGGAGAAAAAAAATTCAGAATACAGCAGGTAAATCTTAGGTCTTCATCTCTCTAAATCCTTAATCCCCTGTCTTCTTCCCAGCGGTACCCTCTATAATGAGTTTGATGTATTCAGCCCTGGGGGAAAAAAACAAGAAAGAAAGAAAGAAAGAAAGAAAGAAAGAAAGAAAGAAAGAAAGAAAGAAAGGCCATTCACAGGCGCTCACATATCCATAGGCAACGATGACATCCCTGTGTGTGTTTTCCGGTTCACAAATGGCATTGTGTTACTCACATCACTCTGCAACTTGCTTTATTTCATTTGACAATGTGATTTCTGGGTCTGTGTCCAAACTGGCAATTCTAGTTGATTAAAAAAAAAAAAATCATTCTGATAATGGATGTGTGGGTTAGTTCCCAATTCTCTTTCTCTCTGAATCAAGGCTGCAGGCTGCATCTTCCTGTATGCGGCTTTGTGTGCATGTGGGAAGGGGTCTCCAGAGAGCCCCGGCATGGAGACCATCAGGTCATTGCCATGGGATGGTATTCACAGTTGGAATGGAAGCCACTATTCAGACAGACTGTGCCCGTTGTCCCCTACCTGCAGCCTGTGATAGCACCGCTTTTCCTATGTCCTCATTTGCACGTACTAACGTCTGACTTTTGCCATCCTGAGAAGATGCTATGTCTACTCTGAAACCAGGTTACTCCATCTCTCCCTCAGCTGCTTGTGGGAGGGAAGAGTTGGCTAGGGAGGAGAGAGTTAGCTAGGGAGGTATATCAGTGTAAGGTGTCGTGGGTTGGGATACAGGATTGCAGGGTAGAGTCAGGGCAGAGGATACTGACGAGGGAGGCCAGGATGAAGGAGTGAAAGACAGGGCTGCATCTCCGCTAAGCTTAGGGGGAGTTCAGAGCTGGGAAGGCAGAGCTAAAACGGTAGGTAGGAGTCAGAGGAGAGCTTTGGCTAGTGCACTGGTGTTGGAAACTGGCTCTCTTGGGACTACAGGGAGCTGCTTGAGTGGATGTGATTCTGGGGTCCAGAAGCAGAACAGATAGGAATACAAGTGAAGGAAGTGAAGGCTAGGCCCTGGGTAGCCTTCTTTGCTGGCTGTACCTGCAGCAGAAGCAGTAGTGTTGAGGAGATGACATAAGGGCATGGATGACTGTCCCCCTCCATTGAGTATTCTGCCTGCAGGACTGACACAGCCCCAATTCCATTCCTATTAAGGACTCTTGGGCCTGATGGAGTGACAAGGTGTGTGTGTGTGTGTGTGTGTGTGTGTGTGTGTGTGTGTGTGTGTGTGTGTGTGTGTGTGTATGTGTGCGTGTGTGTGTGTTGGGGGGGTAGTACCACTCAGAATTCTAGACCTTCCCAAAGAAGAGGCACGATGATGCCCCTGATATTTCAAGGGGGGGGACCGCAGGTAAGAGAGTTTCTTTTTGAGGTGAGTCCTGAGGTCTTTTCTGTTAGTCTGTCTGTCCCATTTGCAGTGAACCAGGGGGAGCACTGAGCAGGAAAAACCTGTGTGATTGACACAGGGATGTCTGAAGTTCCACCCATTTCCTCTTCCTCTTCCTACCTGCTCTGGTCTCTCTCACCTGGGCTGGTGAGGTGGGTAGAGGCATGTGTGTACTGAGGGTGGATGTTCCCTTAGCTCAAGAGCTGGATGAACACTTAAAAAGAGAGGGTGTGAGTCTAGCAGGCTGGCCCCAGGGGAACAGAGTTGTGGTCAAGAGGGGACAGCATACATGACAGATAGCACGGAGCGTCATAAAATTCTGGCCAGAAATGTACATTGTAGTGGGGATTGAGGAAAGTGACCATCGTTAAAGGAAAACTGAAGCGTGGGTTATTGGCCAAACCGAATTTAGTCCTAACTTTGAAATCAATAGAGAACCTAAGTCATTAAGCAGGTCACGCATCATTAGACTATTGGTCTTAGTACTTTATCCTGGAGACGGAGAGAATCCCATACTGATGATGACATCTAGGTGCATGGTTTTGCTCAAAGGATTTACATATCTTACTGCAGTTCTATAATCTGTCCCAAGAGAAAGGTGGATCAGACACAGCTATGCCACCTAGCTCACATACCCACAACCCATCTGAGGCATCCTGCTTCTGAGGTCTCTTCCACCTGTCTTGACCTGGGTCCCATACCTGGGTATAGTGTCTTCTCACAGAGACACTTCTTGGGGTCATAGCAACCTAGGAAAGCAAAGCCAGCCTTGTGAACATATTTCAAGTCTGTGATGTTGTTATGCCCACTAATGTCCCCTTTAGCCAAAGCAAGTCACATCATTCTGCTGTGAGGCCATAGCAATTATGGGAAAGTTTTATTTGCAGTTGGGACCAAGGTTGACTCCTTGTAACGGAGCTTACCGCTACCTCCATTTTGTAGAACAGGGTAAGTGATGGTTTTCAGGAGAGTATGCTGGTCAGCATGCAACGAGCCAGGCTAGGCTTTGCTCTGGGGGTGCGGTTGAAGTTCTGCCTTGTGGATTCTTTTCGGTTTGGGGGATGATGCTCTTCAGAGGTCCACAGTGTCTACTAGGCCATCCCTGAGGGACAGACCTTTCTGTGAGGGTCCCTTTCTTGAGGACATGCTGCTCCTTGTCCTGCCTAGCATGTGTGCTGACCAGCCTGTGTCAGGCTGCAAAATAAAACCACCCAGTTCTGTGTCTGCAACTAACTCCCTTTGATGTCTAAGGGCCGTGGACACTGTCTCCTCTGAGAGTATCCTTCCAGGGTGGCTTTTCTGGATCTTGGTTGAGTTGGGAGCTTGTGTGGGGACTCTGAGAGGTGTGGAGCTAGGCCCAGAGCTAGTTCCCACTATGGTTCTGTCAAAACCGTTCTGAGTCTGTCAGTCCAGAGGGGGTGTTTCCTCCCTGCCCACGGGATGCTGGAGTGTTCTGAGAAGAATAAACCCGCTCCTTGGCAACAGGCCTTGCTGAGACAGAATAGCTCATTTTATAGATGTCTGCTTCTGACATCTATACTATTTACCTAGTTAACAGACAATCACGGAACATGCTGGCTTCAGCCCAGGCTCTGTCAGTTATGTGTCTCAGAAGGAACAGCATGGAGGCCCCGGAATATCCTGGATACTGGCGAGAGTGTGACCAAGGGTGGTCAGCATCGAGTGGGACCCCGCTGAGGCTCTGGGAGCACCCTTCACTGCTCATGGTGGACCCCGCTGAGGCTGTGGGAGCACCCTTCACTGCTCATGGTGGACCCCGCTGAGGCTCTGGGAGCACCCTTCACTGCTCATGATGGCGCAATCCATTGGTAGTGAGTCTGGGGTCACCCACCCAGCTTCATAGCCTCAGAGGTAGCAGGAGTAGGATGGTACCAACATCCTACCTGTTTGTTCTGTGAGCCAGGCCTGGGTGAAGCTACTGCCCCCCCCCCGGATGACATCAGAGGTCATTTTAATTGCAGCTTTGTTTTTCAAACATGCTCAGAGCCCCGCTAAAGAAGAGCTGTCTGTCTAATAGGAGTCTGGGGGAAAGGTTCTGTTTATCTAAACACATGCACACAACGAAACTGCCAAGGAGTTCGTGGGTTTGCCAGAATCAGCCTGAGGCTAGGGTGAGGTGAGGAGATAGGATCTTATTTATTAAAGGAAACAAGATTTTCCCTTGCTGCTCGGCTGCACGAGCAGATGCTCTGAAGACTGACGGAGTCCCATGGCCCAGGGGCATCATCTAGGTGGGAGGGGAGAGGCGTGGGCTGAAGTACAGATTTATTCAACACCTTGGTTTCTGACACGCCCACCAACCATTTCCCCAAGTAACCACCACTAACTTGCGCATGCTCAGTGGCTGCTCTGCAAACATGAGATCTCCTATTAGCTTCCTCTAGCTCTTTTTTTTTTTTTTTTTTTTTTTTTTTGATTCCAGGCTTTGTCCTGTCACAGTGTCTCTCAGGTGCATCTCTGTGCATGTAAGCGTTTCTTTGGTTCTCTGGTCTCACCTGCTATGGTAGGACCCTTAAAACTAGGAATAAGCTCACCCATCTTCTTCCTGCTCCCAGTCTGCTTATTGGTGCCCTCAGATTGTGCAGCCCTGGGGGTACACTGAGAAATGCAGTAGCTATGTTACCAGGAGTTCTCTCCTGGTGGCCCCCCCCCCCCAGCTCCTTAACTCTTTTCTGGTCCGCTGTGCTGTGATTTGCAAATATTTCACCCACTTTTTCTTGTTGCTGCGAGCAAATATGCAACAAATAGTGATGCAAGGAAGGAAAGGTTTACTCTGGCTGCATGGTTAAGGGGGTTTGGTTCATCACGGCAGACAGGCTTGGCATCAAGAGGATGCGATGCTGGTCACATTGCGACCACAGTCAGGAAATGGGTAGGCGAGTCCTGGTGGTTAGGTAGCCTTGTCATTTTTACCCTTTCGTTCTGCCCCGAGCCCCAGCCTATGGAGCACTGCCCCTCACCTCCAGAGTGGACCTGCTTGCTTAAGCTTCTCTGGGCATGCTTTCACAGATTCACCAAGAAGCGGGTCTCCTGGGAGAGTCCCGGGTTTAAGTCTTCTATCCACTAGAGTTAGTTTGGTGTGCATGCATGTGTGTGTGTGTGTGTGTGTGTGTGTGTGTGTGTGTGTGTGTATGTGTTATGAGGACTTGTGTGTATATCTCTAATGGGGAGGTAAGGAGATAGGCAGGTAGGGCTTAAATATTCAACAGATTCCAGCAGCTGAGTTTTGGGAGGATGCAGTTCTGGGGTTTCTATTTTATTTTGGGGTTATTAGTTCTTCATCTGTCTCAGGCGAGCTCTCTCTTTTTAACGTGTTTAGATTTGTATAGTTCACGCACTGGTTTTGTGGAGCCTTTCTCAGTTTTCCTCATTCTCTCTGCCCATTCCTTCTAATTCCAAGTGCACAGCCTTCACGTGAGTTGATTCACCTGCCTGTTCTCACCTGCTACTGAACTGTTTAACTATAAATGCTATTTAGTATTTTTTTTTCATTCCAATTACTGCGTTTTTCAGCTCCAGAATTTCTTTGAGTTCATTTTGGTGGAGATTCTAATTTTGTTCATGTATCATCCTGATTTTCTTTAGTTGTCTATTTATGTTCTTTTCCAGCTTTTTGAGAATTTAGCACGGCTGTTTTGACTTCTTTGTCATGGGTTCAGCCATCTGTATTGCTTTAGGGCTGGTTTCTGGGGCTTTATTTACTCACTGTTTGCCATGCTTATGTCTTTATTTACACGTCTCGGGAGCCTTCGCTGTGATTTGAGCATCTGAAAAAACAACCATCTCTCCTAATGCTTAGGGATTGGTTTGTGTGCAGATGAAGGCTTCTATCAATAAGCTCAGACAGAGCTCTGACAGCCCGGGAACCTTTCCTGGGGACATGTCCTCTTTGGGGTGGAAGAGGGACTTTTAGTAACTGGCTGGACCTTTCTATTCAGGAGCTGCCTCTCTCCCGCCGCCTGGTGTCTCCATGTGGAATTGCAGAATCTTTACCGTGGCTTCCACTGCCTTTGTAGGCTTGCAGTATGGCTTCCTATACTGCCATTCATATCTGTGGTTAGGTCTGGAGAGAAACCCCCAGGCAGCTCCCATGGAAGCCAGAACATCGACTGCACGGCTCATTCTTTTGTTTTAGTTTGAGGCAGGAAGCCTGGTATAGGAGATTTTTTTTTCTTCTCTTGGTTGTGTCACGCTGCACTGTGCCCAGGAACTTCTTACTAAATAAATAGTCCTCCAGTTGGTGATACTGTGAATTAAATGTAATATATTTCTTTACATAGTCAAGAGTGACTGAGCATATATAATACACACACAGCCGTAGCAACTGGACTCTGAGTTTCACAAGGCCAAGGAGGAGGATACAGTCTCCTCCGAGCTTCAGCTCTGGGGCAGTTTTGATCCCGTTGCTTTTCTTATACCAAACTTCTGGTCTTTGTAAACATCTCAAGTAGGTGTTTTTGTTCCCACTATGCATATGAGGAAAGCGAGGCCCAGGGAGCTTATATCGCTTTGGGTGTTATAAGCAGCTGGAGATATTTGTGAACTCATGTCGGCTTTACTGCAAAGCGGTTAGTGTCCGTGTGAACACAGAGACCCAATCCTAATCATATGTGTCATCTATGCCTGGCAGGGCCCGGGACGTGCTTAGTGTGTAAATAGGCTCTAGATGTAATTCAGAGTTGCAGGGCAGTAGCCTCGCCATTTCCTGCCCTCTGTCCCGCCGCAGCTCCCTGCCTTGTGTGTCTAACTTTTCTTTTTTCCTTGGCTTATGTTCTGGAAGTCTGGGGGTAGGGTATGCTTTAGAGCCTGGGACAAATAAATAGAGGAAAGATGACTTAAACATGCCAGGCAAGAATCCTCCCTTCCTCCTGACAGTGGCTTCCACTTGGGGACAATTGTCACAGTGTATTAGTTTTGTTGCTCCAAGTCTCTTTACTGCCACCTGCTGGAAGTTAGTGGCAGCAGACGCATTTCTGATTATGACTTAAAAAGATACTCCCATAGGCTGTGCAGAGTCTTACGCCACGTGTCTGGGTGGCCATTCTAGAAGCCAATTCTGGAACATTCGGAAGCATGGGAGAGGTTCATGGATCTTCTTTGCTGTTTGGGTTTAGGCTATTTAGTCCTGTATAGTCCCCAACCTTGGAACTCACCACACTTTGAAGGGAGCTTTGATTGAATGTAGGGTGTTGGAAGCACAGCACAAAGGTCCGTGTGACCATAGATCTCCAGAGAGACCAAGAATGTTAAGCATACACGGTTGTCTTTCTAATGGGAAAGATGAAAACCATGTTCTTTCATCCAGAAAGCTGGGAATTGGAAGTGACTAATAGCCTGGTGATCTGTGTTGGGCCACACCATATCAAACTCTTACAACCAGGACTGGAGGTGGCTAGTAATCTAAATGACCCTATAATCGCGGCCTCCCCAAGTTCCTACAACTAGGACCAGAGATAACTAATAGTCTAAATAAGTCTTACACTATATGTATAGCCAGAGGCTCCCTCAAGCTTCCACAACCAGGATCAGAGGTGGCTGATAGCCCAAATGACCTCCATATTATTTGTAAGACCGAGACCAGGCCAAACCCTTCCTTAGGCCCTTAACCTAGTACAGGTAGCTTATCTTTAGAACACATCTTCTTGGAAGAAATGTGACCTGTACCCTGAGTGTAGTTTTGAGGTAATTATGCTTCCTTCTCTATGCACTTGGGATTGTATTATACCAGGACACCACCCCGCCCCCAACTAATACTGTGTTTAAGTTAGTTGAGAATAAACCACCTAGGGTCAGGCTCCCTGAAGTCTTGATCCAGATCAATAAAGTCAATCTGAGCCAATTTTTCATTCCTACCTCTTTGCAGTTTGCTCCTCTGCCTACTGTGACCACCTGCAGGGTTCCTCGGATCTGGCGCCCAGTCTGTGTGTGGGGTCAACCTTACAATATTCATTCATCTGGCCAGCCTTTCACTAATTCACAAACCAACCAGGCAATTCATGTGTCTCCCACAAATCCGTCCTTGTTGTGGGCTCTGAAGAGTCCATGATGAGAGAAGGAGACGGACGTACACATGGGGTACAGCAGGTATCACTGTGGCCTTCTCACGCCAGGCCTGCATCAGCTCTGATGTCACCCCAGTTGTGCCACCTGATGGCCAGTTCCTGACAGCTTGGACTCACCTTGTCCTCACAGCATCTGTGCCAGGGACCTACTGTTTTTCTGTTCTGGGCCTGTCTCCATTGTGAGCCCCTCTTAGTCCATGCAATGCTTGTTCACATAAGCCAACTGTTAAAATGCATTCAGGATTTGTTGTTGTTGTTGTTGTTTTTAAAACAAGATGTAGTGAGAGACATCAAAACATGGAACTGACTGTTACAAAGGAAGACATGCACACCCACAGATCCCTAGGCACAGGATGGATGAGATTCTGGAAGCATCAGATTGGTATGTAGGCCAACGACGCAAGAGAGGAGAGGGCAGAGCATGGGGAATTTCTGAGGGAGCGGGGAGGGCAGGCGGATGCGATAAGGTAGGTAAAGATCGAATAGGAGGGAAGAATAGAATATCTGACTCTGGGCGATGGGGGGTATTGATTAGTCTGAGAAAGGAGAGTGGGTGTGGGTCGGTGGGTTTGTGTATCAAAGGTGCAGTGACCTCACTATCCTCAGAAATGGGCTAGCTCTCAGAGGGGCAGCCTCTCGAGAGTCAGGGGCTCAAACGTTAAAGCATCCAGAATACAGAAAATAGAAAGCGTTCCCATAAGACACCCTCCCCTCCTCCTAGAGCTACCAGCAGCCAGTGGGGCCTGGGAGCTGGTAAGGGAATGCTCTGCTCTCCTGTGTAGGCTTAGATTTTCTACACCTTCTTTGTTTAAGGCTCTTAAATTCTTCAGCCTCACTTCTAACCCGCGTTGACCAGAGGAAGGAGAGAAAGAATGCTAATAGGGAAAAGGAGTTTTGGACCTGTTTAGACGTAGTTCCTTGGGCCAATACCACTTTGTCTTGTCATGATAACAGTGGTCCAGTCCAAAAGCCAACACCAAACAGTTAACATAAATCTGTAGCGGTGGCACAATCCAGCAGAAACAGCAAGGTTCTGCTAAATCGGCACAAGTCAGTGGAAGCGGCCAGAAGCAGCCAGAGCACCACGGGAAGTTCTCTGGAACATTTCTTTCTATGAAGCAAAGGCCAGAGAAGACCAGTGAAGACCAGCAAAGACCGGTGAAGACCAGCAAAGCGTTGCACGCAGTATAGCTATGCAGAAACCTTCTCCCACTGTCTGTGGTGTTCAATTTATACTCTTCCAAACGTCACATTCCCTCACGTGTCTGCTCCCAGCAAAACATCACACGCCTTCTCACAAGGCCCCCTTCCAGAAAAGCATGACACAACTGAGTCTTCAAAGAAACCAGAAACTTCCACTCCACTCCTGTTCTCCAGGGGACCTATGCCTGGGCCATTGCCTACAGTGGCTGCCACATACACTTTGAAGATTTTTTTCTTCCTTCTGTCATTTCCCCTTAGGCCTTCACTTCTGTTCTCTGAGATTCTACCTGTACCCCCAGCTCAGTGTTTTGCTGTACCTGTTGGGGGTTCCACATAAGCTACCTGGTCCCTGTGGCCTTGGGGATCTCTCTCTCTCTCTCTCTCTCTCTCTCTCTCTCTCTCTCTCTCTCTCTCTCTAATGTGTAAGTGTTTTACCTTCTTGTGCACATACATGTGCCACGTGTGTGCCTAATGTCCTCATCAGATCCCCTGGTTTTGGAGTCACAGATGCTTGTGGCCCACCATGTTTGGCCACCATGTAGGTGCTGGGAACTGAACCCCGGTCACCTGCAAGAAGTGCTCTTAACCACTGAACGGTCTCTCCAGCTCCAGCTTTGGAGCTTTGTGCAGGACCCAGGAAAGCTTTTTTGAGAAAGCTTTTTTTTTTTTAAAGAAAGATTCTGATTATTGGGGGAAAGGGTTGGGACAGAGCAGCTCAAGCAGAGAGCGGCAGTGACAGGACTCCAGAGCTAGAGGGAGAAACAGCCTATTCTAGGAAGACTTGTAGAGGTTACCCCCCCTCCCCCATTGCCAGTTTCATAGTCTTTAGGTCTTTACTGCTCCACAGAAACAAGACTCCCAGCATGCCTTGCACAAGAGCCAGCCACATATCACAAAGGGGAAAGCACATCTGAGTGTGGACACATGCCTATTCAACCCTGAGGCATGTGAAGGTGCAGGAGTTCCCATGTAGTCAAGGACAGAAAAGCACAAGTCATTAGATCCAAGAAGCAAATATTTGGCCTCATTCCCCAGCATAGTGCCAGCAACGAGAAACAGTCTCCTTTGGCCTCTTTCCTCTCAAGAGTCCCCAGAGATTTATCCCTTACACTGCCTTGGGGCTGCCACAGAGGTGCCTTTGCCTGGGTTCCCACACTACTGGCCCAGGCCAGAAAGGGCATGTAGGACCCTGGTCAATTTACCGTGGAGGGTCCAGCTGGAGCTATAGCTTCATATTGTGATCACTGATGACAGACTCTGAAGAGCTGGAGACTCAACGGTTTTCTGCCCTCACATGCAAGCTGAGGTCTGAGGTTCTTTAGTGCTGCCTTGTCTTAAAGGAGGGCTTAGTTTACCCTTCATCTCTTATTCTCTTTGGATCCTGCGTTGATAGGACTGAGTGATTCCTTAACTTCAGGTACCTACTCCACATAGGGATGGTGCTGAGCCTGATGGTGACAGCAAGAGGCCTAATGCCATCTGGCTGCTGCCGTCTCTGTACATGTGGCCTCTGCGCGAGGATTCCAGCCGCCGCCAGGGGGCGCTGTGGCCACGCGGCTGTCTGATAGCCTCCCCAAGCCTGGTGAGCCTGGCCTCCCTCCCTGCTGCGGAAGCCCTTAGAACTCCAACTAGATGCAGCGCAGGGTTCCGTGCTGTGTGCACATTCTAGCCTGGTCCTCCAGTGCATGCTGTCACAGGTGGGAACTCATGAAATTAGTTACCCTTCTGGCCTCAGTTTGTGAGTCTGGCAAAGTGGTCCTGCCAGTTGTCCTGTGGCCACGTCTAAGCTCCATTGTTGCCTGGTTTTTCCTCTCCCGTTCACTGGACCATGGAACTTGGTTTCTAAGTCAGCTAGGCCCCTTCAGTTGTCTCGCCAGAGAAGGCTTCTTCTTCTACCCCCTTCTGTTTTCCCACTCTTCTCTCTCTCTCTCTCCTGTCATCCCCCCCACCCCCCTCTCTCTTTTTTTTTTCTGCTGTTCAGCTATGGTGCCTTCTTTTTCTGACCCCCAGACCCAGTCTACAGTGGCTGCTGCCTACAAGGGTGGAAACTTAGAAGCATCCTTCTAACAGCCTGGGTCCCGGTTTGCCCTCAACCCTATCCCAGGAGGGAACCAGGATCTTAGGCCTTCTAAGTTTTAACCAGACGGGGATTGTTCTGGAAACTACCTGGCACACGCATCGGAATGGGAGATGGAGGAGGATTATTTATGTGTGCTTTTAGGTGGTTTTGGGTCACTGAGGCAAGCTGCCTCTGAGAAGTGGGTCCTGAGCTTGCATTTTAACATTTTGCCCAGGGCGATGCTAACCTTAGAGACTTGAGTCCTTGGATCTGATGGTGCCTTAAAGAAGAGGCTGAGGAGGGAGTTATTTCTGGCTGCACGTGCTGAGCTGTAGTTTGTGGAGACCTGGGGTGGGCAGGCAAGGGCGGTTCTTCTTCACGCTTCGTTTTTCCTTTTTAAAATTTATTTAACTTTGTATCCTAATCGTTGCTTCCTTCCTCCTCTCCTCCTCTCCTCCTGGTCTCACCCTCCTTCCTTCCTCACACTTTGAAAGAGCATAGGGGAAAGACCCAGAGAGGTTGTCATCAGAAAGTGATGACCGGTAGCCATTGTCCATCTCTGCCTCGGGGAGGCAGTAGCGAGCTACAAAAGATTAGCGCTTCCCAAGGCGTCCCCTGCCAAGAGGGCGGGATAAGAGGGAAGACCGGAAAGGCTTGGCTTGGCTGGAAGGGGACTAGACCCCAGCACAGGCTGCGCCCCCTGCTGCCCATCTGTGGGATGTGTAGGTCTTCTTTCGTCACTAGCCTCCTCTCGGAGCCCCTCCCGAGGAACCTGTTATGACAGTGTTTCCAGGAAGCTGACAAAGCAATGAAAATAATTTAGAATTGCTGAACAGGGGACCTACACATTCATATTTTTAAAGGCAGATATAAAAAAAATGTAAAGGGTGTAAAAAGCGTGACTCTCTCCCACCCCGACCCTGGCTTCCCGGTGTCTTCCCCCAGGCAACAATTAGTACTTGCTTCCTGCACAGCTTTCCACATACTGTGCGGCTACAAACACGTAAGGCCATATGTCTCCTCTTTTAAAAATATAGCGCATTATACCGACTCTTCTACACCTTGCTTCGACCTAAAAATACATTTTAAAAATATATCTTCCAGACAGCTCAGTATTACCATCTGACGCTGCTCCGTGTCTCCCTGAGCGGCTGAGGCTGTGTCTCTGGGGACAGCTGATTCTTCATTTTCTGACCACGGGCGAGTTGCTTAATCATCCTGCACACCAGTTGCTCATTGGAAAAAAAAAAAACAAACCAAATCTAAAGACAACAACAATAATAATACTCTTTCATGAGTCTAATGGGAATTCAAGGTCATGCACAGTAAACAGTCTATATAGTGCCTGGTGTGCTCACCATTGTGTGCACCAGTTGCTCATAAAAAAAAAAAAAAAGAAGGACAACAACAATAATAATGTTTCACGAGTTCATGAGAATTCAAGGCCATAAACAGCAAACCGTCTATATATAGACCAGCGGTTCTCAACCGTCCTGATGCTGCGGCCCTTCAACACAGTTCCCCAGCCATATGGTTGCCTCACTGCTACTTCACAGCTGTAATTTTCTACTGTTATGGGGTGTGGTGTAAATATTCCGGTGTCCAGGATATCTGATATGTGACCCTGTGAAAGGCTCGTGACCCATAGGTTGAGAACCGCTGGTATGGAGCCTGGCATGTGGTAAATGCTCCATGAATGTTGGTAACAAGGCCACCACGCCTTAAATTTGAGTGCCCTGCCCTGCGGTGGATCATGGAAGAGGTCTTGACTTTGGAGGCCTTCTTTCTATACTGGCTTTGCTTCTCATCATCCATGCGCCCTTGGGGAGGGGGTGGGGTCGGGGTCCAGCCTCTCTTGTCTATTCAGACCCATGTATAAAATTTGATTTTAGCCACTTGCAAGGTGGTTTGGGGGCCAGATGAAATAATGGACAAAAACGTGTCTGGAGCAGGACCTAGCCTGTGACGGTGATGTCAGTAATATAAAAGACAGTAGCAGTAACTGTCCTTTAAGCCCTTGCCATGAGCCTGGCGTGGGACATAAGTGGCCTGTTGTGAGCTCCTGGTATCCCTGTGTCATCTACTTCATAGCTTTCTCGAGATGTGTTCTGTGTTTCTGGTGGGGTAGCTGCTGTATTATTTCTGTTTTGTAGCAAAAGGGTCAAATAGCCAAGAAGTGTTGAGTGTAGGGGCTGGGGAGATGGCCCAGTGGGCAAGAGAACATATACAAGGACCCACATTTGAACCTCTGGTACCCACTTATAAACAAAAAGCCAGCTGCGGCCGTGCATGTCTGTAACCCCAGCTCTGGAGGCAGAGACAGGCTGATTGATCCCCAGAGCTCCCTGCCCAGCCAATCAGGCGGAAATGGCAAGTATTTAGTGAGAGACCCTGCAAGGCAATGGAGCTGAGTGATAGAGGAAGACGCCTGACATCTTCCTTTGTCCTCTATATGCACACATATCTACACACTCACATTCATGCAACACACACACACACACACACACACACACACACACACACACACACACACAAGACACACGGAGGGAGGGTGGGAAGGAGGAAGGGAGGGATGGAGGGAGGGAGAGATGGATCGATCAGGGCCTTCCCTTCCTTTTCCACCCTCCCCTCTTTCCTTTTCTTCTCATCCACCCATCCTCTCTCCCTGACACATCAGCCTCTGGACCAGCCCAGCTTCCGTGCATGGCCCCGGGGTATAGGAGCAGAAATCCATGAGCAAATCCTGCAGCCACAGTCAGCCTGTGCCCCTTCACAGTCCCTGTGCAGACATGCAGACATGCCCGTGCATGCTGTGGGTGGCTGTGACCGCCGAAAGGGAGCGGATTCTGAAACCACAAGCCCCCTTCCTATGCCCCATCTCCACGTGGTGCAAACAGCCTACAGAGCCCAGCGCTTCCCTCTGTTATTTCAGCTGTGGTAGACCAGCAGGCCCTGGGCATCCAATCGTCTGGCTGGCAGAACTGTGTCATTAGGGCTAGAGGGAGGTGGCCAGTCTTCGGCTCCATTCAGCCTGGTGCATCTTTTGATTCTGTTGCCTCCGTGTGAGGCAGGCAAGCACAGTGGGCAGGTTAGTGGCCAAGGACAGCGTCCGGTTTGGGTTGTGCACACCCCTCTTCTAATACTGCATCTGGCAGCCTGACTCCTTTACCTGCACCCCCCCCATTGAGAAATGCATCTAGCAACCTGAGACCCCACCAACACTGACTGCACCCACACACCTGTCCGAACAACAGTGTATCTGTGCCTCCAAACAACAGAATTTTGGCAGCTCTTATTAAAATATCTTCCCAGTGAATCAGGGGGAGAAGACTGGAAAGACTAATCAGGCCTGAAATGGTTTTTGGCGCATGCACATTAAGGCAAACTGTGTCCTCATTGCTAACTTTTACAGAGAGCCCCCATACCTCTGTGTGTTTCCCCACCACATACGTCTGCATAAGCGGGCATGCTTCTGATGAAGTGAGATGCATTATGGGAAGGGAAATGTGAAGTACGAATGATTATAGGATCTAATTTCTCAATCAAAGAAGAGAATTACCCAAGCCTCACCCCTTTGTAGCGGCCGCTCCTTCCTTTATACCCCATAAAAGAGACCCCAGGCTAAACCTGGGACTCATGAGTACCCTCACTCTTGTGGCCCAGTGCTCCCTTGCAGTGGATCTTTATCTTTTCTGTCGATTTGATTGAAATGAACTTTCCTTGATACTTTAGAAAATCTGTGGGGGCTTTAATTTCAAATCGTTGAACCCCAACCGTTGGTAATATTTATTAGTTCTTGGTTCTGCAGCCTTGGGGGGAGATGGGCTGGTAACATCTATGGAATAGATCCTGTTGTGTTTGGGTATGGTTTGACCCCTGAGGGCTCCTGTCTAGGTAGCTTGGCCCTTGGGGTGGTGATATGAGAAGCAGTGGAACCTTAAGATTTGACTCTCCATCCTATGCCATCCTCTTGATGCTGTGACCCCCATCTGCTGTGATGCTGTCATCCAAGCTGAGCCATGTTCTTGAATACCCAGCACTTGGAGCTGAATAGACCTCTTTTCTTATTAAGAATACCTTGCCTAAGGGATTGTCTTATAGCGATAGGAAACAGACTACTACAATGGAGGCGATATATAGGTATACACGAGGCTAAAGCCTGACCGTATGCAGAAAGCAGTTTACGGGGGACAGACCTCCACAATGTGACTCAGCACATCTGACTCTTCAAACCTGAAAGGGTTATGGGCATGTGTACTTACACTCTCCTATGGTCCAGGGAGCCTGGGAACCGGAGCCCGGTGAAGTTGCCTGCAGGGGACAAACCCAACCCATGTGACTATAGCAGCAGTGAACTGGGTGAGCACACACAGCCTGTGCAACTGGGCCTAGACTCAATAAGGAAATCTGTCTGGGGCCTCGAATGATGAGGTTGTTAAGGAATGTCTGCAGAGGTAGGTGGGTGTGGCCTGGGAGCCTGATGGCACCAGTTGCTAGGCATTCTAGCCCTGGCTGTCAGCATTCTTCCTGGCCAGCTCAGTGCACGCACATCTGGATGCAATTGTCTGACGCTGCGGGGGCGGGGCGGGGTGGGGCACACGCTGTGGCTGGAGCCTTGTGCTATGCAGACCACACAGGGTCCTTGCTTGTCCTGGTGCTTAGCGTGGGGTCAGGAAGGCAGACAAGGAGGAAGGAAAGGCCTGGGGGTGGGAGCCTGTGGGATGTGCCAGGCACGTCTCTTTCTTCTGGAGACCTTTTGGTTTCCCCCAGCAAATTAGAAGATCCAAGGGAGAAAGCCCGTGGTACCTTAGCCTCGCCGTGTCTAAATCAAGCAGACCAGCCGCACACATGTTTTTACTTCTAGACTCATCAAAGGACCTTCAGGCCTGTACAGAGTCCTAAAAATACACCCTGAACACTCCTCATGTTCCATCCTCCCTTCTGATTTTTTTTTCTCCATTGTGACTTGAACATTATTGGCAGTTTGCCCTCTTTCTCTGGCCTCAAGCAGCACTAGGGCCTCATTCAAAAGTTCATAACAAATACATTAACTGAGGGTCAGTGGGACAGGGCGGGGTGCCACTGAGAGAAATGGAATGTTCTCTGGCACCGAGGGTACCGACACTAAAGAAAGCCCAGCCCTGAGAGGAGCAGTGACTCGTCTCAAGTTGCAGAGTCAAGATTCACACTGAAATGATACATCGGAGAAGGCCTGGGGCCTGAAGCACAGTCCTGTGAGCTGCTTGTACCCTCTGTGGGATAACTGGGATTCTGTCTTATGTGTGATGGGAGCACAGCTAGGCACAGCATGGAGGCTTTATGGTGGGAGACACCAGGTAGGGCTGCAAGACAGAAGCCTGTCCTGGTTGCCTGGATCCCCAGGTCCCCACTTGGAAATAGTAATGAGATAGGAATGGCACTAACACTCGTGGCTTCCTGACCAGTGATGTGCGCACCTCCATGTCTCACCCTGTCTGATCTTCCAGTCCCTGCAGGCACTGGGAATTCTAGACTGAAGATAAGGAAACCAAGCCTCAGGCAGGCAAACTGACTTATCTAGGATGTAGAGTCAGCCTCAAACCCGGGTCATTGGTGCCTCTGACCTTCTCCCTGCTTTTCTCTCTAGGCTTGGGGTGAAGGTTCACAGAAATCGTGGGTAGGACAAGGTAGAAAGGCTTGTGTTCACCATGATGGTAGCCGGAGCGCAGCAAGAAATGGAGGAAGAGGATCCAGGGCAGAAACTCTCTCTTGCTGGGTCTCCTCTGGCTGGTGTCCCTTTTCTTGTGGCATCCCATGGCCTCTGCAGCTGAGTCCTAGCCCTTCCTGGGTCTCCTGACTCCCAGAGTACATCAGAGATAACTCTCATGTTACCTGTGGCTATCAAGTCATCAGGGCATGAACTTGTGGCTTGGGTACCTCAATGATGCTCATGGGCAGCTCTATCCTGAAGTCTGCCCTTGCCTGCTGGCTGTTCTTCACCCTTGGGATGAAGGGTGTGCCGGCTGCTCACGCTTCTGATTCTACAGCTCCCGCAGAGAGAGTGAGTGCACTTGACCAAGCTTCCCCCTTCCCCTTCCTGGTGGCTGACAAGCCTAAGTCCTTCCAAGCTGCTGACAGGAGGTCCGGGAAGACAGTCTGAGGCCAGTGCCCATGGTGTCCTAAGCAGCAAGGGCCTCACTGTGGCCTGCCCTATACTGAAGTTGCAGAGGGCAGGACTCTTGATTGGCAGCTGGCTGGGTTGGGTCCTTCCTGGGTGATATTGACCAAGGGAATGAGCTAGGGACTTCCCAGTCTTTTCTGGCCTGGGGATCACATGGAGTCCACAAGGCTGCCCTTTGGGCACACTGCTGCCTGCACGTATTATTTTACCAGGTTAAGATTTTTTTCTCTTTCCTTGGTGCTGGGCATTTATCTATTGCAGGTGAGATAAGGGAGATGGGGTTGCAGGAGGTTTGATGCTGGTAATTGGAGGGCAGCTCAGCTCCTGCATGAGTTCTGCAGTACATTGTGTTCTGAGGCGCCGGATGAAACAATATTGGAAGAGAATTGCAGCTTTCCATTTTGAGCAGCACTCAGAGCATCCCCAGGTTCCCAGACTCTGGTTCCCTCTTTACTCCCAGCTTGGAGGCCTAGTGACCACCCTCCTTGGCGGTTGGAGCCTTTGTGTGCTCCACCCCCTCTTTGCAGGTTAACTTTAGCTTTTGGTCTTTTCTTTTCTTTCTTTCTTTTTTTTTTTGTGAGACAGGGTTTCTCTGTGTAACAGGCCTGGCTGTCCTGAACTCACTTTGTACGTCAGGCTGGCCTCAAACTCAGAGTGATCCACCTGCCCTTGCCTCCCAAGTGCTAGGATTAAAGGCATGCGCCACCACCACTCTGGTGCTTTTGGGTTTTCTTAATGATGTTCTCTTGGATGGATGCCAATCTGGATTGAATCTATGGGGTTTGTGGAGGAAGAACCCTTTCCCCAGAAGCCTCCTGGCTCTGGCTTGTCATTAGCAGAGGCTTCAAGGAAAAGATCTGGCCAGCTTTTTAAAGGTGGAGTGTCTCTGTGATGCTCCTCCTAATTGAAGCACCGAGGGAGGAAGGATGCTCTTGAAATGCAGCAAACTAGGAAAACTCACCACTTCTGGCTCTCAGGAGAATGGGTTGTGGTGGTGTTCTTCCGCCTGTTGGTACCTCATAGCATAGTACTAGCCTTTGTCTCCATGCATAATTCACATTCATGAATCTCGGAAGTGGAAGTCATGGCAGCTGGCCATGACTTGAGGACAGAGATGCATCTCATGTATCAGCTCTTCAGAACCGAGGGGCACACACTAAACTGACCAGGTGCGGAGCTGAATAGTCTCCACGTGTTATTTCTTTATACCTCCCACCGCATCCAGGCTCTACAGGCTTCTGGCATTTTGTTTGTTTTTGTTTTTGTTTTTTGTTTTTCCTTTGCATTGCCCCTCCTGTTCTTTGGATTCCACTAGCTGTCTAGACCGTTCCTCTTCCCTGACTTGAGGACAGACACGGGCTCAAGGCCCCTAGACTTCCTCCTGTTGCCAGAGGCACAAACACGCTGTGCTTATAGAGCTGCCTTCAGGAGGCATGGAGTGTCTGGAGGCCCACTCCAGGAAGCAGGACACATGTAAGGGCAGGCGGCTAATCCTGCAGCTTCTCCAAGATCAGACACACACCTGTCCTGTAGGAATAAGGAGCTGATGGGCAGAGAGTGGGATTAACTGGTGTTAAGCCCTGGGTTTTATAGTGTCTCTCTTCCAGGAGAGTCAGCAATAGGCTTGCTTCTTTCATCTTTCTATAAGGAAGCAGGCAAATCCGAGGAGCAGCAGCTGGGGCCCCATCCCGAGCGTGTGCCTGTGTGGGGCGATGTGTGTGTATGCGCACAAGGAGGTAGAGATGCCCATGTGTCTATACTTGGTTTGGGCTGTACAGTTCCCTTTTTCTAACGATGCATTTAGCAGCCCAAAAGCCTTACCTGTGTGCACTGTGCATGCCCACCTTGAACAACGGAGCAAGCTTCCCCTCCCCTTAACGACCATCAAACTTTTATTTGACTGTATTCCCATCACATCCTGGTTTGGTAGGAAGGATGATCTGGTCCTGACTGGCTTTATATACATTAGCAAGAAGCAAACCTGCTTACTTAGGTGAACATTTAGGGAGGCTCTCCTTACCATCTTATGCCTATGCATAATTGGACATGTGTGTGATTAAAATCAGATGTATTATGGGAGGGGACAAGAGCAGTCAGGGATTATTTGCTACAACCTATCAAATAAAAATCGAGAGCTTTCCTTACTACCCCTCTTAGCTACCAGAGCCTTCCTTTCCTTGATCCCCCAGATGATATAGAAGCTCTGAAGTATCTTAGCACTTGTGCCAATTGCTCTCTTGTGTATTCTCATTTGTTCCATAGTTTTGTTTAAATAAAGTTTACTTGACACATTCACAAACCTGCTAGGGCTTTTAGTTTCATCCCCTGAACAAGGCTGTATTATGAGAGGGAGGAAAGAAGGGAAAGAGGGAGGGAGAGAGGGAGGGAGGAAGGGAGAGAGGGAGGAAGAGAGAGAGGGAGGAGAGAGAGAGAGAGAGAGAGAGAGAGAGAGAGAGAGAGAGAGAGAGAGAGAGAGAGAATGTAATAGATATTATATAAAGTCGGGGAGGCTGGATTTAGTTGTTTTTCAAGACTTAGACACCGTCCAGGGCCCTTCAGACCTTCAGAGACAAGCCAGAAGGATGGTGGGATGGTGTCCCATGGCTTTGGCCATATGTGAGCATCTGGGTGGCTCAGTTTACAATCTCTCCACACTCTGCCCTTTACCAGTCTCAAGTAACAGCTTTGAGTTCTCCAGCCCTTGGATCCTGGCTCTGCCTCCCTTGTGGATCTGGGGCAAACTAACACCTGCACAAGTGTCTCCTCCCCGCCTTTAAGATAGGGTGCTAAGAACCTCCATGGATAGTTCTGGAACCCAGAGGAGACCTTGCAGAAGGATCCTCAGTGGCCGTGGAGCTTCAAAGGCTTCCTAGCTTCCTTCTCTATTCTTCTGGGTGGAGGGGCCACCTGCTTGAGGCTGAGCATCCTGGGATAGCCTGTCTAAGGACACGTGGGTTCATCATGCCCATTGTTCACCTCTTTTTCCTAAGCAACCAGACAGATTGTGGCCTGGACACGGGACGAGGATGTAGTCATGAATGCCACTGGGAACGTGTCTTCCCCAGGACGGCTGTTTAGAAACCGCACCCTCCTCCAGTGGGAGGAGCATGGTTGTCAGGGGCTCAGGCAGGCTGGGTCTGTCTCCCAGTCACACAGTTGCACACATGTAAGGTTGCTTCTGGTGCTAGGGTAAAAGCAAATTCCTAGAGGCAGATGCCCTGGATTCAGGCCCCTGTTCTGCACATGTGTTACTTGAAGAGAGTTCCTTGGCCTTCCAGGCCTTGGTTCTTTGCCTGCATGCACTCTCTGCCTATTCTACTCGCCTGGCTTAGCAGACTGCCTCAAGGAGTTTTATAACCAGGTATCCACACGCCTGGCTGCTGTGTCAACCAAGCACATCCCGAGTGTAGGCCACAGGTCCTGCAGTTCAGGAGGTCAGAAGGCTGACGGGTCTCTTGGGCTGAGGGTCACACCTGTAGGACCAGATCCTGCCCCAGAGGCTGCTTCCTTACATGCCTGGCCTCCTCCTTGCTCTCAGAGAATGCCACTGTATGTTAATACAGCAGATGTGACAAAGCATGGATAAAAGTCAAGTGTGTATATGGTAAAGCAGTGTTGGGTGAAAGTGAGTGTTCTCGGGCAGAGCCTAGAACGAAGCCAAGGAACAGGAGAACATTGAAGACTCTAGGGGCAGCAGGTTTTACTGTTGTATGGGTTGAAATGGCCCCACGAAGTTATATTCTGCCCCGATGCTGGGCCTATGGTTGTCATCTTTTGGAAAAGAGCATCTTCATAGATATAATCAAGGGGTCAGATAAGATGAACCCAATCACTACTGAAGCCTGGGGCTAGTCTTCTTTCTGTAGAACAGATGAACATGTACTTGGGGCTGCTGAACTGACCTATGCAGCTTTTCTCTGTCATTGCAGACAAAATAAACAGTCACAACCACCATTTTTGGTCATTCATTGTCAGCCACACTGTAAGCACATCTAATTTACTTTCTCATAGCTCTGTGAAGTGCATTCTTTCCCCCCTTTCCATTTCACAGGCAAGAAAACTGAGGCTTAACGACTCTAAGTGATAACCGTGTTCACTCAGCTACTGAACTGAGTTTCTGAAACTTGAGCCCACATTGTTTTTTTTGCATCCAAGATTATATTATTAATCCTAACACCTTCCCACTACCTCCTGGAGCATCCTGAAGGTTAGGATGATTTTTTTTCCTCCAATGTTTCTAGGTATCAAGGAGAATGACTTTCACATAACAGCCAGTTAAAACATATTGATTTTTGCATTCATTAATGATCTCTTAAGTCTTGACAAGAGAGTTCAGTTCAATCAGAACTTTTGACAAATCCCAGACCAATTTTTCCCTACTCCGTTGATTTATTTATTCTATAAACATTTGTACAGAGTCCCCGTGTGCCTGGGACAGGCTGCTGTGATTTCTTTCTTTCGTTCTTTTTCTTTTTTGGTTTCTTCTTGAGCAGACTAGCTACACCTGCAGTTTGGATGAGGTGATGTTCTCATTGGTCTTAGAGCAAAATGCCCTGAGTATAAGATGTTCTCATGGGGACCCAAAATTGAGAGCTGGAAGCATGCTTTGCTCCCTTCCAGATGTGGCTTGGGGACATTTGTATGGCTTTAGATCAACTAGATTCCCCCAGTGGCTGTCTGCTCTTCTTCCTGGCTATTAAGATGTCACCTGTCCCACATGACTATAAGATTTGGTCGAAAATTAAATACTTAGCAGTGTCTGTCCCCTCTGTTCACTTCTGGTGCTGCTGGTGACAGGTTCCAAGAGCCATCAGGTTGGCCATGTCCTGGTTGTTGTCTTCAGTGGCCTCAGAACCTCAAGATCTGCTGTTCTAAGCATCTCAGCGAATACCTTGAAAGCTGCCTCTCGTCTGACGTGGGGTGTGTGAGCAGAAAACACATGTTTGGTGGTGACAAGTGCTGAGAAATGGGGTGTGAGGGCTGCCCCAAGGTTGCCAAAGGGAAAACAACTCAGATGATAAGGTGTCGTTTCTTGCTCCTCTTGCATGCCACAATAAAGAACTAACAGTAGCCATAAAAGGGCTATATGATAGCGCCCAGGATGGGAATCTTTCCTCATGACAGGGACTTTTTTTTTGTAGTGTTTAAAATCAATTTTATTAATCTGTAATTTATTTATTTATTTATTGAAAAATAAAATCATTCATATTACATCTCAATTGCTATCCCATACCGTGCATCCTCCCATTCCTCCCTCCCTCCCGCTTTTACCCCATTCTGCTTCCCTATGACTGTGACTGAGGGGGACCTCCTCCTCTGAATATGATGCTAGGGGAGTCTCTTCTTGGTAGTCTGTTATCCTTCCTCTAAGTGCCATCAGGCCTCCCCATCAAGGGGACATGGCCAAATATGGAGCACCAAAGTTTGTGTGAAAATGTCAGGGACTTATAAATAGCGCAACTGTTCCATGGAGCAGCTGAGCACCATGAGATGAACCTTAAACAAGCTCCTGACCTTTTGTCTAGCAATTGCTTTTCCTGGACGGAGGTTGGCTAAATCACAGACACAAAGAGCTTTAGATGTGACGTTGCTTACCAGTCACTACAGAAGCAGAACTTTGGGAAGACTAAGTGTCCAACAGTTGGGCAGTGGTTAGATAACTTCCACCAATCTGTCTATTTAATTGGATGGTATGCATCCATTTAAAATTATGCTTGTATGCATTCTTGTTGCTGTGGAAATGTTAACAGTTGTGGTACTTGCTTTTTATAATGTGCCAAGCACTGTTCTGCAACTCCCCAAGAAATGAGGAGTTAATTTTGGCAACCTCTCCATAGACACAATGTCACACTAACATTACCAATGGGGAAATGTCCACCTAGTACAGTGACAAGTCTAGGACTTATTTGCCTTTGTAGCCTTGCAGGATCTTGAACCCCAACTATTTCTTGATCACTTACCATTCTGCTTCTCACTGTGACTACAGAAGTAGAAAAAACAAGAACATAAAACTCCATGTCCAGCCAATTCAGTTTTTCAGGGAAAGAAGTCTGTTACCTACTCAAAAAAAAAAAAAAAAAAAAAAAAAAAAAAAAAAAGGCCAGAAAAGGGCTAAGGAGGTGACTCAGTAAATACTGTTTGCTGTGTAGGTATAAGGTATAAGGTATAAGGTATAAGGTATAAGGTATAAGGTATAAGCTAATTCAAGTTTCTAGCACCCTCATAAAAAAACAAAACCAGGCATGGCAGCATGAATTTGAAATCCTAGTGCTAGTGAAACAGTGGCAGGTGCACTCCTGGAGTTTGCTGGTCTGCTCATCCTGACAGACTGTGGGGTTTCAGGTTTGCTGAAGGTGAAGAGCAATAGAGAATGCTACCTGACATTGGCCTCTGACCTCCACATACATGCACACTCACTTGAAAGTATACCTTACACACACATATACAGAGTCAAGCACATAGTCCAGACACACATAGTCACAAACACATACAGCTACACAGAGTCAGCCCCCCTCTCTCTATATATATATACACATACACATGTACACACACACACACACACATACTCATACACATAGCCACACACAGCCTCACATAGTTCTCTCCGACAGACACATAGACACACACACATAGGCACACACATAGCCCCCTGACAGCCACCTACACACATACACACACAGCCATCTACACATACAGCTGCACACACAGCCACCGTACACAGCTACAAATATGCAGGCCACATACACAAAATCACACACACACACACACACACACACACACACAGACACACACACAGAGTCACACACAGAGCCACACATAGCCCCCTTCCCTACACACACACACACACACACACACACACACACACACACACAGCTTCCCTGACAGACACATACATACACAACTATACATACACAGCCACATAAACACACAGAGCTACAGAGCTACACACAACCACACACATACAACACACACACACACACACACACACACACACACACACACACACACACACTCACATACAGAGTCATGGAAAGGAAAACCAAAGACTAGAAAGTAGCAGTATTTCTCATTACTGCTGTCTGTAATGGTGGGCCTGAGTGGCCCAGGTCACTATCTTCTATTTTTGGAGTTTTTTCAGTGGCTGCTGTCATTATGCTTATGGTCATCCTTTTCCAGAAAAAAAAAAAAAGAGAGAAAAGAACGAACGAAAGAAAAAGAAAACCCCTTGCATTCCCTGAGTACATAGTCCTTGTCAACATTTAAACTAGCAGCACAAGGCAGAGCTATCCAAAACTTTGCTAAATTTTCTCTTCCCCCTCCTCTAAGACTGACACAAATGAAGATTACCAGCTTCCAGGCTTTCTTAACCATTTCCTTCTAAAGATAAACACTGCTTTAAGGGGCTGGGTGATGGCTCCTATGGCAAAGTGCCTGTTTGAATCCCCAGAACCCATGTTAAAGCAAGGCATGGTGGGTCAGTGCTGGGGTGAGGGAGGGCATACAGAGGCAACTCAACATGTGCATGCAGCACACATCTGTGTACACTACACACACAAGAAACCTGTGTTCAGATGGCCTTTCAGGACCTCAGATTGTCTGCCATGTTCTGATTTCTACTGTCTTACCAAACACATCTTCTCTTTGTCCTCCATCCGCTGGACTCCTTTTCAGCAGTGGGTAAATAAACTGCATTTGCTAACATCGCTTTCTGTGCAGTGAAAGTGAGAAGGAAAGGCCCAGGAAGTTTCTGTCTAGGTAGCAAGAGAGTCAGTTGCCCTGCTCCTGGGTGTGGCTGCAGGGGTGTCGGGGGTGGGGGGTGGGGCATCTAGGCTGTGATACACCCTCACTCCTGGCTGTTCTTTGGCTCTGAAGACAGAAACAAAGAACTTGATGTCTTCTGGCCCTGGCTGCAGTGCACTGAGAGTTATCGGCCTGAGGTATGAGTTTTCTTTGGGGCCTGGTTTTGGACTCCCTTCTGTCCAGGATCTCATAGAAATGCACCATCAGGGTTGCAAAGGGGCCTGAAGATTGTTTGGGCAGTTGGCTGCTCTTCCCTTCCCTTTTCTTCATGGTAGACTGCCTCAGATGAACCTTACTCTCGAAGCAGGGTCAAAGAATGATGTTGACCCCGAGGACTCGAGTTTCTGACAGGCAGGTGATTGCTTTATGTAGGGAGGTTGCTTGAGGGGCCCCCAGGGGAAGGATACGGTCTTGTGGGTACTGATCTGTAAGGAGGCAGAGACACAGAAAAGGATCGCTTTTGCTCAGAAATAGCAACTTTTGAAATAGGGGCAGGGGCAGGAATTAGGTCTTGGGTGCCAAGGCAGGTAGAGGAAAATACTTTGAGGAGCTATCCAATGCCCTCCTTAAGAGGTCTTTGTGTTGCTGTGATGTCCGGCTTCAAATTTTCAAGGCAAGAGTTAACTCATCTCCTTAAACTATAGGTGACAGGCAGGTGGGAGCCACACATGTTGTGAGGACAAGGACCCAGAAAGGGATGGTGGTGGTCCTGAGCTCCTTTTTAGCCCAGTCCATTTTTCTCCCTTCCTGCAATCTGATCGGCATGGCAGGACCTGGCCTATAAGAAGCATTCTCAGGAGATGGGAGGGGACAGGGCAGAAGGCAGAGGAGCGCTCCTCTCAACTTTCCCTCTGGTAGGGTTTCCTGACAGATTTTTTTTTCTTTTTCTTTGAGACAGGGTTTCACTGTGGAGCCTTGGCTTACCTAGGGCGCATTGTGTAGACCAGGCTGATCCTAAACTTATCAGAGATCTGCCTGCCTCTGCCTTCTGAGTGCTGGGACGAAAGGTGTGCGCCACCGTGGCTGGCTCAGGCAGGTTTTGTGTCTTTTCTGTGTTTCCAGCTCCTGAAAGATTCCAGCTTCCTCTGAGTGACCACAGAGCCAGGCTTCAGAAACAACATCTCTTTCTTTTGCCCTTTGAGCCCTGAGCTTCCTGCCATTCCTAACTGTATTATAGTGAAGTTTCCTGCTTGCTTTAACAGCTCACTCTGAGTTATCCAGACTGCTAGGAAACATGCTCAAGCACGCACACTACACAGTTGTGGATGCTGGAACTCTGTTCTGCAGTAGGCTGGAGACTAACTAGCTGGTGGGATAGCTGCCATCTGAGGCCATGGGTTCAAGTCCAATAGCAGGAGATTCACTCTCAACATGAAGACTTTCACACACACAGAGTGTATCTTTCTGACTCTGATAAATTAAATTTTCTAATTTTTGTCACTATGGCCAAAATAGCTTAAGGAATGGCATGGTTATCTGGTATGGTCTCTAATCCCAGCACTCAGGAGGCAGAGGGAACTCAGAGCACTGAGTTCGCCTTGTGTATAAAGTGAGTCCAGGACAGCCGAGGCTTCACAGAGAAACCCTGTCTTGAAAACAAAATACCCCCCCCCACAACAACCAACTAACCAACCAAAAACCAAACAAACAAAAAGCCTGCCCCTAGTGATCTGCATCTCCTCAAAATGCTACCAACCACCTTTTGTTCATTAGGGCCATATTGTGGAGGGCAACATACTATATTGGTGTATTGAATCAACTGCTGATTTCATCCAGGAAAATCAGTCCCATAGACATACCCGAACAACATTTAACCGCACATTGGAGCACCCCTGAACAACTTTTAACCACACATCAGAGCACCCCTGAACAACTTTTAACCACACATTGGAGCACCCCACGGTCCAGTCCAGTAGACCTGTAAACTTAATCATCAGACTTACTCTCTGAGTTTGTTCCAATCCAATCAGGTCTGTTTCCCTGGCTGGACTCTGTCTGTTGCAGGGATGACAGGAAGTGTGCCTTTGCTTTGACCTTGGCGTTCCGCTTTGGATGGCTAAATAGAAAATTGCCAAATTCGACGATATTTCTCAAACCATGAGTCGTCAGTGCTTGAGTGATGATGTAGTTATTACAGCCTCATTTACAATGAGTGGTAACATGACAGTGTATACTATTTTGGATTTATTGTTCATATCTAAATTAAGATCTACTTCCAACTATACGAATGCACTCTGAAAATTTCAAATGAACTGTTAATATTAAAATTTCACTAATTGTTAGAATTGTTAACTATTACAAGAATAAATTGTTACAATAATTAATTTGTTGATGAAAGTTAATTTTATTTATCCAGTTATCTTCAAATATTTTCAATCAGCAAATAAACGGAGAGATAAATAAAAGCTAACACCAAAATGCTGAGAGAGTAAACTAGATAGCTTTAGGAAGAATATTATTTCCTTTCTGAGGCAAGCAATATTTATAATTTTAAATACTAATACAGAATGGAATAATAGAAATTAGATTGTATCACGATTGCAGTGTTTGCAGAACCTGCATTCATAACATTAAACAAAACAAGCTTTAATAACTGCATTTAATTTTTAGCTATTTAATCCTATCTAGGAGTTCTATCCAGGTCAGGAGGATTTCAAGAAAAATATTTGAGTGTTTCCTCATGTCCAGAGCAAATGAATTGCAAGTGAAATGTCACCTTTGCTACTTCAAAACAGGAGGAAAAACTCCTGAATTATGTGTAATATTCACAACCAATCTGACCCAGATGCAATGAGAATACAAAGCATAAAGAATTAGAGAAAGAGGAGGCGACCCAGATAGTTGCTTCTCCCCTGAACTTAACAGGGAGGGAACAGATTTGAGCTGACAGGTTCTAGGACCACCCTGATGGCTGGCGTCCCCGGGGGATTGGTGTTCCTGCCTTAAGAGAATGGCTCTTCCAAAAGTGACAGCAGAACACGGCTAAGTTTTGATATTAGTACTAGTCATCGTTTTCATCATTAATGTGTTTTTTCTTTTCTTTTGTTTCTCAAGAAGGGTCTCATGTAGCCCAGGATAGCTTCGAACTCACTCTGTCTATAGCCGAGGATGTCCTTGAATCACTGACCTCCTGCTTCCAGTTCTTGGTCCTATCATTAAGGCTTGTGCCACTGTATCCAGAGAATCACAAGGAATATCTAAAGTAAAAGAGGAGAATTATCCCTGCCCAGAAAGCCCACCTCTGACCCTGTCCCAGCTGTTTTCAAGGGCACAGAAGCATCCTTTCAGCCTAGGAGCACCCCCAAAGAGAAACACCTCCAGCCTTGCACCTTGTCTCTGCTAGGCAGAGACCCTCTGCATCAGAAGCAGGTTTCCTCAGCCTGGTTCACAGAGCAGCAGCTGGAAGTGATGTCAAACCCTAGTGAGGGCGAGGCCTTCCGAGGCTGGAGCTCCTCCTGGTCCCCAAACAAACTGCGAAGTCTTTATTTGTTAGATAGACTTGTTAGGTACTGACTAGGTACCAAAACTCGCACTCCACATATTTCCCCTTTTCCTTAATCTAATCACCTCAACCTATGAGACAAATCAGCCTCTGTCTTCTCATTTTCCAGAAGGGAAAGCAAAGCCCACACAGCCCAAGCCATTTGTCACTTGCCCCAGTCCACAGGGCTAGTAAATGGCAGAATCTGGGTTTGAACTGTGGTCCTGATGATTGCAATGCACACATACCTTTCCCGACCCAGGCAGCAGGCCTTCTCCTAGGATGTTCAAGGCCATGAAACCCAGATTCCTTATTTCACTGATGAAGAAAGAAAAAGGGTCAAGGTCAACATGCAGAAGGTCAGCATCACTGGAGGTTAATTTCAAGTATAAGACTGAGGCGGCGTGGGCAGAGCCATGCCATGTCTGTTGGCCTGCTTCTCTAGCACCATGCTCGGGATCCATCGAGACAAATCCTGCAGGCTTTTGGAGCTCTCCGTGAATCACTGAAAAACAGTCCATTTGTTGCCAGTTGGAGAGGGAAATGCCGGTTGCTTTTTAATTTACCTTGTGAAATGGCGGCTTCTGGGCATGTGTGGGCTATGTATGGCCACTAGATCACATGGCCGAGAGCCAGACACTTTGGCCCGGACCCTGCTCTGGATGTGACACGGGTGTTTGAGACCACTGTCTGGAAACAACTTAGCAAGAGTCCATGAGCATTGTCAAGCGTGCTCAGGAGCTGGCTCTTTGCTTCAAGGCATTTTAATTACCCACTGAAGTGGCAGCAGGGGAGACAGGGCCAGGCTTGGGGACATCAGTGGTTTGTCTGGAATGAAACGGCCCAGATGTTGCTGCTGCCTCCAGCCCCTCTCTGCCCTGATATGTCCGGCTAACGCTCCTGGGTGCTGCTGTCCAGTAGAAACATAACGTGAGCCATGCATGTAATTTTAAACTTTTCTAGCAGCTGGATTGAAAGAGCTAAAGGATTTGGCAGGATTAATCTTAACAATATATTCTGTCTACTTTAATATAATCATCTTGTAGTGTCCTTGGGGGATTGCTTCCATGGCATCCCTGGGTACAGCAATCCACACTGCTCAAGTCCTGTGTAAAATTGCATATAACCTACATCATGTGCTTTAAATAATCTCAAGATTATTTATAATACCTAATATGATGTCTGTGTTATGTAAATAGTTGAAATTATGCATTGTTTAGGGGATATGTGGATACATCTTCTGTGGTGTTGGGCACGGATCCCTAGCTCATGTTTTATACACACTCTACACTGAGCTACCCGCCTCAGGCTGCTTAGAGGATGTTGACCACAAAACTGTCACGCCTCTGCATGGTCCTCCATCTGTAACCCAGCACTTCCATCTTCCTTCTCTGCTCAAAGACCTTCAGCAACTCCCATGATAGAACCAGCCTCGTATTGTAACAATTCATGTGTCTTCCTGCCTCCCTCTCCCATAGGAAGGAGGACTTTTTAATAGTGTCTGGTGGGGTGTTCATCATGGACCATTTATGCCCAAATCTTAGGACCTTGAGTTCTCTATGTTAACTGTATTTTCTGTCTGCCCTAATATAGCTTCCTGAGGCCAAAGGATGCATCAGGCCTTGTGTATTGCTTTATATGACTCTCTCTGATTTCATTTTTGGGGCAGTTGCACAAGGAAAACGTTTAACTAATGAAAAATGGTGGCTCAGAGCAAATAATTCAACCCAGATCTGCGGATTCCGTGAACGTGGGGCAGCTCTCTTACTCTGGGTTCAGACTCAGTATAGGATCTCAGAAAATCTGAGTTAATTCTAAGTTTTGAGTCACCACATCTCATTCTTCCTTGGGATGGCCAGCAGGCTGGTGGAGGCTGTCCGGGACGGAGCTGTCTCCTGACTCCTGCTCCTTTCTGATCCCAGCTAGGTCTGTAGGAGTGTTGAGCACTGCCTCTTTGGGAGCTGTGTAAAGCAGAACCAGCTCTCTAGGCAGTTAGGCAGCAAACTGGAGGGACAGAGTGTGATAAATGTCTGCTGTGGTGCCACCCTCTCTTACGTGGTACTGATGCTGGCGCTCTGCCCTTGGGCTTCCCTAGGCATAGCTATGTGAATAAGATGCGTGATTCACCCTCACTTGTTGCCAGAAAGTATGATGTGCCTTGGTACTGTATTGAGAGCGCGATAAAAATAAAGATGCGCTACTAATAAAATGTCAATTAGTACTACAGAAAAAAGAAAGGAAAAGACTGATGTATAGCCTCTCAGTGATGTCTCTCTAATTAGCCAAATAAATATGCAAGCCTCCCACTCGAGTGTGTGTTTGTTTGCTTTAGAACACTGTAATTACATCCCCACCCACAGCTTGGGAAGCTTATGGGAAGTGGGAACCACCACACAAGGGCTTTGGCTAAGAGGAAGTGAGCCAGCTCGTTTCGACTGGGCTGAAATTCCCTCCTGCCCATGGGTAAAAGTTTTAGGAGTGTGGAAGCTGTACTGGTTAACTTTTTTTTTTTTGTCAATTTGGCATAAACTAGAGTGAGAAGGACTCTTAACTCAAGAAGTGACTCCATCAGGTTGGCCTATGGGACTTTTTTTTTTTTTTTTTAAATTTTTGACTGCTGGTTGATGAAAGATAGACCAGGCTGCTTTGGGCAGTGCTATCCCTAGGCAGAGGGGCCTGGGCTGTGTTAAAAAAAATGTCTCTGGGCAAGCCATGGAGAACAAGCTATGTAGTGCTTCTCTGTGGTCTCTGTTTTTGTCCCTGTCTTCGCTTCCCTCAGTGATGGGTTGTGGCCTGGGAGCTGTAAGATTAGATAAACCCTTTCTTCTTCTTCACATTGGGGTTTTCTTTTAATCAATCAATCATCAAATAATTAATGTGCGCATGCTTGAGTGTGTGCATGTGTATCATGTATGTGCAGGCACCTGTGGAAGTCAGGAAAGACATGGAATCTCTTGGAACGGGAGTTACTGGTGAGTGTTGGGAACTGAACCCTGGTCCTCTGCGAGAGCAGTAAGTGCTCTTAACCTCTGAGCCACAACCCTCCTTTCCAAGATGATTTTGGTTAGTGTTTTAGGATAATGAAAAGCAAACTAAGATGTTCTGTGTGGCTCCCTCGAGCTTCCTGGCAAGTACAATAGTTCCAGAGAGATGAATTATGTATAACTTTGAGCACTGTCATGAAATCTGCACCCTCTTGCTCCCCCCTGGCTGGAAGAAGGCTGGCCTAGCCATCCTGGCCCCAAGGCAACCTTTCTTCCACTTTCACATCATGCTCCATCTCTCTGGTCTGTCCACGCCTCTCAGGTCCTGCAAGACTACAGCTTCAGTTTACATTTAGTTTGCAGCCATTTCTTCCATTATGGGGTGTGTTAGATTATATTTTGAGATGTACCTCTCCACACAGAGCACGCCGTGAAGAGAGTAGAATGTGTATGCAGCTAATAAAAATTGATCCACAGGTGGGTGATGTGTCATGAGAAAACTTGTTATCAAACAGCCGCTCAATAAAAGAAGTGGAGAGACAGCTAGTTCAGGGAACAGGGGCCGTAAAGATTAATATTCTGGAGCCATAAGACCAACTTCGGGGTCTTAATCTTTTTTCCTGTTAACTGCACAGCCTGAACAATGTTTAACCTTTCTTGTTCTTACATAGGGTTAGGCTATTTTGTTTGGGCATAAAATTTTCGTGTGTGTGTGTGTGTGTGTGTGTGTGTGTGTGTGTGTGTGTGTGTATGTTTATATGCATGCACATGTGCACGTGTTGTACATGTGACCCAGCCTGAGTATGGAGGTGAGAGAACTTTTGTGGAATACGTTCTTCTTTCCATCTTTACCTGGGATTGAACTCAGTTGTCAGAATTTTGCAGCAAGCATTTCTGCCCACGGAGCTACCTTGCTGGCCCTTGGTGGACTATTATTTTAAGGGTGATGATTCTGAAGGCTGGATAACACAATGCAAGTGAAAAGAAGTGGGAATGGCATCCTTCGTAGAAAACAAGGGACAGATTTCATATCTTGGAATTCCAAGAAGTAGGTATAATCATGATATGAGAGGCTCCAGAGAGGTTAGGCAGTGCTCAAAGATGCACAGCCAGCTTGGGCTAGTGCCCAGTGTTTAGCCTCAAGTTCATGACATTTTCCATTGCAGCCGCTTCCTTACTGCCTGCAATGTAGGCTCGGGGCTCATGTCTTGTCCTGTGGTGTGTCTGCTCCACACTCTCCTCTGTATCTTGTTACTGGCCTCAGATAGATTTACTCACATAAGATGCCATTGACCTCAGCTAATAAAAGGAATCAGGATCCAAGAAATCTATTTAACTCATTATTAAAGATCATTTCCTGTTATTATTCCCCCTGCAGCAAAATTAGCTGCTAACTCTCCTGTTAGCACAACCCAGCCAGCATTACTAGGAAATGAGGGGAAAATCAGTTCAGTGATATGTAGGCTGAGCCCAGGGAATTCCCTATCCTTGGTGCATATTAACATTATGCCTTGAAAGTGGAGAGAATGTTCTGTTAAGTGGAAAAAGAGTTGTAGAAATTTTACTTTCAAAAGTCAAGCTAAAAGTTCCCTCCCTTTTTTTCCCAAGTCAAATTAATTTTTGTCTCAGGGCAAGAAAAAGTAAATTAAAAATCACAGACTGCCTCCTCCTCCTAGGCCCCATCTCCTCCTGGGTTTCCATCCCTCTTGGATGGAATTCCAGGTTTCACTGGCCCAGTTTGGGTCTCAGAGAATCCCCAGCCTCATCAGATTCTGCTCCAGGGAGCCTCTGACTATGGCAAGGTGAGGAAGTCTGCCCTTCTTCTTGTCTTACCTTCCAGAATATTCTCTTCCACCTGAACATGTGTACTCTGATGTGTAGTAGGACCACCATCTGGGCCTATGGTTTTGGGATGCTGGACACTTGCCTCTTTTCTAAGCAGTGAGGTATGCCCAACTATGAGAGGACAAGCAGGAGGTCAGAGGTCATCCAAAAAGCTGGCAGTGTGTTTATGGTGAGGGGTGCACGCGTGCACTGGAAGCATGTGCTTACTGTCTATATCCCCATGAGACCATGCCTGTGTGTCTGTGGAGGATGCTCGATAGCCAAGGAGCCACTAGACTTGGAATTGATGGCGATGGGGTAGCGTTCCATCTCCCAGTGGCCATAAGAAGGCTGCCCACCTGCTTGGTTCTGATCTCTTTACCCAGACCTTTTCCAGTTCTGCAGCTCCAGTAAGGTTGTAGGGGAGATTTGGAGGCTTTGCCTCTGATGGTCCCAAGGTCCCAGGAGAGCCTAAGATGCTGTCTTTGGCCAGTAGCACTGAGCATGGGCAACCCTTGCGGTGTCTGTTCGATGCACTGGGAACCCAACTAGCCTGACTCCTAACACATCTGCTATGGGGCTTGCAGGTTCTTCAACCTGGTAATTCTCAAGAACACTAGAGACAGGAAGATCCCAACCTTAGAACCTTCTGTGATCAGGGAGCACAAGAGGGTGGCCAACTTGTGCTCATGTGTCCAGAATTTTCTCGATTTTAGCACTGAAGTCCTGGGCTCTGGGAAACCTCTCACACTCACAAAATGGGGCATCAGGTCACCCAGGTGCCTTCCCTATTTTAAAGATGGGGGGCAGGGAGCTGGGTGGTAGCTCAGACAATACAATGCTTACCGGACAAGTACAGGGACTTGGGTTCAATCCCTAGAACCCATGTAAAAATGCCAGACATGATGGCACACACACACCTGTGATCTGTTCACAGGGAGGGCGAAGCTGGGCAGTTTCCTGGTGCTCAGTCAGCCAGCCTAGCCAGGCCAGTGAGGAAAAAAAACAAAGATGGATGGTGCCTGAGGCACATCAGAGGTTGACTTCTGAACTGCACATGCATGCATTTGTGCACACACATAGACCCACTCCTACCTACCCCTTCCTCCCAACTCAAGATGGGAGGAAAGACCATAGGGTAGACTCTGGTTCAAAGTCAGAGGGTCAGCGGATGGGGTATTACCTTACCATGAGACCCAGCTTCCTGACCAAGGACAGAATCAAGCATCCATCCAAAGAGATAAAGTTTTCTTCGTGCTCGTGGCACTTGTTGGTATCTGACTTACAGTTGTTCTCTGCTAACTCCATTATCTTTAATTTGCTGGGAAACAGCCACCAGGAAACCTCTGGACACTTTCGCTTTAATGAAACACAATTTGATTACAAATCATCTCCATTCCCCAGCAGACAGCCTTTTCTGGAGGGCTTCAGCCTGCCGCACATATACCTACCTGTATGATTTCTGCATTTCAGTGGAGCCCAGTGGAGACTTCTGAAATCTTCTACCAGGGGATGGCTCCAAGCACCCAGGCAGCCTATGTAATAATGCCAAGTATACATACCCTCCCTCCTGCTTATATGGATATTGGCTCTTATTTGACCCCCGAATATAGGAATCCAGAAAGCCAGAAAGGTTCTTCAAGGAATCTTGAGTTCACACCTAATAATTAATTTTGAAGCAGGTGTACGTGCTGTATTCCTATAATCCCAACACAGGGGAGGTGGATACAGCAAGATCAGGAGTTCAAGGTCAACTTTGGCCATATAGCAAATCTGAGGCCAGCCTTGGTTTCAAGAGATTCTGTGCCCCTCTATAAAAGAATCATTTTATTTATTTTTTGTCACAACTGCCAGTAGGCAGCATCCTGGCCAGTCTGATCCATCAGGCTAGATGTGGGTCTGAGATTTTTTTCAGTAAGGCTAAGGTCAAAGTCAGAGCCATGAAGCCAAGTTGTAAGAACATGTGTTTCTGTGGGTGCCAGACAGTCTTGGCTTGTGAATGTGACTAGGTGATGTGGACAGTGGCAGCCCTCCTTCTGTGTGTGTGTGTGTGTGTGTGTGTGTGTATGTATGTATGTATGTATGTATGTATATATGTATGTATGTATGTATGTATATTTAATTATTTATTTATTGGTTAAGGGGTACAACAGGGGGTTCAGGTCCTTAATGTAGCCATATAGAAGTCATGGTGAGACTTGGACACACAATGGCTGAGACAAGGTGGGCATAATTATCGAGTGCCCTTTGGGATCTATCACTCTTGTCCAGTAGTTCTAAACCTGTGAGTCTCGACCCCTTTGGGAGGTCACACATTAGACATCCTGCATATCAGATATTTGCATAATGATTCATAACAGTAGCGAAATTATAGTTATGAAGTAGCAACAAAATAATTTTATGGTTGGGAAGTCACCGCAACATGAGGAACTGCAGTAAATGGTCAGAGTGTTAGGCAGGTTGAGAACCAGTGCTCTTGTCCTTTATGCTGATGAAACATTTATCATCCAGTTCTAAGTGACCCCAGGAAATTGAGGACCATAGTCCCCCAACTTTCATATGATATTCCCTACTCCTTAGACTTCACACTCTTCTCTAGCCTTTCCTGGTCCATGTATACCCCCCCCCCCCTTTAGGAGGCATAAACCCAGCAGCAGGAGACAGATGAACCAGTTTCTTTTAAACAATCTCTGGGTCACACTGCGGATTTGTGAACCTCCATTGTGGCTGCTGTTACCTCCTAGTGAGGCTCTCACTCTTTCTGGGTATACTTTCCTTAGCTGGAAAATGGGTTTTACCTGGGGGCCAAGTGATGATGAATGGGATGAAACAAGGAAGAGAGGATTTCCTAATAGCGAATCGGTGTGGGACATGGCAAATTTGCATTAGGTACTGGTCCGCCCTTTGGGCCTTGTAGGTCTTGAGGAAGTTACTTGCCCTCTTTAGCTGTAGATGGGGACAAGAGGAGGCCTGACTTGAGGGTATTGTGATAAGGCGGATAAAGGGGTACAAGTAGGTGTAATGTGGATGCTGTGTGCTTTGGGCTGGACAGTGTGGTGGTCTATACTCTACAGACTAGAGCTATTTCTGCCCTGGGGTGGCAGCATCCCTCCCCGCCTCACCCATCATTGACTTACAGGGCAGAGCCCAACACTAGTAGGATATATGGCTCAGGGCTTTGTTCACAGTGAAAGTCAAAGCCAATATCAGACACAGGCTCTGTGTTTTCTGATTTCAGTGTTAGTCTGGGCCTGGGAGGAGGCTCTTGACCACAGGGAAGATGGATAAAGTTGAGCTTAGTATGAAACATTCAAGAGGCTCCCAGGGCACTGGTCAGGAGGACAGGCTCATCCTAATCCTCATTGCAGCAGCTGTGTGTCTTTGGGCTGGTCACTTCTCTCTGCCCACCTCCCCCTCCCCACCCCGCAGCATCTCCGTTAATCATACTGAAGAATTAGATTAATGTATCCCTGGGATCTTTCTGTGTTTTTCCCCATTTGCAGGCTTCTCGGTACCATCTCTTTATTACTTATTCGTAGTCTCACTCCAGTCCCATCTCTAACCCGCCATCTAAAATGCACATTCCTTTGGGCCAACAAAACCTCCCTGGAGAAGTCTTACTTACATAGCATACTTACTTGCATAGGAGTAAAATCAGAGTCACCTATAGGGAGACAATCTGGGAAGGGGCATATGGGTTGAATCCATTCCTCAGTTTCTTAGAGGCAACAATTGTTTAATTGCTGGAAACACTGTAGATATACCCAGTAGCTCATGAAAAGAGCTGCTTAAATTCCGTTCACATTGGGTAACACAGAGGCCAGAAGCTTTCCATCAAAGGCAGAGGCTGGAAAAAACAAAGCGTGGGCTCCTAGCTTGAGGTCCACTCAGGGTGACACCTCTGTCATCCCACAGTGGATGAGTGGCTGGGACTGTGGCATCTGTCACTCACATGGGGCTCTTCTGACTTTGAACTCTTCTCTCCCTCACTTGTTCCACACGTTAGACATAGTGTGTGTGTGCTTTCCCTTCTGTTTCAGAGTTTGCTGAGATTCCCTGGCAGAGGGTCCTGGTTCCAAGATCCCTTCCTCTCCCCTCCCCTCCCCTCCCCTCCCCTCCCCTCCCCTCCCCTCCCCTCCCCTCCCCTCCCCTCCCCTCCCCTTCCCTCCCCTCCTCTTCTCCTCTCTCCTCTTCTCCTTTCCCCTCCTCTTGCTCTTTTCTCCTCTCCTCCCTTTCCCTCCCCTCCTCTCTGCTTCCCTCTTCTTCCCTTCCCCTTTCCTCCGCCTTTCCTCTTTCTCCTCTCCTTCCCTCCTCTCTTTTCCCCTCTCTTCTCCTCCCTTCCTCTCTTCTTTCCCACCCTTTCCCATGCCCTCCTCTTTTTTTCACCCCCTCCTTTCCCACCCCCTGTTTTCTGTGGTCCTCACTGGACATCATTCTTTGAAGAAAGTAGCGTAGTGACACTCGGGAGTAGATTCCAGCCTTGCCCTAGGAAACAGAAGAGCTGAGCATTGTTGACGCAGTCCCTTGTTGTCTGTTCCTCACATACATCACACTAACCGTGTAAGAGGCACCAAAGTCAGGATAAGAAGGGAGGCAGTAACTGAGCAGAAGTGTTGGTGGGGGGAATGGTTATTTATAGAGAATTCCTTGGGTTGAATTTGATTCTGTTGAGAGCCATAGTGATTTCACTAAGTCACCACCTGGGACCCAGTTTCACCATATGAAAAGTTAAAGCATTGAAATTAGTAAACCATGACATTCATTTTAAACTCCAGGGGCGCGCTCACCAGGCATAGTGGGAGTCAGGGAGGTCCTGAGTGCTTCCTAACACACTTTGTTTAGCTTTGCAACAGCCCTTCGAGGACGGTATTATTAGCCTTGTATTTACAGGTGAGCAAACACAATTCAGTGAGGATAATGTACGTGCCCAGTGAAAACAATGTATGAGGCCAAACTTGAGAGCCATTTATCTTTTAAGTGATGGGACTTGAACCCAGGGCCTCACACATGCTAGGAGTACACCTTACCAGGGAGGAACACTCTTTCCCCAGGGCAGTTTTTTTTTCGTGCCTCCAAAGATAATTCTCACTGTATTTTCTCAAATAATGAAGTGAGAAGAGGTGACTTCCTTCCCCGCTTCTGTTTGCGGTGTATCCTGTGTCATGGAGGGCTTTTCTTAAAAAAAAAAAAAAAAAAAAGTCCAGGGGACAAGTGATGCATTATTTCTTTGTTTTTTGACAACTTCACAGAACGACCTCAGTAGACCCTTGGCATTTCAAGCGATGCATGGTTATGGAATGCTCTGCTTTAAAATTTTTAATTGAAGGCCCTTACCCGAATGGGCCTTGATTAGCTGGTGCTCTGTCCTTGGCTCCCAGGGAGCCACAAAGCCCTTACAGTCCCTCTTGCTCCTCTCTCCCTTCACAGAGCGAGGCGCCACCCTCCCCTCCCTCTTAGCTGCAAGCTCGAGTCTATTAGCACAGCCACTGGGCTCCACTGGGGCTCTTGAGCTCGCTAGCAATTTGGATGTCAGTAGCTGGGAAAAAAAAAATCAAGCTTAATATTTGATGACATTACAAAGTCAACCTGGTCTCTTTTCATCACAGACAAAATCCAGAGGCAGAGTTCTCACCAGGGCGTTCCCCCAGGAAGCAGGAGACAGTTGGTCTGGGAGCCGCAGCGGGCTGGCGAGGAACGTGGGCAGGGAGACAGCAAGCTCCGGCTCTGGTGGTGCTGGCCAGGCTGTTGACCTTGGGTGAGACTCACTAGTCCTCACTAAGCCTTTCACTTCTTCCTCCACAAATAACTAATCTCCCAGACTCTGTGTACTTTGGTCCGAAACAATACATTTTTTTTAACACAGTTTGGCTTATGACACCCACTCTGTATAGCATGTGCAAACTTCAGGAATGGGCAGTGGTTTTTAATTTGATTCTAATTTTAGGAAAGGAGTCAGAAGATTAAGGAGGGCGCACAGGAGACCAGACGAAGAAGGTAGGGACAGCTTGAAGGATCAAGAAAAGGTTCAAGGTGTCTAGTCACCGTGCTCGGGATCCAGACTGGAGCTCAGATCCTGTCAGAGCTGGTCCTGTATGGGGACCTACAGGAGAAATGGATCTGTTCTGGGGACAAAGCTGGGTTTTACTTCCCTTCTTTATGCTTTGATGCTCAAGGGAGGCTCTGGGTTCTGTTGTCACCGCCATAGTCACACTGTCCTGTCCCCTCTGCTTCCCCAGCATCTGAGTGTGTCCTCGCGCAGTGGTACACAGTAAGGCCGCCTGTCTCCAGACCCTGACCCCACATCTCTGGGGCCTGAATGCCACGTCAATCCGCGGAGCTTCCCATGATTTCCACAATATTGTTAACTCAGTGCCATTTAAAATATCTCCATGTAGGCCAGCAAGGCCACATAGATCCCTTAAGAAACCAGTAAAGAGCAGGCTCACACTGCACCGGGTTTTACTCTATCATAAGGAACAGATTTCCAAGCTGCGTTTTTGCAGACCAAATCGCTCAGGAAGAGTCCTATTCCGATATGTGTGTCTCTTCATGGGCCTCTAAGATAGTGCATCTTACACCCAGAGCTGGGACTGCCTGAAAGGAGAAGGCAAAATTGGTGGTGGTGGTGGTGGTTGTGGGGGTGGTTGGGGGTGGGTGGGAGCGGAGTTGGGGTTGAGGGGTGCCAGCAGGGTCAGGTGTGGTGCTAGCCTATTACCTACGTGCTTGTGCTTAACATTTCTATGAGTGATCTTGGCAAGTGACACAGGTCTCCTGTCTTTTCTTGGTTCTCAAGCATGACTGTAGGACATCTGGGTTTGCAGCATCTAATGCTGGCTGGGATGCCTCTGTTCTGCTCTGTCTCCTAGAAACAATGTCCTCCCTCCAGTGCTCTAGCCCTGTGAGTTTCATGTTCAGAAGAGGCTGTTTTTGGAGTGCCTCAGCTGTGGTGCAAGCAGCCATGCACAGATGAGACTCTATTTGTCGTGAGGAGCTCTCTTTGTCCCCGAGTGTTGCGTGACTAGCAAATGGTCCCTCTCTGCTTACCTGTATTTAGCAAACCTGCATCACATAGCTTGGTGTGCACGCGTGTTCTGTCTTGTAGACTTTGAGCAAGTAGTTAGGATGCAGCTTTAGATGCTGTGCACAGTGAGCCTGCCGCTCACTGCTGGACTACAGGACAAGGATTCATGTCCAGAGGTCTGTGATGATCAAACAGGAAACTGACGTGAAAGACCTCTTGTGAGACAGCAAGATGGCTCAGTGGGTAAAGGTGCTTGCAGTCAAGCCTGAGACACTGAGTTCAGTCATCGCGGCTCAGGTGGTGGAAGGAGAGAACCAATTCCTGCAAGTTGCCCTCTGACCTCCAAACACACGCTGTGTCAGGTCCCACAGGTTAAGGTCAGAGGCAGAGTTTGGTGAACACAAGACAGCAGTGGATGGATGGGTTGATGAAATGTCTCTGTGGTAAGAGCACTGACTGCTCTTCCAGAGGACCAGGGTTCAGTTCCCAGCACCCACACAGCAGCTTACAACTGTCTATAACTCCAGGCTCAGAGGATCACATCCCCTCTTCTGGCCTCTGTGGGTACTGCATGCACACGGTGCACAGCATTCAGGAAAGCATGCATATACATAAAATAAAACAAATAAAATCTAAAAGGGGAGCAATGGAATGCATACACACAGACAGGTACACCTGGCTCTTATTGAGTACCTCAGGGAAGTCCACATATATTAGTGACTCAGAGAGATGCATGGGTTTCATGCAGTGGGGACCAGACTGGAGTTTAAGGGGGGCCCCCATCTGACCACAGGATGCTGAGATCATTAGGAGAGCTTCTGCAGTGCCTCAGAAATATGCCCAGACTCCACAAGCCAAGGTTATAAACTCCTTTGGAGCTGGGATGCCTGGATGCCCCACTGTGTCCCATCCTTGGAAATGAATGACCTCTCTTCAGCTTTCTCTTAGGGACCACAGTCTTCAATGCAGAATGTAGGACAAGTTAGGTCATGCTTTTCTGAGATTTTGTTTTTCTTTTCAATCCAGCGATTTCTTGTTTGGCTTAGTTTCTTTAAGAATAAGAAAGAAATGATGGGAGATGTTTTCTTCTTATAGTACCTTTGAAGGTGTGAGACAAAACCCAGAAACTTAAAAAAAAAGTAAATATATCCCAGTACATTAAAAATAGTCATAGTTCACACTAACATGGACTGGGGAAAGCTCGTGAGGCCTCAACCCTACATAAGGAAGTACAGGCAGCTGGGGAGCCCTGAGAGTGGGAAGAGTAGTGCTCCCCAGGGATGAGCACCCCAACTGATCCCCAAGGTCAAATGTCAGCCATGAACACATGTCCATACAGGTAACGCTGTACAGACTGAGCAGGCTGTATTCATGTATTTAGGGATATACACACTTCTACACATGTATGTGTGTAGCAACAATCAAAGAGGCCATGAATTTGGAAGAGATCAGGGGAGGGGTGTATATATAGGGTTTGTAGGAAGGAAAGGGGTAAATGATGCATTTATGTTATAATCCCCCAAAATAAAAAATATAGTCATAGGTACATGGCCATGAATAAAGTAAAAAGATGAATATCAAACTGGAAATATGCACGTGTGTTATCTCAGAGGAAAGGGTGGGTTCCTCTAACATATTAATAACATCTACAGATCAAAAAGAAAATCAGGGATGGAATATAAGCAAAGCCTACAATAAAAGAGATAAAAAAGCTATGTTTTAAGTATATGGAAAACATGCATGCATATAAAAGCGCAAGCAAGTTCAATTCCCAGAATTTCTTATGAAAGCCAGCTGTAATGGCTTGTGTTTGTAATTTCAAAGCTGGGGAGGCAGAGTCTGGAGGATCTCTGTGACTTGTTGGCCAAGCTTTCCCAAATTGGTGAGCTCCAGATTCTGTGAAAGATTTTTGTCTCAAAAAAAGATGGTGGATAGGATTCACTGTGAGATGGCGCAGTGGGTAAAGGTCCTCGTTACCAAGACTCACTACGTGTGTTTGGTCTTCAGAACACACATGGTGGGAGGAGGGAGATTACTCCTTCAAGTTGTCCTCTGTCATGGCATGTCATGCTCATGTATGAAGCTTTACACACACACACACACACACACACACACACACACACACATGCATGCACACATGCACATGCACACACTCCTGGCATTTTCAAACTTTCTTATCTTTGCTGACCAAGAAATGAGAAATATTATGTTCATATAATTCTCTTTCTCTCTCTCTGCCTCCCTCTCTCCCTCCCTCCTCCCTCCTCCCTCCTCCCTCTTCTCCCGCCTCTGTTTGTACATGTGTGAACATGGGTATAATTTAATGGGGATGATTGGCAATATCTTATTTACTTATGAATCCACAGATGATAAAGTTTGCCCCATGTGTTGAAGTTTCTTGCGTAGTATCTCTGTGAAACATGCTTTCCTAATAGAACACCGAAGAAGTTTCCAAGAGCTTAGGGGTAATGAGGGGGTATCTGGGCTGTAATTGGGAGCTGATGACACCTCTCTGGCCAGCTGTGGTGATGGCCACTGCCCCTCTTGAGAAAGACTCCCTCTCTGGTCTTGAATTGCTCTCTAAGTGGGAGACCAGCGCCAGACATTTAAACAGATTCAAGACTCTGGGGACTTTCTCAGGGACAGGCTGTGCTCTGTGACAGAGACAAGAAAATGGCAGGCCCTGCTCTTCTGAGAACCTCCCTGGTGTGCTGCTAGAGGCCAGAGACTTAACTTCGCAGCATTAATTAGGAGAGGTGCAGCATTTGGAGACAATCTGTTCACAAATCCTGCCCAGGACCTGTTTCCACCCTGGGCTCTGTTGCTGATCAAGGGACCTGACTCCACACGCCTCGATGGAATTCTCTGGCAGGATGTCTCCAAATGTGTGGACAAATCTGTCTCCTGCTTCTTCCTCTTTGTTTCAAGGTGAAACAGGGACTCCTTTGGGAAGGAAAAGAGTACTAATTACCTGCTCACTGCTGAGCTATGTGGCTCCCCCACCACGTGAACTGCCTAGGGACTTCCCACTGTTTCTTGAGAAGGTGGGAGTCAACATACCAATGACTAGTCTCACGGGGTGTGTGCACCAGCTTCCCTTATATTCCTCTGATGCCTGATTCCCCCCGGGGAGCTAGGCCTACCTGCCAACCACTGCCTACTGTCCTTTGTTCTCCAGGGAGCTGTCTTTCATTTGGGACAATAGCCTTGAATGTTAACATCCATTAGAATCACTGGGGAACACGTAAAGACATTGCAACAGGCCTAGACCTTATTACTATGGGTTGTTACTGAGCTAAGTAAGAGGTTGGTGGCATTCCCAGGTGCCTTTTATTTGTAGTCCTCCTCTGGCTTAGGATGGCTATGCTCACTGGGATGCTTTTAAGAGCGAGGGGAAGTATGATGGGCCTTCATTTGGGGGCAGTCTGCATACACTGGAAATGACCTAGTTTTTCTGTGACACAGGACACCCTGCTTTAACCTTGATAGAGACTGACAATCACCTCCTAAGAGCATACAATCGTAGCTATTCCCTTCTATTCGGTTGAGGACCATGACTCTTTTGCCCATTGCACACAGTTATGTGAAGGTGCTGCGAACCTGATTTTGGACCTGTTCTATCTCCGATGGTTACAATTTATACTACCTATGGAGTGAGGAGGGATACAGCTTCCGATCACTCTTGAGCCCTTGATATTCTTCCCATAATTGTGGGGGAAAGTGAGAGTAGATTATATTCCTAGTCTGTCGTATCAGGAGACCCACTTCAGCATGTGCTGAGAGGGACCCAAATTTGGCGTGCACTGTTCAGCAAGGAGCAGGGGACAGACCCATCCCCACTCTCAAGGTAGAGATATCTCCTCCACCACTAGTAGGTTCCTGTGCTCGTAGCATGTCTTCAGTGGATGACAGTCTTTGAATCCTTGTAGACTCTTATATTGTTAAGGAAGAATGAACGAGTGTTTTACGACACTTCGAACAAACCAAGTCTGTTACAAATAATGTATTTTGTGTTGCTTGAGTAATAAAGTATGTTCTAAGCCCCTCTGTCTGTTCTACAGATGGAAAGACTGAGTGAGGTACCACGGAATGGAAGGTTTTGCAATCAGGCACTGCTGCAAGAAGGATGTCTCAGTCTTTTCCAGATGCTACAACAAAATACTATAGTTGGGGTAGCTTGCAAAAAGCAGAGATTTCTTAAGTCAGAGTGCTGCTGGCAGGTTTGGTGCATGGTGAGGACCCACTTTCTGGCTTATAGATGGCGCCTTGTTTCACACAGTCCAAGAGACAAAGATGGGGTCTGGGGTCTCTTCTATGGGGGCCATAATTCACGAGGGTCTCCCTCCCCCCGCCACCCTCATGACCTAATCCCTTCCCCTCATGGGTGATGAGCTCAGACTATGAATCTGGGCATGGTGGAGCAAACACACTCAAAACATAGAACGGCAAAGAGCCTGACCTTTACCCAGGGCCTTGGTTTGTCAATTTTGCTTCTCTTTACTTGATCAAGACACTCCAGCAGTCCTTCAGGCCTGTTGCTGTTACCCCTCCACGTGGGCAGAGGAAACAGATTCGCAGAGGCTGCGTAACTTGCCTGAGAGCATGGTAGGGAGGGGCTGGGTTCACCGTGACTCGGGACTCGAGCGCAGATTCCCATCAGGTGTGACCATGTGTTTTAGATCCACATCTGGGATGTTCAGAAGAAAAAAATCCCTGGTTTGATTATATCCCTTTATACTTCGATTCCAGTGATGATCTTGAAAGAGATATCGGGCCCATGACACTTGGGGACACATGGCTTTATGAGGTGATGCCTTCCTTTACCTTTCTCTAGTGACATTTATTGGCCTCTAAACCTGTTGATTCTGTGTCCCATGCAATAATGTCTGTGACCCAGTTCTCACCTGTAGGGGGCTTCCAATGATCAAGGGAGACCTTTCAGAAAGCGGAAAAACTTTAGTTAGAGTAAGAGAGATGGCCAGGAGGGTGGGCAGGCATGGGGTGTGCTAGCTTATCAGCCTGCAACAGGGGATGCCAAACATTGTTAGCGGACGGGGGGGGGGGGGGGGGGAGTCCGGGATGGATGAGGTGAGTTTTGAATTTGGGCTTGGAAGCAACTTGAGGCCGAGGGAGGGAGAAGGCATAGACAAGAACACACGTGAAAGCTCGGAGGAAAGACACTTGTGTCTAGAAGACAGGACCGGTCATTCTATGTAGGGCAGAGCAGACACTAGGGCCAATGGGATGGGGTGGGGTGGGCGGCATGCCTCAGGCCTCCAGGGCTCCCTCGGCTCTGACTGTGAGGGATTCTGCCAGCACACTGCTTCTCTAGTTGAAATTCACACTCAGGCATGCAGAGCTAGCCTGTCCCCCAGATGTGTCTTTTCAAATTAGGCTAAAAAGGGAAAACAACTTCATCATGGTTATTTTCTACTTGCTCCTTCTCCCCGGACCCAGTCCGGCTGCATCTGTCTCAGGTTACCCAGAGAAGATGGCGTTTGCACCCGCTGCTGATGGGCCTTCTGGATCCTTCCATCTGCCATGCACTGGGCGACTCCATTAAGCCTTATTCTTCAGGAGGCCTTTGCTACTGCCTAATAGTTTCTGTACATATATCAAGTTCCCTCTCACTCAAAAGACCAGGCTGGGAAACAGATTCTGCATCTGTTTCTTCCGAACAATAGAACACATTTTAAGCGCGCTGCTGAGGCTCCCTGCGTTTTGTTAGCATTTCACCTGTGGTTTGGTGACTCACACAAGCTGGCTTGAAAACCATTGAAAAGGGGTTCTTTGTTGATTAATTTGTTTTTCTTTCTTATGACTCTGCCACTTAGGAGAGATTTGAATTGTATTTTGCCGCTTTGTGCAAAACCAGTCGGTACAGGCAGAGTGATGGCAACGCAGTAAGCTGAATTTGAAATTTACAGAATAAAACACACCTGGAGGTGGGAGGACCTCAGCAGGCTGGAGGTCCAGTGTCTCTGCCGATGACTGTTGGTGGTGGGCTTGCTATCATTGCTAATGCCTGGCATGTTGGCTTCTGCTCTGATAACTTCAGCGGCAGAGTACTCATCACTTCCACATCAGCCATGAGCTCTAGTCATATGTATCGAACTCTGTCACACAGGAACTATCATGGCCTCCACCTGTCCCAGTTTGGACCCCCAAGTTAAGACAACAGAACCCCAGCCCATGATATCCTATAGAGCCCACAGATTCATGTGAAGAAAAATGTGCCTTCCCCAAAGCCCCTGAGGACAAGCGGGAAGGCACTGGAATCTACTGGAAGCAATGGATGCGCAAAGACTCAGGGTCCAGAGTCCAGCAGAAACATACCCCAGAGCCCACTTTGCTACAAGGACAATGTACAGAAACTTGAGGACGCAGGCAGAATACAGGGCCCATTCTCATCTGTCTTGGTTAAGGTCACTTTCAATCCATAGAAACCTCTGTGTGCCCAGTATCACTCGCAACAAACGTGTACCTGTAAGTCCTGGATAGTAAATTACAATGAAGTGCCGGGCCATAGCTGTATCTTAAAGTCAGCATTGGAGCCGCTCCTGAAGGCATTACAGATGCATTCCTAGACCAAATACCAGGAGTGTGATTGGGGTCTAGAGTCCTGGGTCCTAGGCAGGCCACAAGAGAGAAACAGCTGAAACTAATTTTGTACCATGGTTCTCAGAATGCCCTGGGATGTTAACCACCGAGATTCATAGGGGCTGGAGAGGGAACTGGCATTGTAGTCCTAACAGGCTCCTCAGGAGCCCTGTGTTTGGGGAAGATCACCTTCCACCTTCCTGTGTGGGCTGCTTGCCACAAGAGCACTGTGAACAACAAAGAATGTTGTACTCAGGGTGAGTGGAAGGCTTTGGGAGCCCTGCTGGGCATTGGTGGAATACTCCATGCTATAGATTGGCTGTGCTGCCCATCCTTGTCCTCTGTGCTGTCCCTGGTCTGCAGGAGAACTGTAGCACCTGAGAGACCTTTGTTTTTTGAAGGCTGGCCATCATGCCAGCAGTTACCAGAAACAGATTCATCACTTCTCACGCCTCACCCTGCTCTACACCTGGAGAAATCTCTTGTCCCGTCTACTGCGTCTGCCCCTGGGAAGAGATGTTATTCATTTCTCACATCTAGCCCAGGTCAGCCATCTTCTCTCTGGTGTTCCCCAGGCAGAGGTGGGTAGATAGCCGTGACTCCCACTGTGCAGGATGCAGCCATCAGAGGAAGCCTTGATTATGAAGACACATGTCACACACCCCTGGAATCCAGGGAGGGTGTGAGACAGGCTTGTGGGGAAGATGCTGCTGTGAGACATGCTTTTCTCACTTTGGCTTTCCACACATCTTTTGGAAAGTGTCACTGGGGTGGGAGCCTCAGGTACCAAGGTGTGCGGCAGGCAGTGCTCACTGCAGGGACAGTGGCCAAAAGTGATGTCACAGGGAATCCCATGGAGGCTTTGTGCTCGATCACACTTCCAGCATATCTTTGTCGGCTCCAAGGAGCCTGCAGCTTTCCTAGCAGACAGTCAGGATTTCTGTCTGCTGCTCCTGACTTACATCCTGACTCTGGCATTGACCTGTGAACCTGTGTGAACCTGTGAGTGTTTGCTCAACTGTCTGAGTGTCATTCTCCATGAGCCATGTGAGGTTGGCTGGCTCTCAGGGGCATTTGTAAAGGGTCTTTCAGCTGTCTCTTTCTCATTTCATGGCTTTTTTTTTTCCATCTCTTCTACCTGTGAGAGTAGGACAATTTTTTTTGTTCTTTTTGTTTTATTGTTTTTTGTTTTGCATATGTGGTATTCCTTATTGTACTTTGCCTAGAGCTGTGCATTGGGAGGAAACAATCAAGATGAGATATTAAACATTGTGTGACCTGGGATTCATGTCCAAGTTGGGAGAAGGGTTAGGGTAGGCTAGGCTGTGGACCTGTCCTATACAAGTGAATCTATATGGGGTTGGGCTTAGTTGACACCTTCCTGAGTTAACGCATACGCAGTCAGTCTGCCTGTGTCAGAGCATTGATGGTTCCGTCCCAGCTCTTCCCAGCCCCCTTGCCATCCTGGAATCCTGTGCCCATGGGCTACCTGCACCTAGGAGACTAAGTACTATTTCCATCTTGATGCCTTGACTTTTCCGGCTTTGAGTAAATTACAGTTAAAACAAACTGAGCAATAATATGACAATGACAGGGGCCTTCAAAGACATTTGGAAAGCAGACTTGGTGTTTTCACCAACGTTCTTATTTTGTGGTAATGAGTTCCCAACTTGCTGGCTAGATTAAAATGTTATTTTCTGATGCCGCATAAAATGCAGTATGTATGCAATTGAGCCCAAATAAAATTACCGTTTACGTTTTCATCAAGCGGGGAGCAGGCTGCCGAGGACAGTTGAAATGCAATTTATGATTATGTAAATGAAGCCAGCTTCAGGATACTAATATGTAGATAAACGAGGCTTTCATTAAGATGCCGTTAACCTTGAAAATTATATACAATTGCCACAAATATCCCTTAAAATATAAGGGGGACCATTTCCTCCAGTTTTGTGATTTCTTCTTTATGGGTCATGGGCTGTGTTGTCTGAGGGTTCAGTTTGAGGACAGAGCTTTCGTATTTTAACCACTCTTGGTGCTTTTGCCCCCTGACTACTGAGAGCTCTGTACTGGACTCATAAACACAGGATTGGGGCTTTTGGTCTGGGTTGCTTCTGCACTTAGCTCCCCTTAGAGCAGTGCTTTCTCCAACACGGCTTTCCCAAATGCTTACGGTTGAGATTTGCACGAGCCACTGATATGGGAGGACATCTCAATGTAGTTCAGCCAGCCCCTCCTCTCATGGGCCTTGGTTCTCTGTGAAGTGAGTACCATAGATTGTGACGTATTAGGTAAAACTCTTGGGCTGTCTGATAGTTCATCTTCCTCGCCAGCTTGGCCAGATTTGGAGTCACGTAGGAGACTTGTGAGGCACACCTCCAGATATGTCTGTCAAGGGATTCTAGAGAGGATCAGCAGAGGTTGGAAGACTCCTGAGTGTGGGTGATGCCATCCTATGGGATGGTAGTGTGGATAGCATACACTTGAGGAAAGGAGAAAGCCAGCCAAGTATTGGCATCTTTCTTTCTGCTTCTTGGCTCGCCACTATGTGAATAGCTCTCCTGGACCACACGATTCCACTGCTCTGGGGCTTTGCCCATTTCACAGAGCCAATCAACCATGGGCTGAACACTCTGAGCCTGTAAGCTAAAGTAAATCCCGCCTCTTTTTAAGTTGTTTGGTCAGATACAGGCTGTAAACAATAGACTCTGACCACACCCAATTTATGTTTACGGAAAATTTGTTGGGAAGAGATAGAAGAACTCACAGAACAAAGGAAAAGCCAAGGAAGCCTTCCTAAGTGGGTAGAAACAGTAATACCGGGGGGGGGGGGGGGAGGGGGGGGGACTTGGCCACTGGACTTTGGGCTGTTTCTGCTGGAAGAATGGATAGAATAGTTTGATGTTACTGTATCCAACTGTTGAGGACATCCTTGGGTAGGGTGAGTCTGATTGGCTGTATGGGGTCATGGGTATCTACCTCCTGCCTGACCTCGTGTAGAAGGCGAGGGCCTACAATGCATTCAGACAGAAGCAACAGCTTCTTACCCATCAGAGTGAATTGATGCACACGGCTATAAAGTGGCAGAGTCAGGGCTTGAACTCAGAGCTTCTGCAATATTGTTACCTTTCCATTCAATAGACATGAACGGGATCCAGGGTCAGCTCTGGAGATAGGGCAGAGTCCCATCATAACTAGCTACTAGCAGAGGAGCTAAACAGAGACTATCCAGAGCTCTGGTTGTGGACCTTGGTAGGGCTTGACCTCTGATCCAAGATGCATGCGACTTGGTTGCTCTGGATGGTTAAGTAGGTTCAGGGGGTACAGAATTAGGCTCTGCATCCTTCCACTTAGGCTGTACATGAGCATCCACTGGGGCTGCTTTAGAGCTTCCATGTCTGTGCCTGTGTCCAGCTGCTGACCTATGCATTCTGGGTAACTGCAAAAGCCAATATTTAAAGGCTCTAGTTGATCCTCTTCAGCAAGGGCTGGGAGCTCATCTCCGGTTGTAATAAGCAGCTGATGTGATTAGGGTTAGATAAAGCCATTAGCATAGAGATCATATGGTTGAATACTGTTTGCCTTTAAAAGGGAGAGAGACCAGAGGTGACACACGTGTGTGTCCCCTCTTGCTAAACAATGATGTCCCTCCTTGTTTCTAAACTCTGCCAGCTAGTCATTGCCAGATATGGCTTCTTGACTTTGGACTAGAACTGAGCAAAAACCAACTTCATTTCTTTAAATTCAGTGTTTTGTGTTGTGGTAAAGCAATAGAAAACAGACCAATACAAAGTTGGATCCTGATAAGGTCAAGACTGGAATTAACCCAAGAGTTAGTTCTCTTTGGAATAGAATGCAGGCCAGGGTCGTGACCAAAGAGGAGAGGGTCAGCATCAGTGTCTAGTGCAGTAAGGTTGGAATCAGGCAGTATTTTGTGCTGGGCCATGCTCAAGGAGTCTGTTCCATCGGGGCAAGCTCTGAGCAGTGCAGCCATCTGGAGAACAGGGTCCAGCTAGGGTGAACCGAGGAGTGTGAGGAGAGGAACCACACAGGGATGAGGGTGAGGGGCAGCAAGAAGCCCCTTAGAACAGGTCTCTATGAGAATATGAAAGATGGGGAAACTGAGGCAAAAGTGAGGCTGGAAAGCCATGCCAGGATAGTGCAATGAGCAGCAGAGTCCTTGGTTCCTGACCACATGACCAGCGTCCCTGCCTTTGGGCAGCTGTTGGCCAAGGATGAGCCTCCGCATGGGGGCATCTCTGAGACTTACCATACACCTCGGCTTTCTACCCCTCCACCTTTTAAAGAGGTAGATTCTGATTTGGTGTGTCTAGGTGAAGCCCAAGTTCAGTGTCTCCAACATACTGCAGGTGACAATTTCCCTGTGGGCCCATGGTTCCTCTCTGCTCCCTCTCCATACCTTGGTTTGATGTGCACACCTGATCTTCCCATGTCCTCCTCCCTCCTGGTTTTCCTGACAATGATTCCTACAAAATCCCCTCGATAGGACTCCTCATCTCAGGGACTGCTTTTGGGGTACTGGCCTAAGACACAGTAGTCCTATGAGATGGACACCGCAACTGCCCAGGTTGAGGTGAAGAACTGGAGCCCAGAGACGGAAGTCACTAGCGCAGAGACACACAGTCAGTTCGTGGTAGAGGGAGTGTCATCCAGGACTTTTAGAATCATAAACCCAGTCTTTCCCATCACACCGTTTCTTCCTGGAGCTTCCAGCCAAGCCCCTCGGCCACAGTCAACAACTGTTCCCTTCTTGCCAGCCCTTTGAGAAGCTAGTTGAGACAGGGCAGACCACCCCGCCCACCCACCCCTTTCAATCAAAGCTTCCAGGCTAGCGAACTTTCATTGTGCAAGTACAATGGGCAAAGATCTAAGTCTATGGCAGCGCCAGGATTCTGGTCTCCCCCACACTTCTAAGGTGCGTTCTTGGCTCCGCTTCTCTTTTACTTTTGTCCTAAGACAGTCAGTGGGATCCGTGGAAACCATTAAATAAAGCGGAAGAGGAGAGCTCTTCTAGTCTTTCATCCTGGGGCAGAGAGAGCAGAGGCCAGGCATTGTGCTTGAAGAACGTTTCCTATACTCAAAGCACCCCTGCAGCCCCTACCACCTGAGGACTGGCTAATAGCATGGGGCCGCACCGTGACACCCCATCATGTCAGATAGCTTTCTCCTGTTCCCCTGGTGAGACGCCTTAGTGGGTGATGCTGCTATCAACTCACTTACCGGCTCCTGCTGTCTGGCAGCACTCACAGCTATTGCTGTGTCCAAGCTCCAGATCAAGGCAGGAAGTGGTGAGGTTTGGTTTCTGCTTCCAAGCAAATACACCTGTCTCCTCAAAGCTTCTCTTAGCTTTCCCATACAGAATCACAGACTGTTTGTGCCGTTTCTCCAGCTGGTGTTCGGGGGCAGACCTCCTTGTTTTTTGAGAGTGAGGACTATCCCATGGGTGTGGTGGCAGGGCTAGGGGGAGCCAAACAAGGAGCATGCTGGCATTAACTGCATTCCGAGAACATCATGTTACTCTGTACAGAACCTTGCTACAAAATGGGACTTGGTCCCTTTGTAGGTCCAAGGACCACATTCTGGTCCTGTCTCTGCTAGGGCCAAGGACTCTTAGATTAACTGGGTTTTGATCCAATCCACCTACCGGCAAAGTGACATGGGGTAAGCTCCCTAGACTCCTTTCAGTTTCCTCACCTGAGACGATTCATATAGTCTGAGGGAGGCATTGCACTCCAATCCAGAACACACCAGTCAATGCTGTGGAGCCAAGGGCTGCTTCTGAAGCCAGTGCGTGGTGCTGTCTGGTGTTCCAGGTGAGTGGAAGCCCCAGGTAGGCACTGGTAATCAGGATACGGTCGGTCCTGTATGTGGAGGGTGGGGACTGTTCACTGTGTAGGTCCAGCCGGTAATCCTGGCTGGGCTGGGCTTTGGAGCCCCTGCCTGTCGCCGCTGGGGCCCTGGGTCCTTGGTTCAGTCTTCTAGAGAGTGCAGGTGTCTCCTGCTAGCTTGTGGCTTTTGGCTGGGCATCGGTGCGCATGCACTTGCCTGCTATGATGTTGGGGCCTTGTTTCAGTCCACCAGAGAGTGCGCTATCCTGTGGTATTTGGCTGGGCATTGGAGAACATGTCCATAGCTGCCTGGGTCCCTGCCTGTGCCCTGGGTCCCTCCATGGACCGGCGGGGTGATCTGAAGTCAGATCTATCCCAGTTCCACACTCTGGGCTGCCCCCTGGGCCACCAGACACAGAAGCTCGTGCTCTGTAGGCCTCAGTTCAGAGAGAGAGAGAGGGGGAGAGAGAGAGAGAAAGAGAGAGAGAGAGAGAAGGAGAGAGGGAGGGAGAGAGAGGGAGAGAGAGAGGGAGAGAGAGAGAGAGAGTTCGAGCGAGCGAGCACAGGTACTTCCAGATAAGCGGCATTTGGCTGGGTTTTGGAGACCCCACCCAAGGCCACCAGCCTAGGGCTTTCTGTGGACTGGCAGGGTGGTCTGAGGTCAGATTCACCCGTTCTCCTGGGTTCTTCCCTGGGCCAGCAGATCTAGACATTGGCGCTTCACCTCCCACAATTCAGTCCGAGATATACAGCACAGATGCAGCTAGCAATCAGGCATGTGGCCAGTCACTGGGGGACTGACTGGGCACCCATCCTCCATGGGCCTATTGGATGGCCCGAGGCCAGACTCACTTGTGCTCTGTACTGTGTGGACCCCTCTCACTGAGGGTTCTCCAGGTCTTGTGCTCTGTAGCCCACAGCCCGGACCCTAGGCACCTTCCGTTCAGATTCAATGAGTGGTCGGTGTTGCCATCTTGGATCAGGAATGTTCACTGTGTAAAGAACATTAATCCTTCATCAGGCTCTTACCATTTCCCTAATTTGCATTTTTGACTTTCATGTTGCTACTTCATTTTACCTTGCCTTATTTTTAGAGACAGAGCCTTGCTAGACAGAGTCTGTCCTACCCACAGCGTCTTGAGTATCGTATATATTTTATTTAATACGTCTATTATTCTTGCCCAAATGTCAACATTTATGAGATGTTGCCAAAAAAGGGGGATATGACGGCTCTTGGCACTGTCCCCAGGTGCTGACCTGAAGTCTGGAAACTGTACCAGTGATAAGTAGAAGGTACATTCCCACGTGGGGCGAATGGGAGGTGGGAGAGCAGAAATATGTCCTCTCCCTATCATTTAAGTGACACATGTTTTCCACCCTGCTGGGCCACAGCTCTTCAGAGAACCAGCAGGGCTTCCTCTATAGCGCTGGCTGGGTCACAATGGGATCTTCCGGCTGGGATGCTCCACAGCTCAGGGATGAGTGCCATTAAATGAAGGCTGGACAAAGACTGATTACATCATGAAGGCAAGGTTACTATCACACAGTCGGAGCAGGAAAAAGTATGTCTAGAATTTAGGGGATACACTTGGGCCTTGCAAGGCTTCGAGGTTCCATTAACTATAGATCCAGTATAGGACTTGGTGCCTATGACTCAGACCCTCAGGAATAAAGGACCAGCAAGACCCTTAACCAACAGAACTAGCCAGAGAGATTCAAGACAGGCTGGCGTGGGAGTCTTATGTGGCATGTTACTGCAGATGAGGTGGCTCAAATGACAGCAATTGCATATCCCACCATTCTGGGAGACAGAAGCTCAGTGCAAGGTGTTAGCAGGGCTGGCTGGTGTCTTCCGAGGGCTTGCGGATGGCCCCGCGTCTTCACGTGATCTTTCCTCCATATCCATGTCTAAATTTTCTCTTTTTATAGGATGCTAGTCCTGTTGACTTAGAAGCCACTCTAAAATCCTTTTACTGCCACGCCCTCCCTTGAGATCCTGTGTCCAAGTGCACTACTGTTCTGAGATACTGAAGATTAGCATTTCAACATATGTTTTTTTTTTTTAGAGAGCCAGTCCATAATGAAGACTGATATTGCCTATTAATCATCACCTCAAGACTAAGTAGGACTTTGAGCATGCCTCTCACACCCATCTGTTCTAAATCCACTCATTATTAAAAAAAAAAAATCTATGATAAGCCCCCACCTTGAAAGATCACTAATACAAGAGAGTGTTCTTTAAACATGAATGTATCTGAGTGTTTCAGGGGAGGCCTGTGGTGGCATTCTCAGTACCCTGGTTCATACTGCATGACACACATTGTCCTCATGCACACATTTGGCTGCCTACTGCAAGCATATGTTTTCGCCTTCCCAAGGGCTTTCCTTGCCGTGGTCAGCTTATGCTAGGGGAGGTGCTATTTCAGAAGCTGCCTTCATCCAGGGAAGGATGAGAGCTGGAGGGCAGGGCCCCTGTCCTCAGTAGGGTGGAGGTGCAGGACTTCCAGGGGCCCCATGCTGACGTAGTGGGATGAAGGTTTCATTGTCCACAGTGTGTCCTACTCAGTGTGTTGGCTTCCTCCCCTCCCAGACTCACTTCCTCAGCCTCCGTTGGTGCTTCTTCGAACTATGCCCCCAAGGACTCGCATTTAAATTATTGTGCCAAGGTCGGCTTCTAGGCTAACCTATGCGTGGATAAGAAGAGAATCAGAAGCCTGTCAACTCCTTAGCAGAGTTGGACATTGTTCCAGGCTGTCCATCGTGCCCCCTTTAACCGTGTGAAGTTGACTTTATCATTGCCGTTTTAGCCTATCTGCAGAGGACTAGCATCCCACCCCAAATGGGATAAAGGCTCTTTCTCCCTTCTCTTTCCTGTTCTGTCCTCTCCTGTCCTGTCCTCCTCTCTTCCCCTCCTCTCCTCTTTTCCCCCTTTCCTCTCTCTCTCTCTCTCTCCATCCTCATGATCTCATGACATAACCCAAGATGTCCTGGGATGAGTATGCAGTCCAGACTGACCTTGAACCCACAGTCTTCCAGCATGAGCCTCCCAAGTGGTAGATGGCAGGCATGCACTGCCATGCCTGGCTATGATTTGTTTCTGATGATGGGATTGTCTCCAGCTCTCAACAAACAGGCTGTTGATTTTGCCAGGACAAAGTGCCATACCAGGAACCATGAATCTGTGTTCAAGCCACAGGTTTAGCAGTCACGTGGACAAATTCTTTACACTCTCTGGTCTTAGTTTTCCCGTCTGTGAAGCATAAAGGTAAGAATAGACTCTGTCCTCCAAGTCTAGGATGAGAACCACCGACAGTACTTAGGGTCGTCTCTTTACCTTGCACAACCCAGCCAGAGTTCAAATATAGCAGTTAGAGGGTTGACTACTCAACCAGTCTCCTAATGAGGATTAACTCATTAGGGTTAGATAACTTTCTTCCCAACATAAGACAGACAACGTAATTTTCCAAATGCCATCTGACTCTCTGGGAAAGGCAAATTTGAAAGTCATTGGAATTCACCAACGAACCTCTAATCTCTCCATGTGCATCCCACGAGTGCCATGTAATTCTCTCTTCAAGGCAGCCTCTATAGATTTAATGAGGAGGCTGCGGCAGGTAAGATGGTGAAGAATGGAGAGAGAAATGACTCCTTGGAAGATTAGGTGCAGATGGCAGCTGATGCTGGATGACAGAACAGCGCACGTATACGAAAGCTTTCTGTTCACAGACACACCATCCTGGACATGAAGCGTGTGCATCTTGAAAGCATTTTCTCCATTTCTGGGGTCATGCAGCCATCTGGTACAGAGTTGGGTGTTAGACCTAAGTGCAACATTGAAGAGTGAAAGCATGGGAGCAGGAAGCCTTAAACCCAAATTTGCCAGTAACTGATTTGTCATTGTGCGACTCTTGGTACATCACATGATCTCTTTGAGTCTGAGTTCCTTCACAAAAGTAGGGACAGCTTTGGCCAGTGAGATGGCTCAGAAGCTAGCAGTACCTTTGTTGATGCTCTGCAACCCACGTAGTGAAAGGAGATAACTGACTACTACAAATACCCCTACAAATATGCACAAATATGTGCATACTTCCACATGTATGTACATATATGTGTGCAATACACAGATAAAAATTTAAAATGTAAGAAAAATAAAAATAGAAAAGAGATACTGGGGTGTGTATAGGTGTTAACAGTTTTGGGTGTGTGGAGAAGACTCATTGCATCACTGGGATTATGTTGACTGTTAGGACTCACTTGTTACTCCCTGGGATCCTCCGTTCTCTTCCTGTCACCTGCTCTTGGGGAGGTCATTCTGGCTGTCTGACAGGGGCCAGCCATTCATATATGGAAATAAGACTCTTGGTTTATCTCTGTGGCCAGTCTTCTACCTCTGTGACATTTGTAGAAGTGGAAATGTGTTCCAGTGGCTCTCACCAGATTCTGGTTTTCGTTGGTAATAACACTCTCCCAATGTCAGGGCATTTCCTCCTTGGGGCATTCACCTTGTTCAGGAATGGCCAGTGATGTCTGTCTGTCTTGGCACTTGATCTTCCTGTAAACATTCACTTCTAAGCCAAGTTAGCCAACCCACTGCCTTTTGTGGCTAACGTTTCTGCCTGACCACACCACAGGCTCACTTTAGCTTAGGAACATGAATTTGAATTAATTTGAGGCAAAGGACTATTGGGAACCATCTGTCCTCCACCTTCCTTGGTGTCTGAGACCCCACGTTTAGGAAATCACTTGCTTGGTTACAGGCAAGTTTTCTTCTATTACACCATCTCTCTCTAGAAGGTACAAACCTATTATATTCCATCAGGGATGCTTTCAAGAAAGGCACTGCAAAATGGGCCACATGCTGAGCAGTTCTGCTCTTCTCTATAACCCGGGAGGGAATCTCAGCCGTCCTCACGTTCTTGGTTCTGACCTTTGGCTACAGCTACCAGCAGGGCTGAGACTGTCTTTACGCGGTGGCCACTAAACCCTGTGGGATGAATAAGGTTTTATTTTTCTTTAACTCCTTTGAAGCGAGACGAAGAACAATTTCAAACTTTTATTAAGAAGCACACCCTAAGTAATGAAACTGGAGATGAAATATGAAAATTATAACAAATACCAGTAGGATCTAGGGAGCCAGTAAGAGACACTTTGTCAAATTGTATCTTAAACAGGCGAGAAATCTAGAAGGAATGGATAAATTCCTAGACCAAGTTTTTAAAAGATTCGCAGCAAGCAATGAGATTGAAGGAGTAATGGAGAGTCTCCCAAGAAAGAAACACCAAAGACCAAACTGCTGAATTCTACCATAGCTCTACAGAAGAGCTAACAGCAGTGTTCCTCCCCAGCTCCTCCATAAAATGGAAGAAATTCTTCCAACTCATTCTGTAAAACCAGTATCGCCTGGATTCCAAGACCAGATAAGGACACAACAGCAACCACCAAGACTATAGACAGATTTCCACGATGAACATAGAGATGCAAAAATTATCAATAAAGTACTTGCAATCCAAGTTCAACAACACATTGAAAAGATCATATACCACAATGGGCCAGCTCTTATTCCAGAAGTGCAAGGATGGTTCAGAATACAAATAGACTTAGGTACAGAAATAACATGATCGTGTCAACAGATACAGAAAGGTCATTGGTAAAATTCAACATTCCTTCATGATAAAAAGCCTGGAAAAAATTAGGAATAGAAGGAACACATCTCACAACAAACGATATATGTGACAAAAATGTTTACTTTATAATTAGTAATGAGACAAGTTTACTCAACTTTATTCAGCATACTGCTTGTAATAAGTCAAGGAGAAAGATTATATGACCCTATATGTAAATGACCTTAAAAATACCACCAGAAAGTGATCAGATCTGATAAACATTTTCAGCTAAGTAACAAGCTACAAAATTAACATGGAAACATCAGAGACTTTTAATTTCTCAATAATGAGATTGGTGAGAAAAAAATCATGAAAAATAAGTGGTGTGGAAGAATTGGGAGATGGAAGGACCCAGAGGGTTCAGTAGCCCCAGAAGGAGACCATAAAGGCTGGTGGATGTGGGCCCAGGGGTACCCGCACAAACTGTTGCACCATCCAAGGACAATGCATGCAGTAAACCTAGACCCCTGTTCAGATGTGGCCAATGGACAGCTCAAGTGGGGAGAGCAGGGACTGCCTCTGACATGAACTCTGATTCCCCGGTTTGATCCCTTCCCCTTTGGGGTGGCCAGGTGGGCACGCAGAAGAAGGGGAAGCAGGCTACCCAGATGAGACCTGATATGCTGTGGCCATAAGGTGGGGGAGGAGGTCCCCTTCTGTCAGAGATCTAGGGGAGGGGAATATGGTGGAAGAGAGAGGGAGAGTGGGAACAGGAAGATACAAGCAAGGGGATTAACATTCAGGATGTAGTCTGAATAAATTATAACAAATTTAAAAATACCTAGGAATAAACCTAATCAAGAAGGTAAGAGACAGTTTTATGAAAACTTTAAATCTCTGAAGAAAGAGATTGAGGAGGACACTAGAAGATGGGAAGATTGCCCTGCTCTTGGATTGGTTGAGTTAATATTGTAAAGGTGGTGGTCCCACCAAGAGCAGACCCAGTACCATCCCTATCTAAATCTCTTCAAAGAACTACAGGAAAAACCCTTAAAATTCATGCAAAGGTACAGAAGACCCTGAATAGCCAAGGCAATCCTAAGCCGAACAGTTAACGTTGGAAATAGCATAGTATCTTATTTCAGATAATACCGCCAAGCCATAGTAACAAATCCAGGATGTTATTGCCATAAAACTGACAATGGGATAGAACTGGACCCAGAGGTAAATACACGCAGGTACAGTCTGCTTGCTGTTTTGACAGTGTTGCTCAAACCACACTCTATTACTTACTTTTCTGTTGCTGTGATAAAACGACATGACCAAAGATAATTTAAGAGAGAATTTATTTTGGTTTACAGTATCAGAAGGCTACAGTTCGTAATGGCAGGGACAACATGGCAGTAAGTGGCAGAGTTGGCAGCAGGATCAGCACGCTCAATGCCTGGACCACAGGAAACAAGCAGAGAGGAGGCAGGCAAGGCTTTTTATCTCAAAGCCTGCCCCCAGTGATGCGCTTCCTCCTGCATACATTTGCAAACCTTCCTGACAGTGTCACTAAATGGAGACCAAGTGTTCAAAATCCCAGGACTCTGGGGGACATTCTTTTTCAAACCACTACCCACACGTTAGAGAAGAGAAAGTATCTCAAGCAAATGGCACTAGGAAGGCTGTATAGTCACATGTAGAAGAATAGAGTTAGATTCCTATCTCTCATCTCAGGGAAAAAAACTTAAAATAGATTCAGAGACTTTAATGTGAGACCCCAGCCTTTGAAATTGCTAGGGGAAAACTCTTCAAAAGAGAGGCATAGACAACAGTTTTCTGAAAAGGTCTCCAAAAGTACAAGGAATAATAGCAAGAATTGCCAAGTGGGCTTTTTATAAATTTAAAAGGCTTCTACAGAGCAAAGAAAACAATCATCAGAAAGACGAGATAGGGACTAATATTTAGAATATAAACAACAACAACAACAACAACAACAAAAACCACCGAGTCACCTGACTGATAAATGGGCAAATGAATTGGGCAAACAACTCTCCAAAGAAGAACAAACAGCTAATAAATATGTAAAAATGTTCAATATCCTTTGCCAGCAGGGAAATGAAAGTTAAAACGAAATGAGATTCAGCCACAAGGAATGGAATTGTGTAAATATTCAGGAAAGCGGATGGAACTAGAGGTGATGATGTTAAGCTAAATAAGCCTGGCTCTGAAAGGCAAATACCAAATGCTTTGCCTCAGATGTGGAATTAAAAAAAAAAAAAGCATATGCAATATGAAAGTAGGATGGGAACTATGAGGGGAAGGAACGAGTTATTTCTTATGAATGGGGAAGCTGAGGCCACAAGAAGGTGGGTAAATTTCCCAATGACTCTGAAGTGGAGGATCCCACAGACTGCGCCTAACTGCTGCTCACTCAGGCCTTCTACAAAAGTCAGACTCGCCACCATGCTGAGAACTTTGAGGCTCAGCACAGGGGTGCTGGTTTCTATCTGTCGCACCTGCCTGCATCCCACTGACATCTGGTCCCCTGCGGCTGCTGAGGGACAGGCTGAGGAGAGGAAACCAGGACTCTGGCGTCAGTTAGATACTGGCTACTTTCCTAACTCTGTGTGGTTTTGTACCTTTGGGAAAATGGACCTTACCTTTCAAAGTTTTAGTGATAAAACCATTACACATTTCCCTAATGGGGACTGAGAATATGGGGTGAACGGAGAGGAGGGGGCTAAGAGATTTCCCAGGAGAGGGCTGGGATGACATCTGGTCTTGGGTAAGATAGGTCATAGAGCACTTCCTTGGAGAAGGGATGCACATGCCGAGCCCTAAGTTATCAGAGTTACTGGGATGGGGGCCAGCACTTGCCTAGCATGTTTAAGGCTCTGAGTGTGATCCCCAGCCCGGGCGGAGGATTGTGAAAAGTGAAGATTTGCTAGGATGACTGTGGTGAAAAACTCAAAGACTACACAAGTTCTGTTGGTGACATGGTTTTGGAATTTCCTTGAAGCTCTCAAAATACAGCTGAGGTAACTACAGGATACAATGACAAGTTCGTGGACATGTACAGTAAAATTAGGTGATAGGGAACCCTCACAAGTCACAGGCACAGCTGGGTGAGGGAATACTGCTGACATCTGTACGATCTGTAGGGACTCGGCATCTGGGGCGAGGAGCAGAGGGAAGCATTGGGAGGTTTGCCAAACTGGAGAACAGAGTTGCTCCAGGTTAGCCCATATTTAGCCAGAGAACAGAGCAGACAAGTTTCAGAAGCCAGCTGAAATGGGGCATGACTTTGCTTAAGTCCACTGTGAAAGTGCAAGGGGGGACCATAGGGCTAAGTCTATGAGTTCCTGAAAACCAAGAGGTCTGTACAGGATGGGAATACACCCTCAGGAGGCACTGCTGATTGTGGAATTGAAGTCATATAAGAGAGGGACAATCAAGAGAAAGGGAGACAAAGCTTGGAGAAAATCTGCAGGAGAGACCGGGACAGGAAGTCTCAGAAAGCAAGCCATGTGTGCCTCAATGCTACAACAAAGGCACCAGGTGCCCTGGGAAAGTGTCTAGCTTCTGGATGAAGCCTCAGAAAAGCCAGCTGTGCATAAAAATGAGGCACAGAAATGAATCCAGGACAAATATTAAAGCCAGAAGACATTCCAGAGGCTGAGAGTCACAGGAGCTAACGGCAGGACTGGAGCTGGCTTCCCAGCACTTGCTGAGGCGGTTCAAACTGCTATAACTCCAGTTCTGGTAGATCTGATGCCCTCTCCTGGCCTCCATGTGCATTGCACTCATGTGCATATACCCACATACATACACAGAATTAAAAAAATATTTTTTTAAAAGAAAAGACAACCCAACACATTAAAATTAAGAATTACTGAAGAAAAAGAACTAAAGAAAAGAGTAGAAAAACACCAAAACTCCAAGAAAGCGTCCTCAAAAAAACCAAAAAAATAACACCAACCCCCCCCAAACAAACAAAACCAAAAACCAACCAACAAACCAACCAAATAAATAAAACAAAAACAAAGTCACAATCCCAAATCCCAAATCCCCCAATTGCAAGGAGATGTTCTGGCTCTGAAAATGTTGACACAAAATAACCAACTCTAAGACCAGCTCTAGTAAAATACCTGGAAGACATAGAAAAAGAAAACAAGTAGATCTGAGAGGTACTTAGCTCCAAAAGCTAGTGACTTAATGGGAAGCAGAATGAGGTCATTTGTGAGATCTTTAGAACGTGGTCCTTCCAGAAGGATACTATGTAGTATGGCTAATGCATCAAAGGAGATTGCCTATGCGCCAGCTGTTTTTATTTATTTATTTATTTTCTATTAATATTTTTATTAATCTATTCAGATTACATCTCAACTTTTATCCCCTTGCTTGTCTCTTCCCGTTCCTCCCTGCCTCCCTCTTTCACCCCCGCCAGCTGACTCACAACTTAGTGTATGGGAGAATGAACTTGTGCACAAGAAGTCATGGAAGGCTTTTCTTGGGACTTTTAGAAAAAACATTATGTATTATTGTACGTGTGAGCTGAATTGGAGCATGCATATGCTGAGGTCAGAGGACAACTGGTTCCAGTATCAAATTCAGGTGGTCAGGCTTACATAGAAAGCACTGGTGCCTGCGGGGCATGGTGGAGCACACACCTTTAATCCCAGCACTCAGGAAGCAGAGGCAGGAGGATAGCTGTGAGTTCCAGGCCAGCCTGGTCTACAAAGCAAATCCAGGACAGCCAAGGCTACACAGAGAAACCCTGTCTCAAAACAAAACAAAACAAACAAACAAACAAAAGCACTGCCACCTACTGAGCCGTCTTGCACGCTTCCCTTGGGACTTTGAAGAGGACTCAGATAGCCAGCGAGCACTGGCAGGGCGCTAGAGTACCATCAGCTAGAAAGACATCATCTACACAACCTGCAGTAAGCATTCAATGAATAACTACTTACAGCCCCAACAGATCTTTTCTTCTTAAATTAGAGAAGATAGAAAAATAGCGGGTAAATGCCCTGGCAGCAAGCGAAATGCACGCGTACCACCCAGTTACAAAGACGGCTACATAAAAAGATCAAAAGCAAAACCAATTTATTTTTGGCTTTCAGTCATCATATTAGCGGAGGCATCATGTGGGTGATTGCCGTACTGCTACTCCGAAATTGTTATGAATGGAACGTGTTATAAAGCAAATGAGTAATTATGAGATATTCAAATCTATTATCTCCTGAGTCTTGAGAACAATTATTCCTTGCATGGAAGAAAGGAGACACGGATTAAATATACAGAAATGGTCATGCAGAGACTTTACAGTTTGGGCTTCAAATTAAACATGTCAAGCGGTACATATTTATGTTATGGCATCTGTTCCAACCTAGATTTAGCCCCACCCCTCCCCTCCTTTACACCCTCCCTTTCTTTTCTTCCCCCCTCTTGTTCTAAAATCCCCCAAGCTTTTTAAACATTTATTTTAAAAAGTTTATTCACATGCGTATGTGTGTGTTGTGTTACCGCATGCCACATATGTGTGCGTGCCCCTGGAGACCAGACGAGAGCATCATATATGTGTTCTGGAGCTGGTGTTACAGGTGATTGAGTGATGGGAACTGAACGTGGGTCCTCTGAAAGAGCAGGCAGCATCCTTAAGCACTAAGTGATCTCCCCAGCACCCAGCCCTGTAATCCATTTAGTTAGGGTCTCCTCCCTGTGTGGCTCAGATGACCCTGGACTCCTGGTCCTCCTCCCACAGTCTCTTAGGTGCTGGGATTTTGGGTGTGTACCATCATGCTTGGCCCCTAACCCATCCTTTCTCCAGGTTAGATAATATATGATTATATATGTTTAATATCATAATTAGTTAAAATTGTATTTCCCTTACCTTTTAGTAATGATAAATCATGTGATTAGATGAGGGCATATTTTAAAATGAGAAATTTCTAGAAATTGATTGTGGGGTCAAGTACTATGCTCTCTAATCGATATTAGATAATTGCTATCAAAAACACTTGTAGCCATTTAAATTTCCAGTATTAATGAACCACTTTGATGATGACTTGTTTTTGGTCCTATTGCTTTGCATCTATAATATGAATATAGTAATAATGTGTTTACATATTGATTTGTTCATTAAAGAGATTAAAGATTACTCTCTCTCTCTCTCTCTCTCTCTCTCTCTCTCTCTCTCTGTGTGTGTGTGTGTGTATGGGGTGGTTTGCATATGTGGTATGTAAGTGTGGTGTAAATGTACATATGTATATATGTGGTATGTATGTGTGTGTGTGGTGTATGGCATGTGTGTGTGATGTATGTGGTATGTGTATGTATGTGTGTGTAACATTTGTGGTATGTATAATATGTGTGTGATGTATATGGTTTGTGTGTGTGTGTGTGGTATGTATATATGTGATGTGTGTGGTATGTGTAATGTGTATGTATGATGTGTGTTGTTTATATATGTATGGTATGTGTATATGTGGTGTGTTTGTGTGTGTGGTTTGTGTATGTCTGTGTGTATATGTATGGTTTGTGTGTGTGTGTGAGGTGTGTGAGTGTGTGATGTGTGTGTGTGTGGTTTGTGTACGTGTTTGTGTGTGTGCGATGTGTGTGTTATGTGTAGAGTGTGTGTTGTTTGTATGTGTGTGTGGTATGTTTGTGTGTGTGGTATGTGTATGTGTGTGTATGTGTATTCTGCTCACTTGAACTCTGACTTATTTGGAGCTGAGTGCCTGCCTTTTTTTGCTGACCTCCCGAACTTTGAACACATGCACCTGCTCACCCTCCTTCAGCTGCAAACACAACTCTTATTCTGGTTCTGTTGTTGTAAGCATGAAAATGTTTACATTTTAATGGAACCAGCTTGTTCATTTCCATCCTATTTTTGTGATTTCTGAGTTTTCTCTAACCTCCTTTTTTTTTTTTTTAAGGGTTTAACCTTAAGTCACAATAAATTTCCTATCTTTCTTTCTGGTGGTCCCATAGTTATAATTTTAGCCCACTGAAAATACATTTTTGTGTGTGATATGAGATAGGAATTTCTGATGTGGACATATTTGTTATAACTTAACCAGCCGTTTTTAAGCATCATTTGTTAACTGTCTTAATCCATATTGATTTAGGAAAAAAAGCACCTGTTTCTGCTTATTAATTGCATGTTACTGTATCTCTATTTTTTCTAATTCCATACTGCTTTTCTTCTTCTTCAAAAGGAGCAACAAGGAACCTGTATGGATTCATTTTATTTTCCTTCCCGGTCACGGATCTAAACAGGCTGAGGGCTGACTGATAGCGTGCTGCCAACAGATCTTTTGGTGATAGCAACCTACCTTATAAATCACAGCCTCCCATGCTAGCTCATGTTCCCCAGTCGAATTCACACTAGACTCTTTTACTTAGTATAGATTAGTGTGAGTTGCAACACCTGGAATTTGCTCTCAAGGCCCTTCCTATGTTATTATTTCTTTTAATGAATTTTCCCCTGCTCTCCCATTTTTTTTATCTGAGTGGCTGAACACTGTATTCTCAGTCTGGTTTGCCTGTGTCTCCAAAGGGTACTTGGGTTGGAGCTCAGTGCCAGTGTGGCTACCTGAGGGGAGCAAGAGCTGTAGGAGGTAGCGTATAGTCGGAGCTGATATCAGTCAGCCCTGTACCTCTGTGCCAAAATACCCAGGGGAGATAAACTTAAAGAAGAAAAGGCCTAATTTTGCTCATAGTTTTGCAAGTTTTAGGTCATGTCCTCTTGACCAGGTGTTTTCAGGCTCATGGTCAGGCCATTCGCCATGGCAGCAGAATGTGCTGTTCACCTCACGGCAGCCAGGAAGCAAAGACTGAGACACAAGGGGATACAGTCCCAATATACAACATGCCCTTTAAGGATGTGCTGTCAGGGATCTATTCCCACCTAAAGTTTTCACCACTCCCCACTAGACCCCTAACCAGGTAGTAAGCTATCAACACATGAGCCTTTGGGGGGACAGAGTAGGTCCAAACTATGACAGCGGTGCTTAGTTGGGTACACTACTCAAAGTCTATTAACACAGCTTTTGATAGACCTCTGCATTTTCCCAAAAACCAAGCTGTTGGGAGTGAGCCTAGTGAGTGGCTCAGTCTCTTCCTGTTTTGCTTTGCAATTTCTATTAGTATGGTGTGATTAAGAGGTGCTCACCAGAAGGCAAAACCTAATTATAGAACTTCAGCCTCCAAAACTTGAGCTTCCTTGCAAGGTTAGCAGCTTCAGGCATTTTATTACAGTAACAGAAAAATATAGAAGTGTGCCTTAATGCTTGCTTTGCTAAATAAATACAATGAAGGGATTCTGATTGAAGTGGTATTATATTCATAAGAAGAACAAAGAAATATGCAATATGCGCTTTTACATCCAAGAATATAATTCTGCATTTTTGGTCTTTTGAAAATGCCTTTTAGTTTTCTAGAATGCTTATATTTTTCTTGTTAAGTGTATTTTTAGATGAGTTATAATTGCTGTACATATTTTGAATATGGTTCTGCTTTTCATTATTTTTTCTCTCCACTGTATTTTACAACTGATTTTTGCTTATGTAAAGTTGAGCTATCACATTTAAAAATATTTACCCTTGCCACAGTTTAGATCTGAAATGTCCCCAAAAGCCTTCATGGTAACAACTTAGCCCAGCTGATATTATTTGAAGGTAGTAGGAGCTTTAAGAGGTGGGGCTAGTGGGGGAGTTTCAGGTCACTAGGATGTGTCTTTGAAGAGAACTATTCCTCTATTTTATTGCCAACCATGAGGTAAATGGCTTCGCTTTCCTGCACACTATCATCACACTATATTCTCAGGGGCTCAAATCCTTAAACTTCTAAAACTGTGTCAAAATTAGAATTTTTCTTTGCAAGTTGATTGTACCAGGTATGCATTGTAATAGAGAGCTATCATGGCTTCCAAGGGCAGGAGGAAGAGTTCATGCTTTTGCCGAGCTTGGGAGATAGGGATGGTAGGGGAGGGATGGGTAAATGTTGAGAGAGCCACAAATGATTTCATGTTATTCTACCATATTCCAGATATGGCTGTGTGACAAGGTGAGCTTCATTCCAGAGTGAATTAATTTGGTTGAGCTTGGACACTATTACTAAGTCAGTACATTAGCTAACTTGCTCAGCGGCCTTCCAGAATCTCAAGGAATGAGGAGATGTGTATAGAAACATCATACTGCCTCATGGGCTCAGAGATGGGTGGAGTATTTACAAATCAGAGATAGGGTGCTCATATGTTGTGTGATATCTGGGGAGATGTAAGCAAACATCTTTCCATTCCACATAAAGTACCAACAATAAAAGAAGGAAATTATTCTACACAGGTCTAACGGAATGAATTAGTGAGTTTGCTTGAGGGGTGACTCACAGTGGTGGAAGGCCCTTAGAGGCGGCTGCACCACCAAAAGGCCCATCCCAGCATTGATGATGGACATCTCATGATACATCCCTGGAGGTCTATGCCCAACATGCAGGCAGCTTGGCTGGTTGGGAGTCTTGCTCCTCAGCAATTGTTATTGTTTATGCGACCTTGGTCACAGGTCTTGTGCATCTTATGAATCTAGAAGCATTCTGAGACTTGCGGTTTTGTTGATTTCCTGAGCCTTGTAAGTTTCATTTACTTCCCCAGGATTCAGAAGCCTCCCTCCAGGAGGAAAGGCTTCAATTCAGAGAAAATAGCTGCAGATCACCGTGGCTCAGAGCTGGGGAATCCATGGCCTGGAGATGGGGTGCCTACCATGACATTTGTGGTCTGAACTGTCAATGACTATGTATATCACCTGTACTCAGTATTTCATAATTTCTCACAGAACAGAAGTTGAGATATTTCCTATTTTAGATGGTTTCAGGAGTTCTGGGGTAGAGAACTTGCAGATTCTACATACTGCACTGCTAAGTAATTGTAAATGGTGGTGCTAGCATAGGCCGTGGTAAGATATAGGTGGATGGTGAAGCTGTGGGGCCAATATATTTCAAGCCTACACATATGCTATGTCTGCTATTGGCCTAGGTTCAATGGCCCGAAGAACTAAAGCTACACAGAGAGAGCTTTCACAATTAATATGGGAAACATGTAACAAGTTGTACAATTTGCTTTAATGGGCTGTCTGATGAGTGACACATGGTTGTTTGTCAACTAAAAATATCTTGAAGACCTTTGAACAAACCGAGGGGGACCCCTTTTCTGTCATGTCTCACAAGCAGCTGTGCCCTGCTCTGGGTGCACATAATTGAGGAAACTGATTTGGGAGGGCTGGCAGTGTTGATGCTGTCATATTAATTTTTTTCCATAAATCAACACATGGACTTGACAGCCCTTCAAAAATCTTACCATGCTGCATTTGTCCTTTGTATTCTGAAGTAACATTATCTGCCTGGGACTCCAGGCAGCTCATATTCATTAGATGACTATTTATTGAATATTGACAGGAACTGTGGTATAGGGTCCAGAACCTATCTTCAGCAGCAGAGTGTAGTGGAGAAATAGACATGTAAACACAAATCATACTAAGTTTCAAATCAATATGATTAGTGTAGTGATAGAGGTAGAGTGATAGATACAGCTACCATAGAGATTCATTCGTTTTTCATTCATTCATTCAACGAAGAACAAACCTGGTGTCATCTGTGACTCCGGGTACTCAATCTTGGGATAAATATAAATAAATTATAAATAGCCACATTCTGTGATAGCCTATAGAAGGTGAAGTGGGGCAAGACAAATAGGAAAAAGTCATTTTATGTTGGAAGAATTAGGAAAGACTTAATAGGAAAAGTTGTGTCTAAGGTACATCCATACTGGGAGACAGAAAATTGAGGAAGAACATTCAAGGGGATGGAAATGGTGTTATAAAGGGGCTCGGAGAAGAGAAGGATGTGGCATTTGAGCTTCACTGTCTGTGTGACCAAGTATGGAATTCCTCAGGAGACATACCCCTAAATGTGTCTGTGAAGGTATTCCCAGTGATCTTTAACTGGGGAGAGAAGACACACTCTGAATGTAGGTAGCACCCACCCATGAGTTGGAAGGGTTCATCTCTCTCTGCTTCCTGGCTGCAAATGACATGTGACCATCTCTGTTCTCCTGATGCTATACATCCCCTGTCTCTACAGACTGTACCCTTAATCCATGAGTCAAAGTAACACTTTCCTTCTTTGCATTGCTTTGGTAAGGTGCTTTGTCACAGCAATGAGATAAGTAATTAAAACAGATGATGAGACGTGTTGCTCAGGGTCAGAAAGCAGTGTGTCATGGACAGAGAATATTAGAACATGGCTAATGCAGAAGGAAAGGCCAAAGAACCAGATATGGGTTGCATCATGGGTTGTTGCAGGATATTTGATCCCATTGTGAACCCTGAGATGGTTAGCTATGAAAACGTGTTTCTAATTGTGGTATGGCTCAGTCTTTGACCCTTTGACCCTTTGACTGTAAATAAGTACTTGTGGGGTATCTCATCCCTAGCACACACCTTTAATCCAAGAACTTTTTGTAAACAGGATTAAATAAAGTTAACCCTAGGTCAAGAGGTGGAGCAAGCAACCAGGTTGACAGGAAGTGAACATGGGAAAAATCATAGTGAGAGGAAGTCTGGAGGACAGATAGAAGGACACACAGAAAGTAGAAAGGAGGGACACTTAGTTGAAGGGTATTTAAGACAGCATGGAGACACAGTAAGAGCTTTTTCCTTCTCGGGAGTAGCTGAGTATGAAGGGGCTTTTTAACTCTGGAACATGAGCTGAGAAGGAAGGGCTTTTTTTTTTCTGGGACACTGGGTGACTAGGAAGATCAGCTGAGTGCTTTCTCTGCCTCTCTGAGCTAGCAAGTTTTCACCACAACATTGGACTCCTGAGTCTATATTAGTAAAATCAAACATATGGGATTTTTTTTGTTTTTATAACAACAATGAGTGATTTTGAATCGCTTATCATCTTCAAACTTCATTAATTTCTACATTTTAGGTTTTCCTCTTCTTTAGCCTTCCCTTTAGAAATGCTAACACTAACTAACAATGTGATTGATGCACAGACTCAGGCTTGACAGTTCATATGTGTATAGTAATAAGTTTTGAAATTAATCTTGACTGCCCAATTAAGAGTTTTTCAGATCAATTTTTAAATTAAAAATTAAAAACGATCTTTGTGTGAGATATTATGTTTGCATGAGTGCATTTGTGTGTGTGTGTGTGTGTGTGTATATATATATATATATATTTTCCTGTGTATATGTGTTCCTGTGGTAGCCAGAGATTGTCATCTAGATGCCTTTCTCAATTACTTCTCCACCTTGTGTTTTGAGACAGTGTCTCCCAGTGAACCTGGAGCTCACTCATCCAGCTAGATTGGCTGCCCATGGCAAATGGGTCATCGGGATTTACCTGATTCTGCCTTGCAGTGATTGAGTTACAGATGTATACTTCAATGTAGGACTTCCTACATGGATATCAGAATTATGTCCTAATGCAACCACTTTATCCACTGGGTCATCTCTCCTGGACTTTCAGATTACTTTTGATCACAAAATGGTTAAGAGAATAGCAATAACCAATAGGAACTGGTTAGAATTATTCTATTTGTCCAAAGATGATGCCTTGCTGCTCTGAGAGTGGAGGCTGGAGGTAGACCAGTTGTCTGTATAATAAGACTTTGCAGTTAAATCTACCATTCTGGAGAAAATTCCCCAGAATTTAGAAGCATGGATTCTTTTTTTCACATTTTTTATTATTTATTCATTCATTCATATTACATCTCAATTGTTATCCCATCCTTTGTATCCTCCCATTCCTCCCTCCCTCCCACTTTCACCCTAATCCCCTTCCCTATGACTGTGACTGAGGGGGACTTCCTCCCCCTGTATATAATCATAGGGTATAGAGTCTCTTCTTGGTAGCCTGCTGTCCTTCCCCTGAGTGCCACCGGGCCTCCCCATCAAGGGGACATGGTCAAATATGGGGCACCAGAGTTCATGTGAAAGTCATTCCCCACTCTTCACTCATCTGTGGAGAATGTCCTGTCCATTGGTTAGATCTGGGTAGGGGTTCAATGTTTACTGCACGCATTGTCCTTGGTTGGTGCCATAGTTTGAGCAGACTCCTGGGTCCAGATCTGCCTGTCATAATGTTCTTCTTGTAGTTTTCTAGGACCCTCTGGTTCCTTCTATTTACCTATTCACCCATACTTCTCTCATCTAGAGTCTCAATAGGATGACCTCACATCTATCCCACTTTCCTGGTAGGTGAAGACTTTCATGGGACATGTCCCTTGGGCTAGTGTCCAGTTATAGGTGAGTATATACAATTTGAGTCTTTCTGCTTCTGGGTTAACTCACTCATTATGATCACTTCTAGTTCGATCCATTTGTCCACAAATTTTGGAAATTCCTTGTTTTTAATAGCTGAGTAGTATTCCATAGTGTAAAAGTACCATAGTTTCTTTATCTATTCTTCTGCTGAGGGACACTTAGGATGTTTCCATGTTCTGGCTATTGTGAATAAGGCCACTATGAACATGGTTGAGTATATGTCCTTGTTGTGTGTTGGTGCATCTTCTGGGTATACTCCAAGGAGTGGAATAGCTGGGTCTTGAGGAAGCCCTATTCCCAGTTTTCTGAGATAGTGCCAGATAGATTTCCAAAGTGATTGTACTAGTTTGCATTCCCACCAGCAGTGAAGGAGTGTTCCTCTTTCTCCACATTCTCACTTGAATTTTTGATCTTAGCCATTCGGATGGGTGTAAGATGGAATCTCAGAGTCGTTTTGATTTGCTTGGATTCTTATTCTATGAAAATGAGACAGATGGAGTTAGGATGGTATTCAGATTTAATCATAATTGTAGATTAGAACATCCTCTAAAGCAGGTGCATTACTAAGACCATATAATAGTTAAGTGACTGATTTCACTGTAAGTTAAGACTACAGATTATTTTTACTTAAAGCATGGTCAGTGGTCCATGGCCAGAAGCATCAGCATCATAGGGAGACTTGCTGGAAATGCAGAACCTTCTACCTAGAGAGTCAGAATCTGTCTATTAGCAAGTTTCCCACCCTCACTCAGTGATTCTGTGCTGTGTAAAGTTACTTTAACTTCAAAGTTTCTTCTCTTTCCAAGTTCACATTACTGTATATCCTAAGCTTCTGTGTCTACTACTACTATCAAAAATAGTTTGCTTATGCACAATAAGCCCTCAGGGACTGCATATTATTACTTCTTTGTGAGTTTTGGGTTCAATATGTTGATGATGCTTCATATTCAATCAGAATAGAAAAATAGCACGTGGTACCCCAAACTTTTAAACAACACAGAGGTCTTCCTGGAAACAGAATAGAAAAAATTTTATGCTACTGTATTCTTGAAGTAGTGTCTTATTAACACATATTTTATATTACAAAAAGCAACAATTCTATCTTACCAAAATGACTTACTGTGCAAGATTTTTCTGGACTGGTGAATATTTCCCACTTTCATTATTGGATGTATTTATTAGTTAATTCATTCTAGAAACATTTGTTGTGGACTCAGGGGACAGGTATAGAGTCACTATTCTCAAAAGAAGTCTAGAAGACGAGAAAAACCAATTACAACACAATTAGTAGGTGATAAATGATAGCTTATTGGTATTGTAAATTTTCTTAGATGGTCCCAATTTCGTGTATTTTATTTTGTACATAGTGTCATAGGAATGCCTTGGTTTTGTTTGTTTGTTTAAATATAACTTAAATTTTGTTTGTTGTGTTAATATAATTTTAACTGTAAATAGAGTGGTTGGTGGGGACAGAAACTGTAGATCAGGAAAAAGGGTAGCCCTGCTGGGGCTGGGGACAGGAAGTGATGACCTTCTTACTTCCATTGGCTGATATTTACTAAGCCATCTGCTAGGGACAGCAGCGGTGGGGCGAGAACACTGGGGGCTTGGCCTGTCAGGGAAACTGACTGCTAAACATGTTCAGTGAAGTTAAGGATTCTAGGAGACCTTACACAAATAAAGGGATACTTCCTGGGGGGTTCCTGAAACTTGAAGGGAGAATAATGGTGCTTAGAGGAACATTCTGTGTAGGAAGACCAGTGAGAGCAGAGACTCGGGGATGGGAAACAAACACATTCTTCTTGTCCCGGAAGTAAGATCTTCTCTGCTCAGCATTCATTTAAATGAGCTTTCTTTAGGCTTTGGAAACAAGAGATACACGACAATATAGGATGATGCCTGGTTCGATAGATTACTTACTATTTAGGCAGAGAGATTAGCCTCAGTTGCCACATCTGCCCAAGGGGGATGCTTGCCTCCTTATTTGTTTCTAAGGCATTGTGGATGGAAAGTGTTTAGAAAAGTAGTAAGAATTCGACCATATTGTTACCTTTTCCCTCCGTCCCTCACCTCCGAGGAAACATCTGCAGGGTGAAGTGAGGTAAAGTGGATATGCTTTGGGCTTCCGTGCAGAGTGATGATGGCTAATTAAAAGACTTAAGTTTTTCTTCTTAAGCACACAATAGCTTTTGGGAAAATGGCTGACTGTCCCCAGCTGCATCTAAATACCCGACCGGAAACGGCAGACAAAGCACTGATTATGACAGAGTGGCATGGGGCCGTTAGAGAGGAGCTGCCAGATGCTGTTAACAAGTGGGAGTAAACGTGAAGTTGGCAACGTGCCTAGAGAGAAGCTTCTTTGTAACTCACAGGAATTCAGTGGGCAGCACAATGCAGATGGAGCTTGGATGGGGTGAGGTTCACGCCTGGAAATGGAAGGGATCCAACCACCGTCCAGAAGAGCCCGAGCATCCGAGAGACCTCAGGGGGATACCCTAGGTGGGAGCCAGTGGCGGGCGAAGAATGGAGCCAGGCCGAGTGTTAGCAGCTGAGCTGTGTCATGGGCTGAACGATGTCCCTCCACAAAGACATGTCAGATGTTCTAACCCTCACAGTGCAGACTGTGACTTTATTTGAAAACTGGGTCTTTATGGGGTATGAAAGGTAAAAACGAGGTCATTTTAGTTAGCTCTAAACCAGTGATCAGCATTCTTATAAAAGGGCATGATTTGGACTCAGGCACGCATAGAGATCATGGGACTGAGTGATGCATTTGTAAGCCAAGGACCACCAAGCTTTGCTGGCAAACTCTGGGAGGATTCTGCCTGGCAGTTGTCAGAAGGATCCTGGCCCTGTCTGGGACTCTCTGGGGTTGAGCCACCCACGTTGCTACAGCAGCTGGGGGACTGAACACACTTGCCTTTTAGTGGAGAGCCTTCTAGGCTATGCAGACTCGTGATAAGACAAAGGCATGGTAACTTTTGATTCAGACAGGAGTGGGGGCATTTGTCATCCCCCTCCCCAGGGGTGTTTGTTAAGCCCTCACATACTTTGAGAGTGCTGTTATGTCTGTCTGCATGGTGCCCAGTCTGTTGTGGTCCTGGAGAAAAATGAAATGTGCCCCCACTAAATAAGAGTAGACGCTCCACAGAAAATCAAAGTCTGAATAATTTCAACATGGCTGCCCCTAAACTATGCAAACCGGAAAGTGCTACCCCACCAGGCCTCAGCTTCCAGAGTGGCCAAATGAATGATAAGCCTTCTTCCTTGGATGTTGTGGTGACTCATGACGAACCTACATGTGGAGGAGAGCTTGTGATTTTGATCCTGCCCGGCAGACGTTCCTTTAGTTACTGGCATTGTGTGGCTTGGGAATTGGAGGCTGTGGAAAGAGCTCCTATATTTGAAGGTGGCAGGAATGCGGTGGGCAAAGTCTGCCACCAGCACACTCCCACCTCTCTCTTGCCCGGACCAAGGGGCTGGTGTCTTCTTGTTTACGCCAAGCTTTTTCTGTCCCTTCTCCCCCAGACTCTGCTGTTTCCTGTGAAGAATTTAGTCCCCATATTTCCTTCCTTTCTCTCTTCTCCCTGGTTACAGTCAAACCCATATTACCTCACTGTGGTCAGCCCACACCTAAGTTAGGAGAACAATCTGATTTTTAAACAACCCTATTCAAGGGTTTGAATGAGTGATAGTTGATATTTTTATGTGTGTTTTTAAATATGTTTGATCATGTTTAAAATAATTTGGTAACTTCAGAGAGGCTCTATTTTATGGGATGAATCTGGGAATTCATTTCCACTGGACTTGGGGGACAGTGCCTCTTCTTAAGGACCCCAGTAAAGAGGACAACATATCACTGATATGACAATTTACTTTTTTTTTTTTTTGAGACAAGGTAGATAGCCTGTATCACAGGCTGGCCTTGAACTTGCTATGTAGCCAAGGATGACACTGAACTTCTTATCTTCAAGCCTCTGCCTCCTAAGTGCTGATACTATTAGCATGTGCCACCACATCCAGCCTGTAATGGGATCCAGGCATCCTACATGACAGCGCTCTACCAAGGAGCTCCAGCATCAGCCCTGAAAGTTTACTTTTGAAAAGCTGTCTCTGTGGCAAGAAGGAGGCTTAGGACTTCTCTCCTCTCCTCTTATCCCCTCCCTTCCCCTCCCTTCCCCTCCCTCTTCCTCCTTCCTCCTTCCTCAGAGTGGACGTCTTCTTCAGATCAACCTTACCAGTATTGACTAGCTCCATCACTATCCCCATATGTTTAATGAGGTTGTATTTTCTCTTAGTATGTCCATTTTAACCTTATCTTGGTCAACTCAAAACACAACTTATAAATTTAAGGCTTCATTTCATTATGGCCTCAAACATCAATAGAAACAGTCCCTCTAGGGCTAGCTCTGGATTCAAGCCTGATCCTTCCAGGCTCTGACTTCCCACCATGTTTTTTTCCACATGGAACAGCCTTTCATTACCATAGCCTCCTGGTCAAGCTCTACTTACCTTTCTGGGCCACACTCATTATTCGAAGCTGTTTCTGCCGCTCTGCATCCTTCCCGAGGCATCAGGCACATTGTGTTGTCCATACATTTGTCTTCTACTATAGACTTAGAAGTTATTGGGAAGGGAGGTTGAACTAGTTCAAAGCTCCTGGCCCATCACTGAGGTTGTGAATAACTGAGGACAAATGAATGAGCAAATGGATAAAAAGAAGTGGGAGAAATGAATGGGCAGGAAGATGCAGGTGTGGGATATTGTAGCATCTCTGCCCCTGGTTCACTTAAGATTGACATTTACCTCTGGGTTTGCAATATCTTTAATGCTTCTTTCCTGTGGATACAGGAGTGCAGAAAGGTGATATGAATTACTTTTATAGATGGACAGCTAGCTAGAAAAAATAGACAAAGAAGGAAAGGGAAGGGTTTGAAGCTTGAAAGGAGGCAAGAGAGAAAGGAGAAGTCTGGAGAAGAGGTGGAAGAAAAGGAGGGGGAAGAGGAAGACAGTTTGAAAGCAGATTGAGAGATGACTAAATGACCGTTTTGTACTAACATAAACAACAGATCACAACCATCCTCTGAATATTTCATAAACAGAAATTCTTTGAGGGCTGCATGTGAGGGGCATGTACCCCTATACACCTGTGTCTTGCTTCTATACAGGATACAGGGCTTGCTGGCCTGTTTGTGCTTACTGTTGGGCTCTGGATCGTTCTAACCCTGTGGCCTCTTCTCCCCTCTCTGTCTCAAAAGAAACCACGTTTATTAGTTCACATAAATAATACAAGAGTCTACAGAAGCTTGGAGTCCTGAATTGTGCTGCCAGAGAGCCAGCTCTGTCCCCACCCGTGTAGGGTGGGAGGAAGGACCAGGGGCTCAGAACCAGGAGTGGCCGAGTGCTGGCTGTGAGGTGAGGAAGGTGTCATTCCATTGCTGCCAGTCCTAGAAGCTTTCAGTCTGAGGCCTCTGCATGGTCTTCTTTAATTTAGCCTGTCCCGATCTATTCCAGGTGAGCTGTGGGAGGCTAGAGGGTAAGGCACATTTGTGCTATGATGTGAAAGGAGAGTTGACCAGTAACAAAGTTTTATAAAATCCATAGTTCTTAAATGAGAGAGCTGTGAGATGATTCAGGGTCCTGAAGAGTGATTTCCATGAAATGTGTGTACTCATCTTTGATATGGGCAGGGGATTAATTTCAGGTTCCCTCAGGGATCAAGAAGCAGACGTTAAGTGCCTTATACAAGATGGCATAATATTTGCATATGACCTGTACACACAGTATCATAGTTTTTAAATCACATCTATTACTTCTAAGGCTGAATACAGTGGGAATGTTATGTCAATTGTTGCCAGATTGTGTTATTGAGGGAAAAATGATAAAGATGCTTGGACAAGCTCAGTATAGAGAATTTCCTCCTAAATACTTTCTATCCATAGATGGCTGGTTGCCAAATATGAATCTGAAATATAAAGAGGATGGCTTGCACCTGTCATTATGAAAGAAAAGAGGTGTGGCTTTTCCCCAAGGGACAACTGTCTGGAGTCACCCCCACCCTAGTTTTCACATATAAAATCCAAGATAAACCCCAAGCTAGATTAATCTTGTTCCCAGGTCCCAAAGGAATTTTATTTATCTTAGGGAGACTGAGACAACATCTCAGGCTTAAAAGTATGCACAATATGGAGATCTTTAGCTAGCTCATTTTTTACTTCCCCGATCTTAGTTTTCTTATGCGTATAGTTGTAATTATACCGCTGTGCTTCTACATGGAGTGATGAAGATCTTAAGTTCATATAAACTGTGAAATGTTAAGCAAATGCTAAGGTTGGATGGTCATTGTTATGAACTGAGCACAAGCCATCTATCTCAGCACAGAGGAAGTCTGCAGGGTGACCTGGAGAATTAATGGGACCAGTGACATTTATCCTTAGGCATCCATCTTTTCACAATCATCTGTCTTGGAGTCTTTGGGTGAGATCATAAAGAGGTAGACAGGTAGGGAAGTTGAAATTATTTTGTGTCCTCAGTTTGAACATTTCTGGCTGGCATTTGTGTGGGTTGCTAAGGGATGTGACCCGAATGGGAGCTCCTGTCTGATGAGGAGGCATTGATGCCATCCAACATGTCCAAGGTCTGCTCATCAGCCCCACCTGCAGCCACGTCCCACCTTCATGTGCAGTAACACTGTTATTTTCCCCAGTTCATTCATCTGCTTCATGAAGGTAGGAATCCACTGAGATGGAAGATGGCTTAGGCTGTGCTTTCCCCTTGTTTTGAGATGCTGTACCAAGGGCTGGGGTATATAGCTCAGTGGCAGGGCATATGAGCCCTGCGTTCAATCTCTGGCACTGCAACAGCATAAGGAGAGAAGAGGAAGAAGGATGAAGAGGAAGTGGAGAAATAGGAGGAGGCTATAGGGAGAGGAGAAAACGAAGAAACAGCAGAAGAGCAGGAGGAGGAGGAGGAAGAGAAGAAGAAAGTAATTGTGTTAGCTTTAAGATTGTATTACAGTCAGAGGACCCTGGAAATCTTAAATCCAGTTCTTAAGTTCTTTCTTCTATGCTGTTAGGGAGGAAAATTGCCAAGGCAATGGGAAGCTATCGAGAAAGGATGTTATGTTGTTGACATGAGATTTAAATCCAAGGACTGACACAGATTTCTGGCGTTAGCAGGTTGGACATTGTAGAACTTTGGGGTAATCTACATCAATTCTAGGGACTTTAGTGTAGCCTGATATATCCTTGAACATTAATCCCAGGGCAAGCTTCATCAGGGCCACCTATTTGAGAGAGACACCCGGGGCCTGAGCAGACATGTCTGGGAACATCAGGAATAGAGGAGGGCCTTTTCCTGGAGTATCTGTCCTAGGCATCTGCCCCTACTCCTGTTCTCAGTGGCTCTGGAGTCCGGTACTTGATAGAGAAGGGAGCGTGAGCCAGAGTAAGAGGCAGCTGGGACCTCTTGCCTTTTGTTTTTCAAGAAAGAACAGTTCGAACCTTTCCCTACAGGGCTACTCTCACCTTCAGCTCAGCAGGCTTGCTCCTTCCTCCCCAAGCCTTCTTAAGATACAAAAATAAGTTTTTATTTAGAACAAAAATAGATGCAACAAATGACTCATTTAACTGACAAATACAATGAACGTGATAAAAATTCAGCAGAATAAGACGATTTTATTATTTTCTTGACAAGTCTCTAATATTTCCCCCATAATTCCTGGCTGCATACTGTCATTGCTTCTTCGCTTGACAATGAATCTATAATATAATTTTCCACAGAGGGCAGAATAGTTCTGCCTTTCTTCTAGCATGATTGATTGAAATGTATTTATTATTGATGCTTGAGGATAGTTTCTTTCAGCTTCACTACTCTTTGCAAAGTGATAATATGCACATTTTGGACCGTTTTCCAATTTAGAAAATCATCTATCAAATTCCTCTTGTGTTGGCCCTTTTTCAATTTTAGGGCATTCAACTTTTCTTATGTGGTTGCTAATCTTTTAAAATATACTTATTTTTATTGAGAGAAAAATCCATAATCACAAATGTGCCTCTTCAAGGTGTACAATTCAGAGAGTTGCACAACTGTTGTCACTATCAAATTCCAGGACATTTTTGTTATTCAAAAGAGGAACCCAGTGCCCACCAGCATCCACTTTTCATTTCTCTGTCTGTCCAGCACCTAGGATACAATTCTTCTTTCTATTTCTGGGTTTGATGTAAATGGCATCTGTTTTTAATTATCTTTGATGATGAAATACTTGAAAGCATCTCAAGGAAGGCAGGTTTAGCTGGCTTATGGCTTGAGGGCGCAGCCCACCGTGGCAGGGAGGCATGGTAGTAGAAGGATGGCACAATTGGTCACATCGCATCATGATCAGGAAGCAGGGAGGAGTGAGTGCTGGTGTTTGGGGGGGCGGGTGTCTTTCTCCCTTCCCCCACTTTTCCAATCTGCACCAACCCATGGGATGGTGTCACCTACTTCAGGGCAGATTTTTCCCTCTTCAGTTTACTCTTTCTGGAAACACCCAGCGGTGTGTCTCCTAGGTGATTTTCAACCTGGTCAAGTTCAAAACAAGGATTAATCATCACAGAGTCACACTTGCTTTGATGTCTGGTTTCTTTTGCTTAGTTGAATGTGGCACATCCATTCTACAGAAGTTCATCTATATACACAAATGCCCGATATTTGTGTATTCATTTGTAAGTCTGTAGCCATTTGGTTTTTTTTCTTCATTTTAGCTATTGTGAATAACATTTTTTATGTAAAACAAACAAACAAACAAACAAACAAAATAAAAAGAGCTCAGAAAAAGGGCAGAAAATACAGATATAGACATAGACCCACTTGTTTGTACACTCTGGAATCTCATAAAAACACTAAGTTGCAAGAGACCCATAGGATAAGAAGAGGGAAAAATATGAATAAAATGAAATAAAATAGATAAAAAATAATATTTAAAAAGCCCTGACATGACATTATGAGACAAGGAAACTCCAAAGATGCCCTTGAGTTCTTAGTGTGTTAGCCATCTATCTATTGCTGGGCATGCAGCCTACCCTTAAGAGTAGTTTGTTTCCCTGGTGAGACGCCCTTAGAGAAAACAAAATTTTCATTTGTAAGCGGTTTTAAGTTGGAGATAGCTTCTGGGTTAGGGTTGCGATTATGTGTCCACTTCTCCTTTTAGCTCTAGAACTCCATCTGATGCAGACCTATGTAGGCCATGTGCATGCTGTCTGGGTCTCTGTGAGTTCATATGTGCATCAATCATGTTGACCTAGAGGGCTCTGTTTCTTGGTGTCCTCCATCCTCTCTGGCTCTTATGCTTTTTCTGATTCCTCTCCTGTAAGATTCCCTGAGCCCGTGGGGTGGTATTTGTTGAGATCTTGATATAGTTACAACACTTCTCTCTTCCACTCCCCCCCCCCCCAACCCTCCTCACATATCCACCCCTGCTTTTCTTCAAATTCATGAGTTTTTCTCTCAGGATCATTGAATGCACAGAAGGCTGGGGTTGCCGGTATTACAGGCTGGGGGAAGGAATAGTGGGAAGCTAGTACACACTTCACCATGCTTCCTTCTTCTTGTCTAGAACAGTGAAAGCCTCGCATGTGAGGAAAACTCTATTTATAGGCTGACTTCCTTCCTTCCTTTCCTGTCTTCTTTCTTTACTTCCTCACTTCCCATTTGCTTCTTTGTTTCTTTTATGGCATAAGGTTCTAATTGATGGTCTCAAAGTCTTGCTCCCTTTGTCTTCCTCTTCAGGATATCCAGATTACAAGTATGTGCCGTCATCCTGGCTCTATAGGTTGTACTTCTTAAAAGTAGTAAATGAAACTCATTTTATTCTGCTCTAATAGGAAAAGTACATTCTTACTTCTTTAATTACTTAGTGCCCTGTAGGAACACATGTGATGCTACACAGCTTCACTGCTGAAGAGCTGTGGCCTTGTCTGAGCTGCTTAACCTCTCTGGGAATTGATCTCATCACGTATACAGAGTGAGCTAGACACACCAGTGCTTTCTCTGTCGTGAGGGTCAGGAGTAGTAGTGCATGTACTATGCTCACCAGAACTCCTGGAAAAAAAAAAGTACTCAGTTCTTGTCAATACTTGTACTTTTGTTGGTTTTCTGTAGGAATGGAACATACCAGTTAGGCTGTCTACAGACTCTATGCTCACTAAAATATGTATCTGTAGGGCATGTTTGTGGGGTAATGGACAATAAAAGGTGCACAAGTATATAATCCCAATATGTAATTCAATTAATTGTTGATGGGAAGCTAGTGTGGCTCCATATGAATCTCAGTAAGGAACAGAGGACTTCTTTTCGGTCTATTCCTGAAATGTAGTTTGTGGGACTGTGGGCATCTTGGGCAAGGAAACACTGGCTTAGGTCAGAGACTCTTCCAATGAGTCCAGCTACATGAGCTGGGCTTCTATAACCTTTAGGAACATCCTGCAGGCTGCAATTTGCCAATGCAGCTTTCACTAATAGAAATAAAACTGAGTCATCTATTAATTGTTGCCTAGTTCTTTTATTTAAAAACACTCTACCAGATTTAACAAGAGAAGAATAAGCATTTTTTTCTACTTTTCAGGAAGAAGAATGTATGTGGCATTAGAGAGATAAAAGAGGGATATTTAAGTTCTAGGAAATCTGGCCTGTCTACCTACCTATCTATTCAACACCTATCATCTATGTATGTTTGTATGTTTGTATGTATGTGTATATGCATGTATGTATTTATATATATGTATGTATATTATTTACCTATCTACTCAACATCCATCATCTGTGTCTGTATATATGTCATCTGTTTTTCTTCTGTCTGTCTATTATCTATCTATTATCTATCTATGTATGTTTGTATGTTTGTATGTATGTGTGTATGCATGTATGTATGTGTGTATGTATGTATGTATGTATGTATATATATGTATGTATATTATTTACCTATCTACTCAACATCCATCATCTGTGTCTGTATATATGTCATCTGTTTTTCTTCTGTCTGTCTATTAGCTATCTATTATCTATCTATGTATGTATCTATCATCTATCTATGCAGCCCTGTATCAATTCACATATCATCTTCTTACTCATCTGTTACTTACTTACCCAGTCATACAAACATTCTATCTCTCCCCTTCTCTCTTTTACATTTACACTTATCTATCCAACCTATTATCTATCAACCATATTTATTTTTTTCTCCAGTAGTTAAGATAATTGTTTTTCTATTGATTCATTCAATTAATTTATCAATGTTTATAAACACTGTGTACCAGAGAGTATCTACAAAGATGAGTAAGAGGTAAACAAGAAACATAGGGGGACAAGTAATTGCAGCAGGATATGGAAAATTCATAAATGAAACTACAAAAAATTGTAATAGAAAGTCTAGAAATGAGGTGATATTTAGGAGTGGAAGATGGGTAGAATGAAACAATAGAAAAGGAAGAGGAGATGGTGCCAGGTAAGGGGGATCCCTCCTTCACTTGTAGAGGTCTCCCCAGGAGGCCAGGATGAGTGACGTGAGGCAGGACTTGCTGGGAGGTGGAGTTGGATTAGCAAAGTCTCGGATTCCATGTTAAGCTACTTGGATTTTCCACTAAACTTTTGATAATAGTTTAAGCAGCTAAGTGACTACATTTTGAAAAGCTCTCTCTGATAGCGAGTGTGGAGGAGGATGCGTTAGCTGGGGAGGAGACAGGTATAATGATTAAAAGTCTCTTTAATCATTACGCTTCCAGTCAATAAGCAATCCACTTGTGTTTCATAAGGCTTTAGTCAGATAATCTCAGCCATGACCCCAGTTAGACATCATGGAAAACACAGGGGATGTACTACACTCTATTATTCTGCCTGGTGGTGTTTATATTACTCTAGTTCTTTCCTAGTATAATCAAAGATCCTGGATTGTCGACATTTTATCTAGGGCCTCTTACCCCACCTCAAAAGCAACACTTGAAACACATGTTCCTGGGATGTCTCATTACTATAGGACTCGATTTGACATGGTGTCAGATATAGAAAGAGGCCAAACAAATATTTCCTTAAAAATAAAAGTCACACCCTATTTTCTTTGAGTCTTATGATGGAATTATAATCACATTCCTTGCAGCCCAGAGGTAAGGGCGAGCGCTGCTCACTTGCCAGTTACCCTGCAGAAGGCCATGGGTCCATTAGGGAAAAATTGTGGGTGGGAGGAGACTCACAGAATAAACGAGGCTCCTTCCTCAAAGGAGCCTCGCTCCCCTTCATCCAAGAGGGCCTGGATCTGTACACGGGCTCAAGTCTGGGAATAGACTGCGGAGCCACACCATTCTCTATTCCTGCGATTTGAGCGAGACCTTTGCTTGCTTGGCTGGAAGGTTTTCTTACTGACACATGTGGAGCAGTAATGTAGTAGGCTTCCTCTCTGTTTCTCTTCTATGGACACCAGGATTATGTAGCCAGTGCCACAGGTTTACATGAGTCAGGGCATTCTGATTGTTGTTCATTACTATAATTACACCCACCTGACTCTTGGTGGACAGGTACTGCCACTGGCTCCTACCTTCCCTGCATCCAATGGTTCCACCTGTACTTAAGTTTTCTAATCAAATGACTATAGTTGCCACTGAAAGTAAATAAAGAACAGTCACAGAATGTTTCAGAAATACTGGCTATCTACCTCTGGTCTCTGTCTGTTGGTTTATGATTTACTATTTGTCCATATCTGTCAATCTATCTATCTATCTATCTATCTATCTATCTATCTATCTATCTATCATCTATCTAATCATTTGTCTATCTATGATTTATTATCTATCAATCTAACTATCATCTATCTATTATCTATCTATCTATCTATCTACCTATCTATCTATCATGTATCGATCATCTGTACCATTTATCTTTTCCTCATAAAATAGTTTTCTTTGGAATGATTTTGGTTTGAATCTTAAGTAAACCTTAAAGTGAACATGGCTAAGGCTTGGTACCCAATATAGGTGAGTAGGGTTAAAATATTCCCCCACCCCACCTTCCCCACCAGAGGAGATGATGTGTGTGGAGGGAATTGACTGTAGAGACAGTTCATCTGCCTGTGGAATCTGCTCTGCGGGTGGGTCTGTGTGAGAGAACCAAGGGACATGATCACCACTGAGCACAGTGTTCAGCTCTTTTCCTGACTCCAGATGCTGTGGCCCTTTCTGTGCCTGTCATCCACAAGGCACCAGACTGTAGTCACAATCATCAGTTTAGTTGAAAGTTTGGGCTACTCATCCTGTTCCCAAGATAAAGGACACTATTTAACTTTCAAATAAGAGCATTATTTAGGAGCTTTGGGCAAATCAAGCTAAGTTGATCCTGGGAAAGAGGTGAAATGGGCATCTTCTATGGATCTTTTACCAAAATACAACCAAGTTGGAGCTTAGAAAAAAAATTTAAAAAGCATTAACTAGATCTTCCATTGGGTCAGTTAGCAAGGCATTTGTGCCCCGTGGTACAGCTGGATCCTGTGGGCAGGCATGCCTTGTGGACACAGGCTAGTGAGGATGGCCTGGTTGCTTCTTGCAGAGCATAGACTCTGTTTTCTAGAAGTCCATATTCCTTCCCCCTTCTATTCCCCAGTCTAGGCCTTTGGCCTCAGCGTCACTATGTTAGGTTATTTGACTAGCTGACACTCTCCTAACACCCCAGGTCAGTATCCCAGCAGGCCATGGTGCACATCCAGGCATGCAGCCTTCAGGAAATGAGCAGCTCCGGTAGTGCCTGGGAGGAGGGAGCCGATGTCTCAGCACAGTGGCTTGAGGAGCTCACAGTGCTTGAATTCACACTACAGTGAGGGGAGCCAACTGTGTGTCAGCCTCCATGGAGGACATGAGAGTGTCCCACGGGTGCTTGTTGGTCACCTTCTTTATCCTGGAAAGTTTGTGTGACTTCCCAAGAATCCATACTTTGCACAGGCATGGCAGGGAGATCCTTCCCCTGCATTTCAGGGGATTGTGGGTACCAGCCCTGTGCTGACATCACATGTAGTTCTGAGTAGCTGTATGAGCCTGGCTCTGCCTTCGAAATGTTGCATTTCAACTATGATATTAGCTCATTTTGTTGAAAACTTAATATAAGGTAAGCATTATTCTGACTCAGATTCTTACTTCATTGTCTGACACAGGTGACAATTGTTCCCACTATGCATATGAGAAAACAGAGGCCCTGAAGATTTAAATAACTGGCCCAGTGATGACTGACTGGGTTCTTTATATGTGCCAGACTCTTACTACTCAGGACCATAGCATTATCTTTAATCTTCCAATTATAGACATAATTATTATTATTATAAAATTATTCTTGAGGCCAGCAAACAATGTGAGAAACTTAAGGTCATTGCCATGATGTGTGGTTGCCTTGGACAGTTCCTAAACCAAGGCTAGCTCAGTTCTGTAACCCTGATTGTCGGATTTCTCACATAGGGTCTGACAGAGTAACTTAGGTGTTTGTAGGCCTAGCTATATAGATGGATTTCCCCCACAGGACTTAGATGAATTGCCTAAAATGAGTCATAATTTATTTCCACTTTGGAAACCAATCTACAGACTTAAAGTATGTCAGGCTGAGCACTAAAAGATATTTCTGGACTCTTAGGTGAATACAACCTGCGGTACCTATTAAAACAAACAACACTGTTGTTTTTTTGTTTTTTGGATTTAGCTGTTTCCCTTTGGGAAATTCTCCTATTGAAAGACAAAGGCTAGAGATGTTAGGTACATATACAGTTACAGTGGCAAGAACTAGGGAGACAGACGGCCATGGTGGTGCACGCCTATGATCAGTGTTCAGGAGGTAGAAGCAGGGGGATGGCCATGCACTCGAGGCTAGCCTGGGATGCATACAAGACAAAACTGAGGGTTGGGAGATAACTCAGTGGGTAAAATGCTTGCTGTGAGGGCCTGGGTTTGGGTTGAATGGCAGCATGTATTCAGTTTGGAGGTGGTGGGCAAAGACAGGTACATCCTTGGAGTTAGGTCACTAGCCAGCCTAGTGAAAATAGTGAACTCCAGAGTCAGTGAGAGGCTGTGACCAAAAGATAACTGGGTAGGCGATGGAGGAAGACACTTGATGTTGACCTGTGACTTCCACATATGCACAGACACAGACACACACACACACACACACACACACACACACACACACACACACAGAGTTTCATGCACACGTACAGTGCATACACACACACACTCATATATAACACACATAATAACACCATCAATACTTATATCCAAAATCAACTAGGAAGAGTCTGACAGCCCATTTGTGTGGTGTGTGTGTGTGTGTGTGTGTGTGTGTGTGTGTGTGTGTGTTGGAGACAAGTCCATTGACAGTTTGTGGCTTGTCTTTTCATTGCAATATTGTGCAGCTTTATTTCCTGACCTAGAGCATGGCTAGATTAGAGAAGCAAAATGTGCACATCAAGGTCACGTCCAAAACAACACCAATGTCAACCATAAACAGGGCCTAGAAGGTAGCTCAGGAGTTGAGCACTAACCTCACATATGCAAGGTCCTGGGTTCAATTCCCAGTAGGTATGATGGATAAGCCAGATGTGACTGTGCCTGTCTGAGTATGAGAAGCAGGGCCGAGGGCTGTGGGAAGATGCTCTCCAGCCAGGTGAGACCCTGTCCTGGGGAAGGTAAAGATGACAAGAGATGAAGGCTGGATCTGGGGAGCATGATTGCTTTCTGTGTTGATTTGCAGCGGCAGAAGGTATGGTGTTTCTGAAGCTTTAAGAAAAATAACTCAAGAATTGAAGTATCCCTTCCCTAGTGGATGCTCAGCTCAGAATGGGCAGGCCCAGTTAGGTATAAGCCACATGGTTTGATCAGTTTTGACAAATGTTTTCATCCATGTAACATGCTTACCACGTTCTCCAAGATGGCGGCTGGCTTGTGTTCTCTCCCAGGCTAGCCTTGCCATCCCCCATTGGAAACAACAGCTGTTCTCAGTTCTTTCACTTTAAGTCTGATCGTCGCAATTCTAAAACGTCTTATTTGTGGAATGACAGAGTGTGGCTCTTGTGTGACTTCTTTTAGTCACAGATCTGTGAGATTTACCCATATTGTTGGGAATGTCTGTGCTTCATTCCTGAGTGGCATTTCATTGTACGCACATACTATTCATTAGTTTCCTGGTGGACATGTGGGTTATTTCTAGCTTCTAGATTTTAATGAATAACCTGAATTTGTGTGTGTGTGTGTGTGTGTGTGTGTGTGTGTGTGTGTGTGTGTGTTGTGTGTGTGTATATAGATGTCAGAGGAACAGAGGACAACCTTCCGAAGTGAATTTTCTCTACAGTGTAGAATCTGGGGATTGAACTCAGATCATCAAGTTTGGCAGCAAACGCCTTTACCAGTGTAATCATCTCAAGACTTATTTTATTTATTACATTTTTGTTGTTTTCATTTACTCTTAAGTGATGATAATGCCTAAACATATTTGTGAGTACTGTAGCTGTTTCTTGGCATGAATACATTATGTAATAAATACGTGCAGAACTTATATGCATAATCAAATCAAGGTAGTTAGCATATCAGTCACTTCCCACAGCTACACTTTTCGTGTGCTAAGAGCAGTCAGTGTTCTCTCTGCTAGATGGTTTGAAATACCCACTACAACATTGCTACCATCGTGACCTCATCCTGTGGGGCGGAATGCCAGAACTCACCTGTCCTCTTCAGTTGTGACTGTCCCCACCAGCTCCTGGTTCCCACCCTCCTCATCGCTCCCTTTCAGAGCCTCTGCTGACTACTGTTCTTCTTTCCCGTTCTACAAGCTCTTCAGGCTGCACGTGAGTGAGTCCATATACAACTGGCTAGTATTTCTGTGCCTGGCTTGCACCACTCATCCTAATGATCTTCAGGTGCAAATGACAGGGATGGCCTGTTGTGTATATCAACCACATTTTATAAAAAAAACGTTGTCAGGGCATTTGCTTCTGGGAGGTGTTTTCCAGTGATGGAGGTCAAACCCAGGCCTGTGCAAGCAATTGATCACTGAGTTGTGCCTCAGCTCTACCCCTAGTTTTGGTCCAAAGAGAATTCTTTTTTTTTTTTTTTTTTTTTTTGGTTTTTTGAGACAGGTTTTCTCTGTGTAGCCTTGGCTGTCCTGAACTCGCTTAGTAGACCAGGCTGGCCTCGAACTCACAGCGATCCGCCTGCCTCTGCCTCCCGAGTGCTGGGATTAAAGGCATGTGCCACCACGCCCGGCCCCAAAGAGAATTCTTAAAATATTATCTACTCAAGAGCATCCTGAAGGAGATCACTGGTGTGAGGTGTGAGGAGAGCAGAATGTGTTACTCTGGGTCACCAAGGAGGAGACATCCATTTCGCCTCTAATCTCTTCACTTAGCTTTCCGCCAGCCATGGGCATTTAGAGAGCTAGCATTTGACTACAGAGAGGAGAGGGAAAAGGCACCAGGACTGCTGCCTCCAGCTTAAGTGAAAATCCCAGTCCTTGTGATGTAATGGGTTTCCCATGAGGATGTAGGAGTTCAGGGGAAAACAGAACACACCGTATCTCTGACCACACACTTGCATGTCTGTCTGTGGATTTCAGGCTGTGTAGATGGTAAACCAGTGCCCCAGCCCCTAATCCCTCCACTGACACACAGACATGGCCCCCAAAGCAAGGATGTCAAGTCTGGTAGATGGGGAAGCTGGAAAGATGAACAAAGCTGTGAGGTGCTGCCTCTTTGCTGGGAGTCCTCTTGTGGCTTTGACCTGTTCCTAGTATTTGAGTTCTATGATGGAACACAGGCCAGGAGAGGCACACACATGCTGCCTGGAAGGAGGCGCAAAATAAAGGTGAAACAGACTGCTTCCAATCCCCCCACCCCCAGGAAGAACAATCCCAGGATCCTCTTTTGTTTGGGCTGCTAGAATTACCCAGAGAAATCTCTGTGTAGGTTGGCAGGCTGATGGGGGGGGGGGGGGACTCTGCTGGCTGTGTCAGGACAGACTTGGTCAGATCCATTAGGTCAAAGAGTCTTGGGTTTGTATTGGGGAGGAACTTGTTACTTTTTTACCAATGTATTTTTAATGAACAGATGAAAATAGTGTTATATTCATGGTGTAGAAGGTGATTCTTGGTTACACACACACACACACACACACACACACACACACAGTGAAATGTCTAAACCACACTCACCTTTGGGCAGGCAGTAACTTATGTTTTTACTTTTAGTGGCGAGAACCCGTAAAATCTACTCTTAGCAATTTTTAAATAAAAATTTCAATAATTACAGTCACTTTAATGTACAATAGGTCTCTTGAACGTTTCATTCTTGTCTAACTGGAATTCTGGTTTATCCCTTGGCTCATATCAAACCAATTTTTCCCACCCCCACACTCTGATAACCACCTTCTTCTGTTTCTAAATGCTGAGTATTTTTCATATATAGGGGCTGGAGAGATGGTTCAGCTGTTAAGAGTGCTTGCTGCTTTTCCTGAGTCCCTGAGTTTGGTTCCAGCTCCCATTTCAGGTCGTTGTGAACTGCCTGTAGCCACAGCTCCAGAGGCTATATCGCCCACTTCTGGCTGCTAAAGGTAGTACAGTAACATGGCAAATCGCACACAAAATAAATTCTTTAAATTTTAAAACTTAAATGACCTTTTAAATTCTTTTCACATGTGACATCATGTGATAATTACCATTTTTGTGTCCAGTTTGTTTTTACCTGATATCCTTCAACTATATTCATGTTCTGGGCTGCGAACAAGACCTACCTCAAACAATAACCAAAATTTACCCATGTGGCAACTTGTTTTTCCTCTTGGCTTGAGGCTTCATCTCCTCATGGCCGCAAAAATGCATGATGCTGGGGAACATAAGCCCTTGGTCACCCCGTGTCCACAGGCAGGAAACAGGCAGGTCCATGCTGGTGTTCACGGAACTTTCTTTAGATTCAGCCCAAGACCCCAGCCCACAAAATTGTGCTGCCTCCTACCTCCAAATTCCTCTTAGGTACACTTAGAGGGGTTTCTATGATGACAACTACCCCTTGCACTGGGGATCGAACCCAGGGCCTCACGATGCTAAGCAAGCACTGAGTGCATCCCCAGCCCTGGGTTTCCTTCCTCACAAAGGCAGGCAGATGGTACTTCAGTGCACCTGCACACCATGTTCTTCTTTCCCCTCTATTCATCTGTTGATGGACAGTTAGCATGATTCCATATCTCAACCGAATAAAGCTGCGCTGACTGTGAGGACGCAGATGGGTCTCCTGTATCTTTCACACATACGCCCACCCAGAAGGCAGGTTGCTGTTCTCTGCTTTGTTTCTATTTTCACTTTGTGGAGGAATCCCTGTACTGCTTTCCATAGAGTCTCCATTAATGTGCAGTTGTGCCGACATAGTGTAAGGGCTCCCATGAATCTGCCCCCTTGCCAGTCTTTGTCTCTCAGTAACTGCGAGTCTAACAGGGTGAAGTGGTGTCTCACCGTGGCCAGGCTTGTGTGGGAAGCAGGCTCTTTGTGCATCTTTCTTGCCACAGAAGGTTCTATTCTGTGGAAGCTGGTGGCCTCTGCTCCCGCAGGGGACCAGTTCAACTCACCGTGGCAAAAGCATTCCTGTTGGTGACTGATCTTCTTGCTTCCTCCTCATCCACCTCTGAGGCTCCTGGTAAGTTATTTGGGGGGGGGGGAGGGATTCACATCTAGGCAGATGGGAGTCACTGCTTTGATCGCTGGGAATGGTTCCCCTGAATTCCCAGTTTAGATTTTTGGGGCAGTCAGAGGAGAAGCAGCTTTTTAGAGAGAGCCCACGGTGAGTCTCTGGTGTCTAAAGATGGTGCCGAACACAGGCTGCAGGGACAGCTTTGTGAGTTCAGCAGAACTCCTTCCACCCACTCTTGGTAGAGTTAGAATTAAAAAAAAAAAGTCACTGTCTCAATACAAGCTTGATTCGGGAACCCCAGCACTGTGCAGGGAGGGAAACAATTCCAGCCAGTGACTTCATGCTGCAGAAATAGAAAGGGGAACTGAGATAGAGGCGGTGCTACACCCATCCCACACCGCAGTGGGCTATGGCAAGAAATCTTAAATTGAGGGTTTTAGGGAAACCGAAATGGCAGTGTCTCTACAGGACTTTCTGCCTGCTTGGAGAGATTGCTGCTGTGGCTTGGTGAGTTTTCAGGATGAAGCAGTGTTAGAATTGTTCCTGCCCAAATCCCGAGTGAGAGCCAGGTGGTCTGGATAAAGGGAATTACTGCTGAGTCAGTAATTTTCCTTAATGCCGACACCTCGTACACTGCCAGCCCTTCGTTCCCAATCAAAACTCATCACAGGAAAGAAGAAAGCAAACAGAACACAGTAAAGCTGGGGGCATATTTCCAAACACAGTCTTAAGGACTTAACCTTGAAATCCAGGCATAGGATGCATGTCTATAATTCCAGTACTCAGGCAGGAGGATTTCAGTTTAGAGCCAGTCAGGACTATATAATGAGTTCCGGCCAGCCTCATCCACAAAGCAAGACTTTGCCTCCAAAACCAAAACCAAACACACACACACACACACACACACACACACACACACACACACACCAAGGGCCTGGGGGAGACAGAGCTCACCCAGTACACTGTGAGGACTTGAGTTGATCCCCAGAACTTACATTGAACTCAAGGCATAGTCGGGCCGTGTGTGATCCAAGCACTGGGTAGGCAGCTACAGGAAGATCCCTGGGACTGCCTGGGCCATTTGCCTAGCCTAGCCAGTGAGCCTCAGGTCCCAAGATGGCCAGCTCCTGAGGACTGATGTCCCTGGTTGACCTTTGAACTCTACACGAACACACCCCCTCACCACTCTCTACTCCCCATTTCCACATAAAAGAAAACAAGCAAGCAAGAAACAATAACCAAAACTCAGCTTTCAGCCCTGAAGAAAAAAAAAAGTTTATTAAGATATGTATCTGGGTAGGGAATTGCTTAAAAAGTCACCCATTTCTTGAGGTTGATCAGGTATTAAGAGAATTTGTAGGAAAGGTGAAATAGGCTGTTTACTTGTGCATCAAGACCAGAAAGTCTTTTTTGAGAAGTAGACGCTGAAGGAGGAGGCAAAGACATCACCTTGGGATGGCATGGACTTTTGTAACCTTGAAGATGCCCATCCCCAGTGGCACACCTCCTCCACCGAGTCCACACCTGCTAATCCTTCTCAAAGGGTTCCACCAACTGGGGAAACAAGTTATTTAAATATATGAGCTCAGGGGGTGTCATTCTCATTCAAACCACCATAATCACTTATTACTTGTGTATCTGGTATGTTTGGGTTTCTCAAAACTATGAAGTCATTAACATGAAGCTGAGGTAGTGTGGTGTGCGCATGTTCCTCACCGCTAAGGTCAAAGAAGCAGGGAGGTGAAGGAAGGGCAAGAGACGTTGCCAGCTTGGGCCTGTGGCTCTGTGATAAGGCTAGGGAGAGTAGGAGTGAGAGGCAGCCTCTGTCCAGTGGCCCCAAGGGGCTCGCAGGAGGCTCTTGCCGTCACCAGCTCCCCAGAGAGAGTGGAATTGGTACATTTGATTCCAGCAGGAGGTGAAATCAAGAGGCAGTCTGTTTATCCGGCTAGTCTCATGAAAGGAGTCGGATATTGGCAGAAATTTCAAATTCTGACTGTGGGGACCGAGCTATTTATGTTGCAAACATTTGAATGGCTTCTCTCACCGCCCCCCCCTCCTTCTCCCACAATGCAAGATGGGCATTCTTCCAGGCCTGTCTTTGCATCCAGCCAGCCTCCAAAAGCAGCCTGGCATTTTCTCTGCCTAACCTGCAAGGCAAGGCATCCGGCTGAATACATGCCCCAGCTGAGCTCCCTGTGTGCTCAAGTTTAATATGCACTTGACCTCTTTGTCTTTCAGAAATGAAATTTATTGAGTTTGGATTCCAGCAACCCCTGGCCCCCACTAACATCTAATTAACCAGACCACACTTTGACTTCAAAAGTGCAGGAGAAGATGAGGAGATGTATTATGATGTTCTCTCTGCAGGACCCCCCTCCCCAGGGAGGGGCTGGGGAATCAGCCAGGGGTCTTTTGAAGTATCTGAGTTGGTGGTCTGCTGTTCTGCCAGAATGCAAGATAAGCAGGTCTGAGTCTGCCTTTGTGGTTCTTCTTTTCTCCCAGTAAAAAGCCATTATCTTTCCTTTTGTTGTCATTGACTCTTGGCTTGATTTTCCCAGGCTCCGAATCTGAGCTCCTTTGATGCAAGAGACAAGGGGGGGATGCCAATTGGATCCCCCCGTCTTCACCCCTCCCTTCCAATATCCTTGTACTACCTGAATTCCCACTGTGAAACCATGTCTTTATCACTAGGGCAGCGTGTCCAAGAAAGCCATGAAAATATATCACCAGAAACAGGATAAAGCACTGATAATCCCAGGAAGTGCACTCAGTGTCCCTTGGAGTAGAGGTTAGGGGTGGCCAAAAAGGCAAGAAGGTAGAAGAGAGAGATGGGTGAAAGTGGTGTTTGTGTAACAACAGCTAAAAATGACTTTGAGCTTTTCTTTTCATTCTCCTGCCTCTGGGTACTTTAACTTGGGATGCTGCTGATAATGGCCTTGCCCTTGAGAGACAGGACAAATTATTAAGATGGGACAGAAGAGGGGTTCCAGGAGATTTCAGCTGTATGACATTACAGGGACATACATGTATGCCAGTGCAGTTCATGAGCATGAGCTAACAGCCAGGCCCGCCTATGTAAAATGAATAGTGTCTAGGAGTTTTAGACACTATTAGTTATATGTCTGGTTGCTGTGATAAAATACTTGACAGATGCATCTTAAAGGAGGAAAGGGTTGTTCTGGTTCACAGTTCAAAGGGACACAGTCATCACAGTCATGGTGTGATGAATGCTAGTGTTTGCTTTGTTTTCTTCTTTTTCATTTGGTTGAGCAGTTAGGGTGGGTCTTCCCACCTTAGTTGATTTAATGTAAGAAATCTCTCACTGACAAGTCCAGAGGCTAACCTAATCTACAGTATGTACCATAGGCATGCCCAGAGGCTAACCTAATCTACAGTATTTACCACAAGCATGCCCAGAGGCTAACCTAATCTACAGTATGGACTACAGGCATGCCCAGAGGCTGCTCTCCTCTGTGCTTCCACATCCTGTCAAGTTGAAAAACAATGATAGGAACTCGTGCACTTACAGTTGATGTAAATTATCATCTACGTGAGAAAGCCCCAAGGAAGGAGCAGGAGCACAGGGCTACAGTTGTGCTAGAGATTTAAATGAATAGACAGCCTGGCTATCTTTCTATCACGTGGCTAATCCAGGGGTCAGCAGGCAGAACATTCCCAAAAGTGGTATTTTCTTGGCTGACATCATGGATGAGGGGAAAGGAGACATTTCGGAGCCTGGGTCAGAGGGACATGGGGTAGAAATGAAGATGCGGATGGAGGTGCAGATAATATGGAGACGATGATGATGATGATGGATAGAAAGGAAAAGATAATGCACAGGTCAAGGATACAGAAGGGTGGAATCAAGAACTCCCTAGTGAGAGGCAAATAGGTGTCCATAGGCTCAAAACACATAGTCCACACTCCAGGCATCCAGGGATCCCAGGATTTGTTCCCAGTCCTTTTCCTCCTGCTCTGTGTGTGTGTGTGTGTGTGTGTGTGTGTGTGTGTGTGTGTGTGTGTGTGACTTCCTCTTTTTCTAGCATGATCATGAGAAAAGAATAGATTTTGTGCTTACATCCCAGCGATGGGCACCCAGTTTGGCTACCCTTCTGTAACAAAGAGGAATGCCCTCCCCTTTCCTACTGTTTTTCAAAAGCTGCCTCTCTCCATCTCTTCTTGATAATGATCCTTTAATGGAATCAGTCAAGAACTCACCTGGCCTTTGTAACGTTATATCCAAGAAAGATGGGATAACAGTGTCTGCCCTACCAAACACAAAGCCACATGCAGGGAGACAGCCCTATGGGACAGGTGTAGAATGTAGGTGTCAGGGCAATCCTAGCTGCAGAGCCTTTCCTCAGAGAAATTTGTTAAACAATCTCCAAGTCTTGTACAATTAGATGACAACATTTATTTGCAAATAGGATGGCTGATGGTGACAGCGCTATAATTTATGTCTTCAATAAGTGACTCATGCCCAGCACCAGAATGGATCCATTGCCGTTCAATCTCGCCTCTGGTTTTCACAGTTTTGTGTTTATATTGGGGATGTAAGTGACAAAATACAGCATGTGACAGTCCAGGTTGTTGGAGGCTTCATTCTCAGATTGCCAATTGTGCTGGGTTTTGATAAGATAATTACTCTATTTTGTGTGTGTTTCTTGCTTCTGTTAGGGCAAATAGGACCATATTGGGCTGTCTCTGAAGCATTTTCCCCATCTATTATAGACAGAAGGTGCAGGTATAGTTATTGCTTTGTTATTTGTAGCTGCCAGCTAGGCAGAGAACATTCTGGGACTTCTAGGTAGACAGAAGAAGACTGCTGGCCTCTTATTATCACACATTCAAATCACCAAGTTGCCTTCTTAGAATTACTTATAGACATCATCATCTCTCTCTCTATGAGGAAACACATAATTTGTCATCTGAACTAGAGGCTTTTTGAGGATAAGGGGGAACTGTCCTTACACCCTAGATATTGTTGAATTTGGATGTGTGGGCTTGCTACCTTTTTTGCTTATACACCTTTAGGGATGGGAAACTTCTTTTAGTAGGCTAAGAGCACACACCAAGCATTATGAAACCCCTTTTATTTAGTGGGGAGAAGCAAACACTTAAAGTTAAGGAGATGTGGGTTCTCAGCTTTCCCTTTCAATATGATGTCCGGAATCTCAGGCAGCTCGATGACAGAAGAACGAAAAGCAGGAAAGAGGAGGATCCGAGAGAAGAAACAAAACTGCTGTTTTCATAGGCAATTTTGATTGTACATTATAGAAAAATCAAGAGAGGCCAGGTGTAGTGGTTCATGCCTTTAATGCCAACACAAGAGACAGGAGGACCTCTATAATTTCAAGGTTGGCCTGGTCTGTATTGGCGTTTCAGGACAGCCAGGGCTACATAGTGAGACCATGTTCAAAACAAAACAAAGCAAAACAAATGAGAACAAAAGAAAAAAAGAAAAATGAAATAAATCCAAGACATGAAAGGCAATGATTAGAATTATTGTTTGTTGGCCTCTAAGATTAATAATATAGGGTCAGTGAGATGGCTTGGTGAAAATCTCCTGACACCAAGACAGAAAGTCTAAGAAAACAGATTCCCAAAAGCTAGCCTCTAACTCCACACTCACATTGAGGTATGCAGACACCCATCCCTCCCCCTGTAAAATAAATTTAAAAGTTAAATAAAAAAATTAAAGATCAATATGCAATAATCAATTACGTACTATGTATTGGCAAAAAGGCATTAACCTACTATGTACAATAACAGTAAAATATAATGTGCTTAGGAATAAATCTAATAAAAATTTTGTCTAATTTCTATAAAAGAATATGCTATCCTTAAAGAAAAATTTACATGGCCCTCTGAGCTCCATTGTCAGGGCCATGGCTCTGTCTGCCTTCCTGAAGAGGCCTGCTGACCCCAGTAATATCCAGATTAACCCTCTCCTCCATCAATCCCCTGCCCACCAGGCCCCTCTGGGGCACAAGCAGCAGCAATAAGCTGAGCTCTGTCCCCTGAACTCCATTGTCTAGGCAGCAGATCTACCTGCCTTCCAAGGAGGCCTGCTGGCACCAGGAATACCCAGGTGGCTAGCTGGCACCAGGGACAAGCAGATGCCTAAAGGCAAGTGTAAGGACACAATCAACAAGACCCAGGGCAATATGGCACCACCAGAGGCTAGCTATCCTACCACAGCAAACCCTGAATGTCCTAACATATCTAACGCATGAGAAGATGACCTTAAATCCAATCTTATAAAGATGATAGAGGTCTTTAAAGAGGAAATTAATACATCTCTTAAAGAAATAGAGGGAAATATAATCAAATAGGTGAAGAAAATGAAAAGAATTGTTTTAAGACCTGAAAATGGAAATAGAAGCAACACACACACACACACACACACACACACACACACACACACACACTGAGGGAATACTGGAGATGGAAAACCTAGGGAAGAGAACAGGAACTTTAGACACAAATACCGCCAACAGACTATAAGAGATGGAAGAGAGAATCTGAGGCATAGAAGTTACAATTGAAGAAAACAATACAGTAGTCAAAGAAAATGTTAAATCTAAAAAATTTCTCACACAAAATATCCAAGAAATCTGACACACTATGAGAAGACCAAATCTAAGAATAGTAGAAATCGAAGGAGAAGATCCCTAGCTCCAAGGTCCAGAAAATATTTTCAACAGAATCATAGAAGAAAATTTCCCCAACCTAAAGAAAAAGATATCTATAAAAGTACAAGAAGCTTATTGAGCATCAAAACGATTAGACCAGAAAAGAAAGTCCTCCCGCCACATAATAATAATCAGAACACTAAATGTACAGATCAAAGAAAAAGTATTAAATGTTTCCAAGAAGAAGAAGGGTAGGTACATTAAGGAAAGTGAAAAGACACCTTTGACAGAGAGGACAATACACAAACATCAATTATATTTGACACCTCAGCAATGAACTCTCTCCAATCCACACAGTCTAGAGATGATTGGTTATAGAAATAGGAAATAACTGACAATCCAAAAGAAAAATCATACTCAAATTAAGATGGTTAAAAAGATACAAATCAACATTTTGTGTAAAGAGTATACAAACAGCAAATACACAAAGGAAGCATCTACTATAATCAAGTGATCTGGGATTCCCAAATTAAGGCTTCAGTGATCCACCATTTTTAACCGTTCAACTGTCAACAATTTAAGTTTGAAAACACCAAGTTAGTGGTGTTTGGATGCACAGTGTCTCTGAGACAATGTCTTGGTATAGAAATGGTGAAGACATTTGATCTTTCTCTTATAAAATTCAACATTTACACATGCACCTGGTCATTCTGTTTCTCATAAAACATGAGAGCACAGACCATGAAGAGGACAGTTTTTACCAAGAAATGTTTATCTTTCTTTTTCTTTTTTAAAAATGATTTATTTATTTTAATTTTATGTGCATTGGTGTTTTGCCTTCACATATGTCTGTATGAGGATGTTAGATCTTGGAGTTCAGACAGTTGTGAGCTGCCATGTGGGTGCTGGGAATTGAACAGTCAGTGCTCTTAACTGCTGAGCCATCTCTCCAACCCCTATGTTTATCTTTTTTCAAACTCCAACATGGAAGGGGAATCACCAATAGCTGGGGGAGTGCTTGCTGTGAGCTTACACCAGAGACTCTATGTCAGAATATGGGAGAACCTACTTGCCTAGATTGGGAGGGATGTAATCACTGTTGTGGAAGGTGTTTGCATCCTTGGAGCCATGGAGGGCAAACTATTGGAGAACACAAACGGTTTACTTTCTCTAGCAATTAGAGAAAATGCAAATGAAAATTAGAAACTTCTATTTCATATGCACAGTACCAAATGTAGTTCAGAATTTGATATCACTGAAGATAATTAATAGTTATCTTACATTGCTGTTGGGAGCATAAACTAGCAAAACCAATTAGGAGGGAAAAAATTAGATTTCCAGAAAAGTTGAACATGCTTCAACATCTTTATATGCACACCCTAGATAAATTCACAGATGTGTGCAAGATTTCCAATCTCAGTCTAAACAGCATCAAAACAAAGCAACCCAAGTTCCCACAATTGGAGACTAGATAAATTATCTGAGTGATACAATGATGTACTTTATAATGGGGTAGGGCATAGTGAGGAAACTCTGGCACACAAGGCCAGATGGTAAATATTGTATGCTTAGCAGGCCACACCGTCTCTGCCACAGCTATTCCATTCCACCACTGTAGTAGGGAAGCAGCCATAGGCAATACTTAAATGAACAGCTATGGCCGACCTCCAACAACTTTATTCATAAACAAAGAGGTGTCTGGCTGGGTTTGGCTCAGGGGTCAACATCTGCTCTATGAAATGAGGATGAGTCCCTTTGAATGATGTTTATCCCACCAAGAAGGAATTGAGTGGAAAAATAAATTGCAGAAGAAAATATGGCATGTGATCACATTAGGAAGACTTATCTTTGGGGATGCTGTGGTGAGGTAGTGAGACTGTATGTATCATGAATGAGACAAGTATCATAAAGTCTTTTTCTTCCTTTCTCCTGTTCCCCTCCCTCCCTCCCTCCCTCCCTCCCTCCCTCCCTCTCTCCCTCTCTTCCTCCCTCCCTTTTGTCTTTCAGTATTAAGAAAGAATCTTGTTATATAGCCCAAGAATTATGTAGCCCAGGTTGGCATTGAACTTGCAATCCTCCTGTCTCCATCTTCAGAATGCTAGGCTAACAGATATATATTGCCAAGCTCAGCACTATTACTCTTGGACCACACAGTTACTCAGGCCACACAAATGTCATTTGGATTGCGTGGTTTGGGATGATAAAGTGGATCTGAGGATGAATTGCCTCAGAGTGGCCTGCTACCTGTCTGAGGTGAGGGAGTCTCACCTCTGGCCTTGACTTTCTTGTCCCTTGACTTTCTGGCCAGTCCCTAGCATCACTGTGAGTGGGCCAAGTTTTTACCTCCAGCAACTCCTTTGCCTCTTCTGAACTTATTTCCTCATCTGAAAATTAGGAATCTTGTATCTGGTTTACATCATCTCTGTGACCGTAAAGAGGGATGTCACATCTAAAGGAAGCTGATAGGTAGCTGTTCCCAACCCTCAAAATCTGAAGAGAGGAAGGCGTAACTTATTTCCTGCAAACGTTTCCATTTCTGTGACACTCCACAGAGATTGAGCCTTCTCCCTTGCAGGTAACTGCCATATGTTGCTGCATTGTTTGTGACATGTGCCTTCTTTGGCTCTTTGGCTCACACTGCTGTTTATGGACACCCATTGCAGTCAAGGGGCCAGCACAGGAAACAGAATTTAATCATTTCCCCCACCCCCCAGAGCTTCCTGCATTAGGCAGGGCTTGCTTATCTTTGTGGCTATATGGACTTTTCTATTTTTCTTCATTGTGGATGAAATATTTTCCATCCCCTTTGAACTGTTGTGTTTTTGCCATGAGTGTCCTATATGTCTAGAATTCTAGAACCACACCACCAGGGGACTCTGAAGAGGTCAGCCCTTGCTCAAGGCATCTTCTCTGAGCATTGGCTTTTAAAGATTTGTTTTTATTCTTAATTATGCGTGTGGTAGCGAGGAGTGTGTTCATGTGGGTATAGTTGCCCGCAGAGGCCGGAAATGGGCGTTGGATCTTCTGGAATTGGAGTTACAAGTGATTGTGAGTTGCCTGATGTGGGTTCGGGGACCCAGACTGGGTTCCTCTACAAGAGAGTATATGCTTTTACTGCTGAGCCATCTCTCTAGATTATTTTTTTGGTGATGATAGGGAACTCATTACCAGTGTATGAAGCAGGACTTTGAACTTATGTCACCTAACCTAGGAAGGCAGGAGGCTAGATCTTTCAGTAATTGGCTGAGTAAGGCTAGGCAAAAACTGCTGCTTTTCTGTCCCTCGCTTTTCCCATCTGAATAATGGGATCAGTCTAGTAACTCTACTTGCATCTCAGCATTGCTATGAGAGGAAACAGGAGAATTTAGGAAATCACAGTGCTTTCTGTGCAGTATGGATGGATAGACACAGCTTATCCATTGCTACCATCAATGAGTTACACAGAAGCATCTGTACTCAAACCCAGGTCTCCAAGGGTCAGACCAAGCATCTCTGCCACACTTCAGTGACAAGGATGATGGTTTGACAAGTGAGGCTGTACCTTGAAATAGCTGGTCATGATTCCATATGGAAATGGTGGCATCTGAAAGCTACAGGACACCATTCCTGCTGCAGTTTCTCTAAGTGTCCTCTGATACACGTGGATGACTTTGCCAGGTTTGCACCCTACTATGGAATTTGATTACAGGTGCACTTGGGAGCCTGGGTGGCCTCCAGCTGTGAGGTGCAGGCTTTGATGAGGGAACTAATTAGGGCCTCAATTTCTTGGGGGAACTTAAAAATAACACACCCAATGTATTGACAGGGCTTTAGAATAAATCCCCTTCTTAATTGCTGAGAGAAAGAGAGAGAGAGAGAGAGAGAGAGAGAGAGAGAGGCACACAGACAGAAAGACAGACAGACAGACAGACATAGACACACAGAGACCGTATATCTTTCCTCCTGCAAATATTTATCTGTTTCTTTTGCCCAGTTTAAAAGGAAAAGCCCCAGTCCTGTGGCCGTGGAAGCCCTGGAGGAGAAAGCTGGAACGTCACAGTGGCCATGAGCGCTGCTCTTGCCTCCAGCAGATGTGGATACCCAAGTCTCCTTGTGTTAACGCTGTTGAAATCAGGGTTGGGTGTTTCTACATGTTTGGCCTCTTATTCAAGCAATCTAAATAACTCCTCTCCACACCCAGGTTTGCAAAAGTGTCAAGGAAACTTCATTTCAGGCAAATCCATAGAACAGATTGGAACTCACTGCCTACAGGAGTGAGAGCACTCAAGGGCCCCGGGTTACAGCCTGGAGTGTCTTTTGATGAGATCCAAAGGAAAGAGGACTGGCTATGAAGGGAGGCAATTTGAGTGGTTCTCCATCAGAAAACAAATATTTTTAATTACGTGTGTGTGTGTGTGGGCATGTGTGTGGCTATGTGCCTATGAGTGATGGTGCCTACAGAAGCCAGTGGTGTCGTCGGGTCCTCAGGAGCTGGAGTTCCAGGTGGTTGTGAGTTGTGGGTGTTGGCAATCAAGCTTGGGTCCTCTGGAGGAGTCTGCTGTACTCTCACCTACTGAGCCATCACTCTAGCCCCAGCTGATTCTCTATTTCGACTGATTAATTAGGTAATATGGTAGATCACCTTTCCTCCTGGGACTGTCAGTTCCCACAATGCATCAGATTTTAATCACATACACGATTAATGCATGGGCATAAGATGAAAGAAAGGAAGTTCCCCCTAAAAGTTCACTCTTGGACACAAGTTTGTCTTACTGTGCATGCACTCCAAACAGCGTAGCTTGCACTGACCTTTTCATTCTTGGGTCTCATTGCCTTGGGTGTATGTTTGAACAGAAACTAAATTTGATCTTTGTTATGGCAGGAGAAACCTGTACCCTCGTTTAGTATGTGTTTGTGTGTGTTTAGATTGTGTAGGTGTGTGTGTGTGTGGGGGGAATCCCAATTTGCTGGGTGCTTGGAGACATCTGTGGGTGCAGGTAAAGGAGCCGGGATGCCAAGCGCATGGCTAGAAGACTAACAACCCAAATCTAGTAGCCCCTAAGTTACTGAGCTCTTCCCTGTGCTTGCCTGTGTCACTTGGATATGGGATAGCAAAGCGCAATCTGCTGCCAGTTCTCCCCCTGAGACTCTCTCTGTCGGGGAAGGAACTTAATGTTTCCTAGGTTTATTTAGAAATCATTTTATGGTGATAGAGGTAAACAGGTTCATTGTCTAAAACACCAGTCAGGCACTTAATAGCATGAGGCAGGAGCTGGAAATGGCTCTGTCTCACAACTAGAGACCCCACCTGTTGAGGATACGGACTGTGAGAGATGCAGAAACTTTATAGATGTGATCAGGGCAGGATGGTAAAAGCCCCCCTACTATCATCAGAAAGCATCAAGAGCAGCAGGAAGCAAGACTTTCCCCACACATCGTACCCACTTTCATCTCAATTAATTATCTCAGCAACTCTGCCTGCATGATCTCCATTTCATAGACGAAGGGACTGAGATGCGGGGAACTAAAGTAAGCAGCCCAGTGGCAGGTGATGTGGTAGGTGACACTGTTCTCTTCAACACCAAGACATGTTGAGGATAGGCATTACTATTTTTTTTAAGACCTGGTCTCACTCTGTGTCCTTGGCTGCCTTGGAACTCACTATGTAGACCAAGCTGGCCTTGAACTCTCAGAGATTCACCTGGTTCTGCCTCTGAGTGCTGAGATTAAAGGCGTGCCAACAGGCATGATAGATATGGGATTTGTATCCATCCTTTGAACATATCTTGTCCTGTGCATTTTAATTTGTGTACTTGAACTTACAAAGAAAACATGCCTAAACAAGGTGCCAACGGGCAATGGACTCCTTGGTGGCGGTGAGTCCAGGTGTGGGTGTACCTAATACACTCTGTGAACTCTGGCATACTACAGTGAATGCTCACACCATGTGCGAGCATAAATGTCCCCCCGGGTTTGTGTCTTCAGGTTTACAAAGGTGGAAACATGAATCCCCTTAGTATGTATTTTGAGACAAGTATTTTAAAAACTTTAAAAATTAGGTTGAGATGAGGCTGTGGGTGTGAGGCACTCATCAAGAGGATTCCTGCCCTTATGAGAAGGGACAGCTGAGAGCTTTCTCTGTATCATTTTGGACCATGTAAGGACAGGGAGAGCAGGAAGCCGTCTATAAGCCAGGAAGAGGAGCCTTTGACAGGAAGTGGCCATCCTGGCACACTGGCACCTAGCTTCTAGAGTACTGAGAAATAGGTTTTTGTTGTTTGTTTTTTGGTTTTTCAAAAGACAGGGTTTCTCTGTGTAGCCTTGGCTATTCTGGACTCACTTTGTAGACCAGGCTGGCCCCAGACTCAGAGATCTGCTTGCCTCTGCGTCCCAGAGTGCTGGGATTACAGGCGTGCACCGCACCTGGCTAGGTTTCTGTTGTTTAAGCTTCCTTGTCCATGCCATTTTGTTCCAGCAGCAGGGGCAGATTAAGGCTGAGGCAGGCGCAGAAAGCTTTGCTCTTTTCTGTGGGATCAATTGATGGATTCAGGACTTGGATTCTGCTTCCTTAGGAACCAGAGCTGGACAGTCCCAGGGGCTGGAGGGATTGTCCTGGAATCATCCCAAGCCAGAAAAGCTGGAGCCATCTTCTTTGGACACCCACAGATACAACTCCATTTCTGGCCTCCAGAGGATGGGACAGAAAACAGGAGCCCTGGACCGGAGGCAGAGTTTGTGGCAGGCTTAGCGTTCTTGACTGCTTTCATTGGCGAAAGCCCCAGGAAGCACCTTTAGCTTGAGGTCACACTGGGGCAACCTGAGACCCATAGAAGGGAGGGCTGAATGAAGATTCAGTAGGGCATGAGACAGGGGCCAAGGCAGCTTCTGCCCCCCAGAGCAGGTCTTTTGTACAAACCCGGAGGAAGTGCTTTCTAGGAAGGAGGTCTCCCCAGTCTACCCACTGCCTTGCTGGGCATGAAGCATTTTGACCTTGGAGTTAGACCAAGCTATTAATTAAATCCCCTTGGGACATCTGCTCTCAGGGTTGAGATATAGATTGCAGGCATTTATTTAGCTCAACATCTCTTGGTAGGAGCAGGAACTTCTGCCACAGATGGAGAAGAGATGAATTTTTGCCCTGTGGAGCCCATCAGGTAAATCTTCCAGAGAGATCCCTTGAATGAAGATGAGCCTGTGTTGGAGTTTGGGGCCAACGGCTAGGGATTGTGCTGGCTGGTTTTACATCAACTTGACATAAGCTAGAATCATTTGGGGGAGAGGAAACTTCAATTGAGAAAATGCCCTCACCAGACTGTCCTATGGGCAAGTCGGTGCATTTTCTTGCTTGATCATTGATGCGGGAGGGCCCAGATTGCTTTGGGTGATATCAGACCCTGAGCGTATAGTCCTGGTTGTTGTAAGAAAGCAGGCTGAGGAAGACACGGGGAGCAAGCTAGTAAGCAGCACTCCTCCATGCCTCTGCATCAGTTTCTGCCTTGACTTCCTACCCTCACTTGCCTGGATGATGGACCGCAAGCTGTAAGGTGACAGGAACAGTTTTGTCTCCAAGTTGCTTTTGGTCATGCCGTTTTAGCACAGCAATAGGAACCCCAGCTAAGACAGGAGTCATAGGAATACTGAAGAGACAAGCTGGAGAAGAGGAAGACAGGAGATGGGTCAGTCTGTAAAGTGTTTGCTATGCAAGAAGGAAGCCTTAGTTGAGTCCCCCAAGAACCAACAGAATAATATTGGCTGTGTGGTACGCCTCTGATGCCCCTACCTTGGGGAGGGAGAGGCAGGATTCCAGGGCTTGCAGGCTAGTCAGCCTAGACGAGTCAGGGAGCTACAGGGCAGTGGTTCTCCACCTTCCTAAAGCTGTGGCCCTTGAATACAGTTCCTCATGTTCTGGTGACCCACAACCATAAAATTATTTTCATTGCTACTTCATAACTGTAACTTTGCTATTGTTATGATTCATAATGTAAATATGGAAACAGCAAACTTCAAGAAATAAGAGTCCCCTCCAGGAATCTCATGCTGAGATTAGAGAGTAAAAAAACTGAAAGCTTGGGACATCAAGAAGAAAAACTTTTTTTTTTTACAACTTGTAAGACTGCCACAGAAGAGCCAACGTAGGCTAGGCCACATATTAGGTGCTGCTTCGATATGCACAGCCCTGGCCCGTTCCTTAAAGCTTAACGTGACTTCAGGGCCCCAAACATGGACTTGAGAGGGTCATGCGATCTCTTTGTCCCGCATTTCAAGGTTCCCACATGAAATAAATCTCACCTTTTCTCTTTTCACTGCTAATTTGTTTTCACTACTAATTTGGCTGTTTTGTCTTATTGAGGACAGGTGGCTGGTTGAGACATAGGCTGTGAGCCTAAGTCTGATGAGAGGTGAGTCTCAAAAATAAGGTGTGGGGGGCTACAATAGGAAAAGGTACAAGACCTCCGCTTCTGGCCTTTTCATGTGCATGCCTGTGCATGTGGAGAGAAATATTGTATGGGCAGGTGGCCATGTCGTGGTGGGAAGGGCACTGTGTGCCATGACAAGGATGGATGCTTTCTCTCATGCACACACAGCAGAACACGGTTTAGAAAGATGAACTGGCCAGTGTGTTGGCCCCTGGGGAACCTCCTGCTGGCATTTGGAAAGCAAGTGGTTAATGGTTCGAGTGCTCTTCTCCCTCCATCACAAACATCTCCACGACACACTGGGCCATAATTCTCCCTAATAAAATAATATGAAGCTCAATTATGCTCCCGTTCCCATGCTCCTGGACTTCATTAAACACAGAGGGATTAAAAACTTGTATAAATTAATCAATGTAGCATAATCCTAAAAATTAGAAGACAAGTCCTTGAGGAAGTAATGTAATACGGGCTTTTTAATTAGCAAGGCCCCTGAGATTCATTGCTTTTGCCTGCGAGTCTCCTGTTTATGAATTACTTCATCCTTTGAAGGGGAAGGCCCCACAGACTCTGGGCCTGTCATCAAGAAATAGGCAATGGCTGTACTAATTCCCGGGCTGGTGTCCTCAGGGCCAGAGCAGAGCAACAGCATGGGCCTTGGCTTGCTTTCCTCCCTCCCTGGCCTAAGAAGAACTAAGACGAAAAGCAGGTGCAGAGAGAAGGAGCCAGAAGGGAAGTACAGGCCTTTGATTCATGGTGTCAGGAGTACAGATCTCTGGAGTCGCGGAGACCTGGGGCCTGGGTTTGATGCTTGGCTCTGTGCTCACCGGCTCTGTGAGACCTAGCAGGCCACTTCTAACAGACCTGGGAGCCTCTCCGGAAACTTTTTTTTTGTCCTTTCTAATGTGGAACAAGAAGCTTGTGGTAGGGACATGTGTGAAATCTTCCTGGTGTTGTAGTTTGGATGTAAAATGGCACCAAAAGCCCACGTGTCAAAAGCTCTTATCCGCAATGCAATGTTCTGAGGGGAGGGGGCTTTGGGCAGTGATTAAGTTATGAGGGTGCTCACCTAATCGATGGGTTAATCCACTAATGGATTCATAATCCGATGGCGTTAGAGGGAGGTGCTAGAAACTAGGAGGTGGGTGGTGGTTGGAGGCTGTAGGTCACTGGAGTATGTGTCACTGGAACACTGTTGTGTTCCTGTCCCTTCCTGTCACTCACTGCTGTCTGTCATGAGACAAGCTACTTTGCTCTACATTGTAAGCATTCCTGCTGTATGTTCTGTCTTACCACACAAGAGCACACCTAACTACCCAAGGATAGAAACCTTGGAAATAGCCCAAATAGATGCATCCTCCTTAAAGTTGTTCTTCCCGCTATGTTGCCGTGGTGATAACAAGTGACCACCATACCTGGGCTTGCTGTCACATTCCTGTCTAGCAGGGCTGTGCAGGATGCTGTTTCCTTGACTCTCCTATCTTCTCAGCTTACCCCCTCCTTCCAGTAGCACTGAATGATGCCAGCCCTTTCATCCTAATAAAACCAACCGTGGATAGCTCTTCCTCAACCTCAGTTCTTCCACTGTTGCCTCATCTCTGCTTTGCATATTATTCTGGCTTCACTTCTACACCAGTTCATTAGAATTTAGCTTTTACCTGTAACATGATGCTGACATTTTCCTCATAAGTATCTCCAGAGATCTTTATCTTCCAGCAGCTACTGGAGCTCCTAGCGTCTGTGGACCTGGTTGGTCCTTTTTCCCTCCTCAGAACCAGCTCTGGCTGTGGTTCTTGGATACATCTCAGATTTACACTACATTGTATCCTGTGAGTATTGGAGTTTCTCAGACTTGTTCTGTGTGTGCCCTGAGGGGATGCTGGTCCACTATGAAGCCATTCCAGTACCTGCTAATGACTGTCACCAGTTTCTCTGTCTCCATCTTATTCATCAGTCTGCTTGACACCTTATAGGTTCTTTTAAGTCAGTGCGTCCATACACAGACCCTCCTAAGGGTGTTTCTTCTTTACATAATATTAATATCCATCCATATCTCCCTTTTATCTGTAGAACAAAGAGTTAGTGTGTAGTCTATCCTATCCTCAAGCCTGACCTAGAGCAGAAGACACAGCAGACCCTGGGGAAACACTGCATACGTGACTGCATGGCTGTACTGTCTCCTTTTCTTCCAAGCACTTGTAGCATTGGATCAGGGATGAGAGCAGGCTTGCTCTGCTCTGTACTATGTTCGCCTGCTGTTCTTCATCCTCTCTGACTTCCACAATATCTCCTCTCCCTCTTCTACACAGTTCCCTGAGTTCTGAGGAGAGGGACCCTCTTGGCTAATGGTTCTCCCCAAGAACTGAGGCTAACACTGACCATGATCTCAGAGACATCATCTCATGCCTCTGTTTGGGAAAGATTCTGCATTTCTGAACAGGATCTCTCCATTCTGAGATGTGTTTGTTATTAATAATCACTTAACAGCAGGCCTCTAGACAAAGGACCAGAAAAGGCCTGTGTAGCTTACCGCCCACTGTTCTGTACTGGGAAATTTCAGAATTCAAGTTGGGTTATTTGATGCTGTCACCAAGCAGAGATAGATTTCTTCAGTGAGTAAGGGCAGAGCCACCTCTGTGGCCTTACTGCCCTACCTGACTTTTCTCCAGGAGAGATGGCTTTTTGAGAAGTAACCAGCAGTGCAGTGATTACACCTGCAGGCCCCCGTCGGTTCTCTCTCTTCTTAGCCTGGCTCATTTGCTCTGTGTGTTTAGGAAAACACAGGCACATACACACAACAGCTGGGTTGCCAGCATCCACACCTCCTCTCTTACAGGATTTTCCCTTGAAGGCTGGTGCTCTGTGAGAGCCAGAGATGCCTCTGGATGGGGCTTCGGGACTTGGGGAGGAGCCAGGTGCTCTTTGGCGGGCAGTTTCTCCACCACTGGGTGTCAAGACAGAATAGGGTGGGGGATTCCCTTGTTCTTGTATTTCAAAGTGATTTCCTGATTCCCCTTCTTAACCAACTCCTCTGTCGTGTAGGGTCTGGCTTCTGTTTGCACCCTGAGTTGCACAGGTGGATGCTCTCCCTACCTGAAGACATGAGTCTTCTTTCACCCACAGTTGTCGCCCATTACCCAAATCTGTCAACAGCACAGCCCAAGCCTTGCCACTGATTTTGCTCTGGGCATGGGGGATGGAGTGGGGGACTGGGTCAGAGGTAGTGGCCTTTATGTTATTGGCAAAATGCCTGACAAAACAACTTAAAAAGAAGAACAACTGCTGTTTCAATCATGGCACAGCTGGGGACCGAACGCTTAACACTGATATCTAAACCATGTCATAAAGGCTTTGCAGTCAAGTCTTTTCTATCCAAAGGAACTCTGCTCGCCTTTGTTTTCCTATCAACTCTAATTACTGCGAGCCTCCTTAACTTTTCAGTAAGCTCCAATTCTGACTTGAAGAACCTGCAGGGACGATGGACAAGAGAGACCTTTCTCATTCTTTCCTAAGCCAAAATTAACCCCATCAATTATGAGGTAGATTCCTGGAATGAAGATAGCTGGAGCTTTGGGAATAGCCAGGAGATGTGTGATGTTGTCAATCGGACCACATCTGGATCGACAAAAACCCAAGCTCTGGGCCTGTTTATGAAGGATTGACTCAATTGGATCATCTGACTGGAGAAGGCTCCCTCTAAATCTGGGCCACACCTTCTAGTGACAATGCAAATGAAAGAACAGGGAAGAAGGAACTTTTGATTTTGCCTGTTCTCTTTCACTCTTGCTGGTGAGTTCATCTATCCCATTGCCAACATATTACGTCACTGGTATTAGGACCTGTTTCTTTGGGACTTCAATGAAGAACAGCAGCTCTCTAGGAATCCTCCTGGACTCCAGCACCAGAATGGGACTGCGGAGACACTCAGCATCCTGGGCTGAACAACTGCCATATTTTTGGCCTTTCCATTGAAAGACAGCCATTGTTGAACTAGCTGAACTACTGACTGCAATCTACTCTACTAAATTACATATATGCACATATATATGTAAATACACACACACACACACACACACACACACACACACACACACACACACACAATCAGTTCAGTTCCTTTAGAGAACTCCGAGTGGAACAGGATGGGTGGGAGGAAATGATAAAAGCATGTTCTTTCAATTGTTGGCTTTCTATGGCCACCACTGTAAATGTGTGTGGACACATGTAGAAGTACACACACACACACACACACACACACACACACACACACACACATACACACACACACGGTTAGAAATGTGTTCCAGGTTGCATATCTCCTGTACACCAGAAAATCTAAACCCCTGTGGCCAGACCCTTTTATTCTATACACAAATGACCACATGACTATAATTTAGCTTGCGGAGCCCAGCCATGGCTTTACAACAGTGGCAGAGCCTAGCCTGATGGCCCAGCATTTATAAATTTTTATTTCTTCATAAAATCTAAAAATGGCAAGGCAATTACACAAACCCCAATGCCCCAGGGATGGAAAAGCCAGAGACAACTCTTGTTTTGCCTTAAAACATGAAGCAGTGCTTCCCAGATGTTTTCAGTAGGTCCAGTTTCAAAACAGAAGTCTCCTGGAGCCTCTCAGTGCATAAAATGGTAAAACTGCAATGACTTGTTTGAGGTGGACAGAGTTTGCCAGTTCCATCAGCACTTTAGAGGTTCTGTGCAGCATACAGAAAAATCATTGACCAAGTAAACAAAGCCATCTATTTTCTCCCTGGGGTCTATTCTGAATTCCTAAATCCTAGGACCAGGTAACATTTTAGTGCCACAAAAGTTGATGAAGAAGAGACTTGACTTCTGGCCAGGTCTCTGAAGGGAAGGAAAAAAGAGGCCTGAATTTGAATCCCTTGTGCCCAAGTAGTTCTTTTGGATAGCTCCCCAACAGATCTTCACACTTAGAATGAGGGAGAGTCATCAAGGTTCTGCTCAGGAGTTGGGCTGTGTGCTGCCCCACACTACTGCTTTCCCAAGGTCCCTTGCTCCTCCATAAGATGTGTCTAAGGAGCCTTCACCATTACAGCAAGTCCTAGCCTGAGTCCTGTTTCTGGTCCTCTCATCATTACCAGGGCAGCTGGGGCACTTGCAAGGATGAGACTGGTTTATCACTGCCAGTAGCCCTAAACTTCTAATGTTCTTTTGGTCGGAATCTGACATTTTATAGACCCCTTAGAAAGTGTGCAGACTTCAACCAATAATCTAGTGAAAGGTTATTTTGGAAGCGATTCCTTCATGTCCAGCACCAACAAATCAAATGTCTATCCACACAGTGTAGATCCTATGTGATAACCAGATGTGATCTCTAAAGAAACTCACACTGCTGCAGATATCTCAAGACCACCCTTTCTCCTAATACTTGCATTGTCTGTCCCAAACTCTTTCTTTCATGTTTAACTCAGAGTTCTGGTATTGCTGGGCCTTCCTGTTTTGGGGAAGTGCCTTTGGAAAAGGTGAGGCCTTTCCTAGTGGTGCCGTGTAGAGAAGAGTAAACCAGAGCAACTCAACTCTAGTTCTCAGTTTGTCTCTATTCAGGGCTCCTGATAGCCCAGGCTGGCCCAGCAAAGTCACCTGTCGTAGTTACTTCTCTACTGTTGTGACAAAACACCATAACCCATGCAACCTACAAAAGAAAGTGTTTAATTAGGCTTGTGGTTTCAGAGTGTTAAGAGTCCATGATGGCAGGGCAGAGACATGGTGGCAGGAGCAGTTGAGAGCTCACATCTTGATCCACAAGGGGGAGGCAGAGAGCGCTAATGCAAGATGGCACCAGTCTTTTGAAACCTCAAAGTCTGTCCACAGTGACGTGCTTCCTCTAGCTGCACCTTCTTGCTCTCCCCACATAGCCACTAACTGGAGACCAAGTAGTCAAACATATAAGCCTATGGGAGTCATTCTCAAATCATCATCACTTTCCACCAGTAGCCAAAGGTATTAGGGAGTGGGGACTTCCGAGCCCATGAAGGCCTGACTGAAGGTGCTTGTGAGAAGTTCAGGTTGCCAAATGGGAATATCAGCACTGGCTGCAAAGCCTGTGTGGTTATATTCCTGCCATGACTTTCATGATGCTTGCGAACCTTGTTAAGAAATGGGGCCTGCTATTAATGGGGCCACACTATTAATGAGTGTGTTGCTAACCCATAGAAAAGCATGCAGGGGATTACAGTGAGAAATAGAGTTGTAACATCATACAACCACTGCGCCCAACTCCAACTTTCTCCTTAGAGCTGAGCTTTAGGAAGTCCTTTGTGTATCTCTTGTTTGTTGGGTAGCCAACAGAGCATGAAGAAATTTTCTAGAGGGCTGAAAGAAGGCATATGACAGTGGTCTGGAGATCTCAGGGGTCACAGCTCCTCATGGGAAGCCTGGGTCATAGTAACTTTGGGCTGTAAATTCAAACTCTTGGTGATGGGACCCATGTGAATATGAGAATATTCTTTTGCTGAAGACAGAGGCAGCTGTGTATGTCCTATAACCACCTCTCTGCCATGCATTTGCTTCCTAAGGAGCAAGAGAAGCCTTCCTCCAAATGTCTTCACTTCCTTTTCTTATATACAAACTGGTAGTAAGGGACACAGCCTGATGCTGGTGACTTCAGTCTGAAGAATTTATCTCTTAAGGAGTTCCATTTAGGTGTGGCTGGTGTCTTGGCTTCTATAGCAGAAAAAAAAATGATTACAAGATGAGTCCATATGAAGTTAAAGCTCAGGTTTATTAAGTAAAGATATATACTTAGTCAAGAAGTGGGTACTGAGAGAGATATACAGAGATAGATAAGGAAGAAGTGAGAGGGACACACACACTCATTTAAGCATCTTAATAAGTACACTTTGAAGTCAGCGTTGCTCAAAGGATATAATTTGCAACCAAGTGCAAAGATTAAGCAATGTTTAAAATGTAAGTAAAAAGCTGTCATCCGGTTTACTCATTTTGTTTATCTTAAGAACTTCCTTCTGTGAATGGGACTGTAAGGTAGTTTATGAGGTGGGCTGTGTGGCCTTGTGGATGAGACAGGAGTGCAGATGGAGTCAGACACAGAGGTCACATACATTTTGCCCTTTAGCATGGTTCATTAGCTGGTTTACTCCTCTTGCTGGAGCGATCCCTTACAAAACCGAGTAATGTTTCCATGCAGGCAACCTTCACAGCACTTCTGATTTTTGTCAGCTGGGACTCTTGGCTCTCAGCCAGTGAGAAATGAGAATCCAATGCTAGTGGGAGAGAGGCTCCTTCCTCCTTCCCAGGTTTCTCCCGATTTCCTTGTCCTTTTCTTCAGCCCTGAGACAGACAGCCTCTGTGACAAGTGCTGTGGAGACCTTGACCTTGACCAGTGCCTCTCCTCTGAGGAAGCAGGTGTTGGGGGCCTTTGAGCATTTCCTGGATGCTGAAGAGTGAGGTCTTCAAGTGATGAGAACATGGATTTCCACTGGAATACTGAAAAGGAGGTGACAGATGTGGCAGTCCACCCTTTCTAATTGACAAGCTCACATGTTTTATTTTCTTTTAAATTATAAACATTCATTGCTTGAATACATCCCCCCCTCTTGCACTCCTCCCTCCTGCCCTTCCTCCTCCATCCTTTCTTTCTGTCTTAGTCACTGTTCTGTTGTTCTGAAGAGACACCGTGACCAAGGTAACTCTTATAAAATAGTATGTTTAATTGGAGCCTTGCTTAGTTAGGGTTAGTTCACTATCATCGTAGTAGGAGCGTGGTGGATGCAGGCACGTGGTGGGGCAGTCTCCAGAGAGCCACATCCTGATTCACAGACAGAAAGGCAGAGAGGCTGGGCCTGCCTTTTTAGGCTGAGAGTCAAGGTGGGAGCTTTGGAAACCTCAAAGCCCATTCATTCCCAGTGACTCACATCCTCCAACAAGGCCACACCTCTTCCAACAAAGCCACACCTCCTACTCCTTCCAATCCTTTCAAAGGGTTTTACTCTCTGCGGCCTAAGCTTCCAACACATGCTCATAGGGCCATTCTTATGCGAGCCACCACACTTTCCTTTCTCTCCCCTCTTCTACCTTCTTTCCTTCTTTCTCTCGACTTCCTTTTTTTTTTTTTTCTCTCCTGCCTCCAAAAGTCCATCAGTAATCTAAAGTTTTGGCCTTCTCTGGAAGAAACCTGCAGTCTCAAGTGCAAGAAACTAAACTGATGATGGCAGGACACTGTAAAGGAGTGAATGTAGCTTCTCTGAATAGGTGATCTTTGCATTATGCCTTGAAGAAAGACACATGAGGTGAGAGGCTGGTAGAGTGTTTGACGGGGCTGGCATGTACAAAACAGAGGAAAGACTACAGGATTCCTGACCACTCTTTTGTTATAGTCACTGAAGCTGGCTGTGCTGATGATAAAACCTGGCAACTCTGTTTTCCTCCTTAGCCTGGTTCGTGTGTCTCCCTGTGATTGTACAGCTCTCACCTGCTCCAGGAGCTATGTCCCACCCAGGAAGTCCCTACATGCAGCACTTTAGGTCTCTTGACTTGCCAGACACTCTTGTCCCTAGTGAAAGACATGCTTTTGATATCAAGAGCTGAAGGGAACCAACCTGAAGCTTTAAAAAGTAATATAGCCCAAGGAGAGGAGTACATCTTCCTGAACAAGGATGTTCCTGGTGGCTGGGCTTTGACACTGCCTAGCCGATGTAATGTGGAAGAGAACTTGGCTTCTGGGTGTGGGTGCATGCATTCTCAGCAGCTGGAAGGCTGAGGCGGAAGGGGAACTGGTGTGAGATTACCCACTTCTCCCCTTCCTTGAACCCAGAACCTTTGAGATTACTTCCCCTCTGGAGTAGGTGGGCTCTTTTTCCCCAGCTAATCTTACAGAGCATGCTAACTGTGGCCAGGGGGCTAAGGTTCAGGCCAGGGAAGGCAGGCAAAAGAAGCCAGTTGGACTTGACTTATGGAGCTAAGTCTAGGATTTTGGTGATGTGAAGTGTGGTTCAGGCACCCAGAAGGAATTTCAGATAGAGAGATGCTAGGAGGATCCAAGGAAAGACAGCCTCCTTTGATAAGGGTTCTATTACCAACTCGCCTCACTTCTCAGTCTTCCTTCACTGAAGTGGCTACCACAGACTTGGATTGACTAGCTGAAGGATTTTACTGGAAAGGAACTTGGAGTGTGGATGCTTCCAGTGACTTCTAGAAATGTCTTTTCTGGGATCTGATGTGAAACACGACTTAATTATTTGGTATCAGAGTTGTGTTTAACAACCACAGCACTGAATGCAGTTGTCTTAACAGCCTTGGTCTGGGTCTGTATTCTCTCAGTGCCCTGGTACAAGGTTGTACACAGCCTGAGTCCTGGCCACAGGCACACTAAACTCCATTCCTGCTGTAAAGTCCTACTTTTGCACACACCTCTTACTTCTGAAGATGCAGCCACAGTGAGAGGTGGCTTCTCTTAGAGTTTCTGGAAAGAACCAGTCCCTTGGTTCGGAACTTCTAGCCTTCCGAGTTGTTGTATTTATGTTTATGTATATGAGCCAGTACCTACATGCATGTCTGTGCACCATGTGTGTGCAGTGCCAGAGGAGGGCATCAGATAGACCCTCCAGAACTTGAGTTACATAGAGTTGTACAACGCCATGTAGGTGCTGGTATTGAACATGGATCCTCTGGAAGAGTAGCACACACTCTTAGCCACTGAGCTCTCTCTCCAGCCCTTGATGCTTGTGTTTTTAAGCTACCACTTTTGATCTAACTTGTTACAGAAGTGCTAGGAAAACAGCACAGTATGCCTGGGTTCTTTTTCACTTCCATCCTCTTGTTTCCCTATATGACATCTTCTCTGATACAAAGTGTGTGATGAATAATTTTATTTCAAACTTGATGGAGTCACAAGTGCCCACAAATCTGGCTAAATGTGATTTCTGGGTATGTGTACCACATTTGTTTCCCATTGGAAATTAGCTTTGGAACTGGTAGACTGAATAAAGCAGATGGCTCTCCTCTTGGGGTGGGCATCCTTGAATCCAGTGAGGTTTGGAATGAAAAGATAAGAGGGTGGTTAAATTGGTACCCAGTACACCTGCCCCAGCTTATTCTTGAGTCCTTGCCTGTCTTTGGATCTCCAGCTCTCAGGACTTAACTACACTGGTGGCTGTCTTTAGTCTTCAGCTTTCCTGTGGTGAATAAGAGGACCTCTTAGTATGAGTTTGATTATATGAGCCAGTACCTTATAATAAACTGTACATATGTATGTATGTACACATGTATGCATATACACATATAGAATTTCAGCTTTATATATATGGGAGACATTTCAGAAACCCCAGAGCATACTTGAAGTTGAGGATGCCTAACCTTATAGTCTGTTTTTTTCCTATACTTACATAATATGGTACCTTTGGTAAAGTTTACATCTTAAATCATGTAGCAGTTATTAATGACTACAACCAATAATGAAACAATTTAACAATCTATTCTAATACAATTATTTAAAACTTATGAAGTATTTATTTCTGGAACATTCCATTTAAATATTTTTAGACTGTGTTTGATTGCAGTTGGCAGCGCTAACTGAAATTATGAAAGACAAAAAACATGGACAAGGAGGACTGCATATAATCTCCCAGTGGTGTGCCTCTCAAGAGAACACAAATTAACACATGAAGGGTTCTATAGAGAGCTGACTGGTCAGCTGTACACAGATGGAAATAGCCTGAGCTCCAGTGAAAGATGTGAGTGCTAGAAGGATCTTGATACCTAAGTCATGGCATCATGGTCTTGCCTTCTCTATTGGGTCTACTGGCTTTTGTTTTCCTGACAAGGTCTTGCTGTGTAGCTCAGCTTCCTAAATGCTGGGATACAGGCAGCCATCATTGCATTGCACTTCCAGCTTCCACTGGTCAACCTTTTTTCCCCCAGTCTGCAGTATTTTCATTCTTTAAAGTAAGATCCAAGAGAGAAAAATGTGGCAGGGAGGCCAGGTCAAGAAACAGTTTTGGCTCAGGGGCCTGTCCTTGTGTAGGACCTGGGGCATGGGGGACTGAGCCTGCCTGTGAGCACACTTCCCTGTGGCTTCTCAGCTTAAGCAAACATAAATGAGCTCCCTTCTACTCAGTAAGGCGACCCCAGAACCTGGTCTTGAAGAACTACCAGCGCTTTAGCTTCCAGCCCCACAGGTGAGCATTTGGGCAGGTTTCTGTTGGGAAGTCTTTTTGGTCCATGCTAGACTGCTAGGTTGCGTCCCCTGACTGCCTGGAGGCTCGCTAGTCCAGCGAGGTCTCCTTTTGTGATGTCTATATAGCTGTGTCTCAGGGTCATTGCCGACTGTTTCTTATAAGACTTCAAGACTGCCACATGACAAAGTTAAGAATTCAAGAGAAACAGGGGTGAGGGCAGAGAAGCTACTGGGCTCTTAAAACCTAGGAATAGGCTCAAATCTTCAAGTGCATTCTGATGATTAAACCAACGCACAAGAGCAGGTTGGATACAGGAGTGGGGAAAAAAGTCTCCGCCTCTAACTGCTTATAGGAGCGAGGCAGTTGCACTAGATGATACGGCTGTCAGTGGGCCAGAGAACTGGGTCATCTTTGCTAATAGTGTACTCCATGGCTCGGTGGGAAAGCTTATCCTGCCTAGCAGGCATCCTGCTACACAGAGTTAGAGCAGAATCCAGCTCTTTGTTGCCTCTTGTATTTAAATCTCTAGATGGGCCTCTAATGTGTCATTCCAGAAGCACTCCGTGCACCAAACATTTATTCGGACACTGGCCCAAGGCCAGGCACAGAGACCCACACAGGGAACGAGGAAGCCTTGGCAGATCAGAGCTTTGGCTTTGGAGGAGGTTACGTCTGGCTTTGAATCGTTGCTCTTACAGGCTATGGGCTTTGTGGGCTAGTGTCTGTCTTTTGCTGAGAGAGTTTTATTTTAATCAATAAAATGCAGATGAGAAGGTCTGTCTCACAGGGAAGCTGTGAGACCCGAGTTGTATACAGTGAGTTAAATTGCTTAGCAAGCACCTGCTATACTGTGGAAGCCACTAAATGGTAGCTATTATTATCAATAATAAATGTAGGCCGAAGGAATGAAGAGGTGAATGAATGTCTTGGCAACTTTCAGCACTGTGCATGCTCCTTCCTTGCCTCTCTCCCTCCCTCCCTGCCTCCCTCCCTTCCTCCCTCCCTGCCACCTTTCCATCTTGGCCCAGGTAACATATACACATGGTTCAAAGTAACCCATCAACTGTTCACATTTTTTTTTTAAATGATAAGAAATCACAACTACAACTAGTGTTCTCTGGTATCCCAGGTCCAAGGATGGATTAAAAACATCCCATTCTGCTTGTAGACTTCTCCACAAGCTTGTGGCATGTGTCTCTCTCTGGTTCCCCCCCCCCCCCAGCCCTCCCTTCCTCTTCCTCCTCCTCTCTGCATGCGCCCAGGAAAATGGAGGCGCACCTGCACTAGCAACCTGCAGAGAGGCATTTTCCCCTCTGTTGCCTGGGCGATTCTGGCTCCACACCTGCAAATGGCCTTCTTTTCTTCCCCATCTCCAAATCAAAGTGAGTCTTCGCTCTTGGAGCACAGCAAGGGCAAGAAGAGAGCTGAACAATTAGACACTGGGCTGGCCCCTCTCTGAGGCTGGAGCTGTTTTTAGCTCTGCCTCCCAGGCAGACAGGCCTGGCCTTGGGGTCTGGGCTCAGCCTGATGAATTAATGACAACAGAAGCATTTCTGCTTAGGGGAGGGGAGGACTTACTCCCTCTGTGGGACTGACTGAGAGGCTCTCCCTTTGTTTTTCATTCCTTTGTAAATGACAGGGCTCCCCAACAAACCTGCACTGCCTGCCTGAACTGTCCAACCGTTCTTAGTCAAACAACCCAGTGTAATCGACAATAGCAATAAACTCCCCCTCCATATACTTTGGGAAGCAAAAAACATGTTTTGGAATTCAAAACTGCATGTCCATTTGAGAATTAGAGACTGTGGATGAGGTAGGCATTTGGAGCAGAGGCAGGATTCCAGAAGCTTCCAGGAAGAGAGAAAAGGTTTCTTCAAAGGCTTGGGTTAGTGGTGGCCTGTCAGGAGATCCTGGGGTGGGGTGGAAGGAGTGGGGGCGGCGGGGGGTGGGGGGAGTCTGGCAGGCTGCAGGTGAGTTTTGCTTTTTATGCAAGAGGGACCCTTTCTGGAGGCAAATAGGCTCCAGGCTGCCACAATCTGTTGGCAAAAATAGCTCTGGATTTGGATCTAAGGAAGACTATAAAAGAGGAGCGGGGAGACTTGCTTTCCAGCCTTGTGGGAGTCAGGGTAGTTTTAAATGAAGGGCAGATGCAGCCTTGGGCTAAAATCTACCTCCCTCAGTCTGGTGGTAACCTTATTAAAGAATAAAAATAAAGGTAGGACTTTTATGACGAAGGGGGGAAAAGGCAGGGCTAGGCAGCTTCCCCAGCAGAGGGAGGGAGTGGAGGGGTGGGCCCTGGGATGTGTGGGAAATACTTGGGCACACAGATGAGGGGAGGGGCCATGGACAGATGCAGAGGTTTTGAGCTGACTGTCCAGGCTGGAGTTCTAGGTTAGAGGCAGGGCTGTCCTTCTGAGGGTTGGACTCGTTGCCAGGCTGCTTGCCTTCTTCCATTGTTGTGATGAGGCTGACATGGGACTTCTGCCTTCCTGAGGTGAAACAGCACCTGGCACCTCGGAAGGGCTCCCTACTGAAAAGCTGCATGCTCTTTGTAGTGTGGGCTCTTTAGCTTTAGGGCTTTGTGACAGCGGCATGTTGGGGACAGAGCAACCTGGGTTGAGTCAGAACTATGTTGTCATCACTCCATTCTGTACCTCCTGTCCTTTTGTTGTGTTTTCTTGTTTTTTGAGACAGGGTTTCTCTGTGTAGCCCAGGCTGTCCTGGAACTGACGCTGTAGACCAGGCTGGCCTCCATCCAACTCAGAGTGCTGGCATTAAAGACATGTGCTCCACCATACCTGCCCCCTCCTGTCCTTTTGTAATGGGGCAGCCTCCACTGCTTTGGATCTTGGTCACGAGAAAGGATGGGGCTGATGTGTCTCAATATTGGCCTACAGGGAAGATACCAACATGGCCTGGAGCTGCAGGCCAGGAGGGACAGGGTGAGCCCAGGGGCAGGACAAGAGTGAGGAAGAACCTCATTTCTAGAAAGATCCAGGGAGGACCCAGCTCCCTGGACAGAGTGTAGAAAGAGGTAGATCAAGCTTAAGCCTGGGTAGGGATGGGGTCAGTGGTGGGCTGTGCTGGCCAGGGAAAGTGAGGCACAGTGCAAGAGGAGAAAGTCTACTGTTCGCTGGACCAGAATCCCATCAAGCTGAGGTGGGCTTCATGATGCAAGAGTGGGGCCAAGTTGGAGCCACTGTGGCCAGGCCAGACGGACATGAAGCGACCTTCATTCAGACATCTAGGAGCTGTGTCAGAAGCTTTTCCTTATCTGTGGATGTAATTCTCCCAACACCCCCTCTCCGACTCCAGTCTTCCTATGGATTCCCTTTTGGTTGGTCCGTATAAACCACAAATCTGACTGCTGTCTTCCTGCCCTTGGGTTTCTCCTATGGCTCCTGACTTCTCCAGGATAGCACCCAACCCCACCCCCCCACCACTGCCTCCTGCAAAGCCTTCTACAAGCCTGAATATGCTTTCTTCCTTTGTCTCTCTGTGCTGGGGTGAGTGGCTACTCAGCCCTGTACTACCAGCTTGCCTGTTGTCACAGCTGATGCCAATGATCTGCCCCAATCCTCAGCCTGCCTTCGAGGAAGGCAAGGAATCGACGTACAGTTCCCATCTTTCAAGTAGCTTCAAGTCTCTAAGGGCCCTTGCTTCTGTCTCAGGTCTTGTTCTGCCGTTTGGGGAATCTGAGCCTGCTGATAGGTTAGGACAGCTGAGATGGGCGACGCCTCTGGAGCTGCCCTCTGTCAGTGACCAGCAGGAATGGAGAACACATATCTAGTTTCCAGGGACATGTTCCCTGGGGCTCCCCTTAGTGTCTTTGGTTATTCTACACTGATTCATTCCTCAATCCTCTCAGGCTTCTAGAACCATCTCCCACCTGGTCACCTTATGACTGAAAACCAGGATGTGTTCACTGTTTCTTCTACCCAGATCTCCAATGCCATCCTAAAGACCCACTGCCAAGATCTATGTTCTGAGGCTTCAGGTCTGTTTTTTGGTGACCTCCTGTGGGCATAGCACTGGGACTGACTGGGAGCATTCTCTTAGTGCCTTGTGTACTGGGACCTCGAGTTTCCTCTGAACCTGCCTTGTACTGAGACAGCAGGATGTCAGCAGTTCAGGAGCCCACACAAAGGTACTGGCGAGTTTTAGCAGTCAGGTTTGGGTTGACAGGCTCCTCTCTTGGTCAAGGTGCTTAAATGACCAAGCAACCAACCAAGCAAGCATGCATGCAAGTCTAGCAAACACTTCTTTGTTTTTGTTTGGTGTTGACAGCTTCTCTAAGCACTTTCATATGTAGCTTGGGTTAGATATCTGTATGTAGCTACTTCTCCCAGGAGTAGATGGCCTTAAGGGTTAGATGCCTAGCCAAAGATGGTAGCCATATACCAGTACTGTCACTGAGGTAAGTAAATGGCCCAGAAGCCCAGAGCACAGAGCCAGAAGAAAAGAGCTGATGAGATCTCAGGCCTGATTTTCTCTAGAACTATTTTTTTTTCCTTACCAGCTACATGTTGTGTGGATTATATGTGTATGAATGGGCTCTGGCTTTGGGCTCTCCCTAAATGCCTCATTCCATTCTAATATAGACCTTCTGCACTGGGATGTGCAACTCCCAAGTTCAGATGAGGTACCTGAAACTCTGAGAGGTCTGAGCACAGAGCTGCAAGTCCCATAGGCCTGTCTGGCTCTGATCCCAGTGCTCTTTCTCTTTAGCATGCCCATTTCTATGTCCCCAGCCTTCCCATAGTTTGTGCTCCAAAACAGACAGCCTGGAGAGAGGAGTAGCTGAGGAATCTTCCTGACAAAGATGGAGTGGCTGGCACTGATAACAGCCCTGAGCATCAACAGTATCCAAGGAGCTCAGGGTTCCAAGCAAAGCTGCTGATGGTAGGTGGACCAGCAGTTGCTGAGGCAGCTGTCTGAAGCACATAAATATTTATACCTGAGATTTAGGAGGACTTTGCAAACAGAGGGAGGAGGGGGAAAGGAGCAGAGGAAAGGGAGAAAGTGTTTCAGAGAGAGAGAGAGAGAGTAGAGTTCATGTGTTTACATATGTAGGTATGTAGGTATGTGTTTCTATGCATATACATACCTGTGGGGGTCAGAGTTCAACATCAGTTTCTTCTTCAATCAATCTCTTATAAGCACCACGTTTGAACTCTATTTTATTTGCCTCTACTTCCTTACCAAATCCCCCCACTACCACTCCCAACCCTAGGTAGGAGAGAAAGAAGGTTAGAAGGGACAGGGTGTGTAGATCTCTTTAAACTTAGTTCTGGAAGGTTAGGGTTGTTGGGTTCTTTGGGAAAATACTAATTTCAGTCATCAGGATACCCAGCAGTCCAGCAGAAATGACAGCCTTCTTTTTTCTCCATCTGATCCCCTGGAAGCCTCCGTCCTCTCTCTGGGCTCTCCTATTTGTCCTCTCTCAGAGTCCTCAGAATTAAACTAACTGCAGCTGGCAAAGACCATGCCCCTCTCTGAGCCACAGGAGGCTGTTACCAGCTGTGGATAAACTAAAAGGATCTCTATGTCCCACTCTTGGGATTAAAACACAAGCCTGTTTACAGAACTGAGTTTTTGAAGGAACCAAAGCTTCTACCACATTCTCTATTTTTTGAGACAGAGCCTCTTACTGAACCTGGTACTTACCAGTTCAGCCAGACTGGCTGGCCAGTGAGCAAGCACCATCCTTCTGTCTCCATCTTCAAGTGCTGGGATTACATGTACATGATGCCATGCCTAGTTTTAGTATGAGTGCCAGGGACAGAATCCAAGGCCCCATGCTTATACAACAAGGCTGTACTATAGCCCTTGTTGTTTGTTGCTTAAACAGAGTACTACTAACTGAGTATTTATAAGGAAAATAAAAGTTTCACAGTTCTAAAGGCAAAGAAGTTCAAAGTTAAGACACTGGCGTCTGGTGAGGGTGTCACCTCGGGTCAACCATGGTGCTGGGAATCTTGTGGAGAGAGGATGTGGAGAGAGGGTGTGGAGAGAGGGTGAGAGAGCCTAGGTCTGTTAGGGGTTGGTCTGGTGCTATGTAGCCCAGCTAGCTCAGTCAGAAGAGTTTGAGACTTTTAGTCTCAGGGTCATGGGTTCATGCCCTACATTGGGCAGCAATTTGTAAAATGATTATTAATAATAATGTATGCAGAAAATTAATATGGAAGCAGGTTTCTTTAATGAGCTAGATCCCCAGACTGATTTATTATTAATCTGTAGGCACTATGCTGGGCAGATTCTGAGCTATTCTAACCTTACTTCCCTTATAGCCCACATATATGCTCCTCACTTGCCAGTCTGATGACTCCCAGGCAGCTTCTGCCCCTCGGTCTATCTTCAGGGCACATTTTCCTTGGCTACGTACTCTTACTCCATTCCATCAAATGGCAACTTCCTTTTCTCTGGCTTCCTCTCTTCCTGCTACATCTTCTGCTTCTTCCCTCCTTTCCTCTTCCTGGCCTTGTAGTCCCTCGGAGAACCAGCCCAGGGACCTAAACCCTGCCTTCTTTTCTTCTGCCCAGTTACAGGCTTCAGCAACTCCATTAACCAGTTAACTTTAAATTAGGTAGAACAAAGTTTACACAACAAAGATGTGTAAAGGAAGGGCCTGGAGGGGTCAGGAGCTCCACAGGAAGCCCATCAAGGTTGGTGAATGTGAACCCAGGGGCCTGCACAAACTAATGCAACCAAGGACAGTGCATGCAGAGAACCTAGACCCCTTGTTCACATATGGCCAACGGACAGCTCATTCTCCTTGGTTGAGGGGGGAGGAGTGGGAACTACTTCTAACATGAACTCTGATGCCTGCAATTTGATCATGTCCCTTTGGCAGGAAGGCCCTGTGGGCACACAGAGGAGGAAGGGGATGCAGGCTATCCCGATGAGATCTCATAGGCTGTGGTCAGACAGTGAGGGAGGAGCCCTCTCCCATCAGAGGTAGGGGAGGAGAAAAGGGCAGAAGAGGGAAAGAGGGTGGGAACAGGAAGATATGTGAGGGGATAACAATTGGGGTGTATAATGAATAAATATAATAATAATAATAATAATAATAATAATAATAATAATAATAATAATAATAATAATAATAATAATAATAATACACACTCATCTCAACGGCAACCAGATTTGGGGGGCTAGTGGTTAGCATTAGAATACATAGCACCAGGCCAACTGCCAACATAGGTCTCTCCTTCCTCTAATCTCATTAGGAAGCCAACACTCATGGCCTCAATCAGTGTGAATTATCTCCAAAGGGTCCACCTCCAAATACCATTAACATGTGACTTTGGGGGGCTGACTTGCCAACACATAGCTCCTTGTGACAGTTTAGAACATAGCAGAGGGATACGGGTGGAGATGGAGGAAGGAATTGTTCTTCCTAACTTGGGGCTATAGACTTCTTTCTTCTCTGTCAAGACTGCACCAATCAGCCCTGGAAGCTTTTCTAGAGTCAACTCCACAAATTTTTCTCTTTTGTGGAAGGAGATTAAGTGCAGAAGCCTGACATTTGCCTCAGCTGCCTCAAGCTCATTGGCCTGGGCTGGTCTCTCTGTCCGCAATGCTCCTGTATCATCAGTCTCTAAGTGTTAATACTGATTGTCAACTTGGCAGGGTCTGGAATCACCTAGGAGATTTGAGCACCTCTTTGAGGGAGTGTCCATAGTGGGTTAATTGGGGTGGGAAGACACACCGTACATGAGGCAATCACTCTTCCATGGGCTATGATCGCAGGCTGAATAAACAGACAAAAGTGAGCAGAGCACCAGCGTTCATCTATCTATGTCTGCTTCCTGGTTGTGGGTACAATGGGATCAGAGGCATCATGCTCCTGCCACGGTGACTTTCCTGCCTTGGTGGACATGACTCTTAAGCTGTGAGTCAAAGTAAATCCTTTCTTCCTTAAGTCACTTTTGTAAGATATCTTAAGGCAGCAAGAAGAAAAGTAACCATTAAATCTCACCCTTCACCAAGTTTCCAGTCTACCTCTGAGCTAGATGGAGGCTCTCCTCCTGCTCCTACTCATGTCACTCTTAGCCTTCAGTCCTTGGTGGATGATGAGCGACTGTGGCTTTCTTTCTGTGCCTCTGATTCTCCATACTAGCCACAGAATGACTACTTTAAAAGTGTAGCTGCGACCACATCACCTTCCTCAGTTGAGTCCTTTAATAGCTCTGGTCTTAGTGTACTCCTGTACTTTGTGTTGGCATGCTGGCCAAAAAAAAAAAAAAAAAAAAAAATCAAAGTTCTGATGCACAATGTTTACTAATTACCATGCTCTAAAGGTTCTTTCTCCGGTCCATTTTGAGTGGTCAGTTGTTCTGGAACCATTTGTGAATATTGCACAATGAATGGCTGGCTCTCTTTGAGCCGTACCAGGTGGTCTGACTAATACTATGTTCAGCCCTGACCAGGTGTTTTGGTCTGTTGTATGAATTTTCTCCTTGTCTTTGAACTCCCTTGCCTGGCATGTGCTCTTTTATCTCATTTTATTTAATTTTTCTCTACCTCTGAGCCATATTTCCAGTCTCATCTGCCACAGAATGTTTCCACTCACAGGCCCCTATTACTCCAACAGACAAAAGTGTCTTTGTTGACCTTTTTTTCCTAATGGGATATCAGCCATCCTTTCCAAGACTCTGTTTCAGAGGCTATGGTGGTTTGAATAGGAATGGCTCCCATAGACTCATGTGTTTGAATGCTTGGCCATAGGGAGTGGCACTTTAGGAGGAAGTGTGTCACTGTGGGGGCAGGCTTTGAGGTCTCCTATGCTCAAGCTATGCCCAGTGTGACACACAGTCTCTATCTGGCTGTTTGCAGATCAAGTTGTAGAGCTCTCAGCTCCTCCTCCAGCACCACGTCTGCCTGCACACTGCCATGCTTCCCACCATGAAGATAATGGACTAAACCTCTGAAACTGTAAGCCAGCCCCAATTAAGTGTTTTACTTTATAAGAGCTGCCTTGGCCATGGTGTTTCCTCACAGCGATAGAAACCCTAAGATGGAGGAGCTCCAGACCCCATCTGTAAATTCTAGCTGTTAGTATGTGACCTGGGAATTCCCAGAAATACCCAGGGAGAAGCAGCGATGCAGTGGGGCTTGGTATCACTCCTGCTGGAGGAGCATCACCAGATCTTTCCCCTCAGGGTCCAAGGACTTGGCTACTTGTTCAGAGCATGAGAAGCTGGAAGTCACAGCACAGCAACTCCAGCCCTGTTGATGGCCCCCATCTCCCCGAGTCTCTGTCTAACTGACTAGTTTCCCACACGTGTCCCTCCCCACCCCTGGCTAGAGGAGGCCATCCGTCCACATCAGCAGACAGTGTGCTCGCTAGCGGAAAGCAAAGGAATGATTGATTGCAAGGCAGCTTACACAGTCAGAGGGGGTGCCTTGCTATTGAGGGTTCTGCTCTGCAAGGAAAGGGGGAAGGGCCTTTCTCAGATACTTTTCCCAGCTGGGACAGTCTGTCATCTCTACTCCAAATGTCACCACCTCCTGATTGCCAGAACAAAAACACAGCCAGGTGTTAGAGAACCGGTAACATGAAAACAGAACTAAGTTCCACACTGGTCTGCCAGCAATGTCAAAGTGCTCAGTAACACCCAGAAGAGTTCCCCCATGTACACCCAATGGATCACTCACTGCTCCCCATATACTCCCAGTGGGGTAGTTGCTGCTTCTCATATACTCCTAATGGGCAGTCACTGGACAGCCTTGGTGTAGGACAGTACTTTGCCACTGTTAGAACAAATAAAAGACAACTGTTTATATCTGAAGGATCTGTAAAATTCATAACAAATGCTGAAGTGGCTGCTGTATATGGATAGATCTTGCAGAACTGGGCATTGAACCTAGGTCCTCACATGCACTAGGCAAAGTGCTCTCCTCAGGCCCCACCCTCCTCTTCTTCACTGTTTCATTTTGAGACCAGGTCTCACTAAGTTTCCCAGGCCAGTCTTGAACTTACAACCCTCCCGGCCAAGCAGGTGCTTTAAGATGATCTCAGTTTGAGGTGGAATGGGCAGAAGTGGGATGCACCATTGTAGTTTGTGTATTTTCTGTACTCTTTGAAGCTGACAGGTGTTTATGGTAGTTTTGCTGAGAATCAGGCAGAATTGAAGAGTCTTTGCTGTCTTTCCCATTCTAGCTCCGGGAAAGGAAAAGGCCAACCCATCTGGGCTCAGGGACTTTGCTCCAGCCAGAAGTTTTCCACCGTCCTCCCTCTGTAAGTATCTTCCCTGGTCACAAGCTTTGGAGCCAGCAAGACCTTAGTTCAAAATTGTGCTCAAATCAGCTGTGAACCTCAAGTACTGAGCTGCAAACTGGGTAGAGTGAGACTGTTTGTTGGGTGCATTTGAGAGTGAGGGCTAATGACACCTCACAGCTGGCTGGGGTGGTAGGTTCTGACACCTCACAGCTGTCTGCTTGGATGACGGGCAGATCTGATTCTGCACTGCTGGAAGCTACTGCCTTTGTCGTCTGGAGCTGCATGGCAAGGCAAGAAGATAATGCCTGTGTCTGCTCTCTTAGGATCACCGTGGTTACCATCTGGCCATTTTCAAAGCTCCTAAGATACACATGGGAACAGCTTATGCCTTTAATTTCAGCAATGGAGAGGCTGTCTCAGGAGGATCACGAGTTCAAGGTTAGCCTTAGATAGGGAGGCCATGTTTCAAAAAATGAGCAAAAAAATCTGTGTATGTATATATGTATGTGGTAAAGTAATTAAAAATATGAGTTTAGAAACCTGGGGGTTCTACATTTGAGCCCCAGATCCATTAGTTATCAACTTCCAACCTTAGCACAAGTTCTTTGTATTTAGAAGGTTTAATTTTGCATTTCTAAAGTCCACCTACAGTAGCATCTATCTGGTCACATAGATAAAGCAGCGGACATAATGCCCTACACGCTCTTAATAACCAACACTCTTAGCTTCTTCCCTGCCATCTTTCCTTTTCCCTTTTCTCTTTCTTCCCTCTTCCCTCTCTCACCTTCCTCCTTTCTTTCCACCGTTCTTTCTTTCCTTCCTTACTTTTGCCATAGTCTCACTCTGTATAGCCTGTGCTGATCCGGAGCTCAGCAATCCTCCTGCCTCAGCCTCCTAAGTATTGATTATAGGCATTCACTGCCACCATGCCTGGCTTTCTATTCTTTGACTATTCTGTCACCAGTTCTTGGTTTTACTGTGATGGTGGGACAGTCGCTTAGCTACTCACCAGATCTTCCCTGTAGTCTCTGGGCAAGTGGGTTGACTCTATCTCTCTGTCCCATTGGAGTGACTGTTTGGTCTCAGACTTTCCTGGGGCTGATGCAGTGTAAGAAGTGTGTGCCTCTCTGGGCTGCTGCTTTCAGGGCCGGAGAGAAATTTGTTACCCTCCCTCTCTTCACAGAGGCTGTGATGATAGAGTCCCCAACACACAGTGTAAGTAGCAAGCCCATTGTGGGGTGAGATGCTAAGAGCTCCTGTAGCCTCAGAGTTGCCAAATCCTGACTGACACTCATAGGCCAACCTTGGTGGCAAGACCACGGGTGACACATGGCCATCTGCTTTGGCATGTGAGTAGGGAGAGGCAGAGGAGTTACTGATCCCTCACACAGGAAGCCATTAAAGATCACAGGTCCTGTACTTCCTTCCCATGGCTGGAAGAACTGGGACGTTGGGGGATGAGTGCACAGATCTGGGGCCAGGCCGCAGCTGTGCCTTTCCTCAAGGGAGCTCAATGGTCCTCTGCCTGTGTGTCCCCCTCCCCACCCTCCCAATGTGCAAAGTGTGAGCCAGGAATGCTTCCTGCTACATGAAATTACAAATGACTTCCGGTAATCACTGCTCCTGAGGATTTACAATCGCCTTTCTTGGAGGCAGTCCTGGTGAAAAATGTCCCTTTGTGCTTTCTGCCAAATCCACCAGCAGGCTTCCTGGGTGGGCTCTGCAGCGAAGGATCGTCCTTGGATACCTTCCCTCCCTCAAGGATCATAGGGAGGAGGCTGGAAGCTCAGGACTTCTGGGATGAGTTGATGTTTTGACTCTCACTCATTTATACTGAGGTGAAAGTTACGGATAGATGTTTTCCAGCATTGGAATAGTGTTGAAATAGTTTTAGGGCAGAGGAGTGGCAAGATGACAGTGCCTAAAATCAGAGCTGTGACATGAGATGGAAGCTGCTAAGAAGAGATATTGATGAGGGAAGAGTGATGGCTACTAGCTCTCATTTCCTCTAGCAGGTGGCAGAGGGGTTTTGATTTCAGACAGCTGGGCGTTCAAAACCCACTCCAACCATTTGACTGCTGTGTGGCCATTGAGGCTCATAGTGGGTGTCTAGGCCCAAGAAAGCATACTGTTGGTTCTGTTCCTGAGACATGCAAAGATTCACACAGGGCCTTAAGTCAGTTTCCAGAATGCCTTGTCCTTTGCCCCATGAAGTGATATCGACAGCAATTCTGAGAGTCATCTTCACTTTATTTCACTGATAGGTTGAAATCAAAGTGGACCAAGTTAAATAAGTGTGTACAAGAGTCTCTGTCTCTAGTATTGTACAGAGAAGAAAGAAAATAGCTGGTGGTGGTGTAAAGAAGGAATCTGGACAGGAGAGGTTATTTCTGTCTCTGGGACTCAGGTTCCATGCAAGACACAAGGGAAGGCCTCCCACATTTCCCTCAACACACACTGGGGGCACTAAATGAAATTTTCAAATAGCATGGCCTTAATTATCGGCGAGTCTGTAAGTCACGAGTTTCCACCATGACTGTGTTTTGTTTGAGTTCACTCTGTGTGTGTGTGTGTGTGTGTGTGTGTGTGTGTGTGTGTGTGTGTGAGAGAGAGAGAGAGAGAGAGAGAGAGAGAGAGAGAGAGAGAGAGTGTATACACAAACGTGTGCATGTGGGCCACAGAGGTGGATATGAGTGTCCTATAGCCTTCTCCACCTTATCTTTCAGAGACAGGGTCTCCGATTGAACTTGGGGCTCATGTGTCAGCAAGGCTAGCGGCCATAGGCTCCAGGTAGCCTCCTGTCTCTGCCTCCCCTGCACGAGGATGTCAGGCATGTGCTGCCACACACCTGGCTTCTGTGTGGTGCTGAGGGAGGATCAGAAGCACTGGCTTCATGCCTGTGTGGCAAGCACTTTACTGAGTGAGCCTCAGGTTTCCATAGGATGCCTTGACTGAAGACTTTTGAAGGGAGTTAGTCAGTCTTGGAGGACTGGGCAGCTTTCCATACAAATCTCTCTGGAAGAGAGGGGGCTGTTGTTCCAACCCTGTAGTTGTTCTTCACTAAGAACCAGGCCCCCACATTCCCATTTTGGAGAGGGAAGGAAAGCATCTCCTGCTGGAGAAATGCTAGCCATCTGGCCCTGAGGCCCAGGGCCAGAGGATTATCTTCAGTTTGGTGGGAGCAGAGACTGGGTGCTGGGGTGTGAGGAGCAAGGCAGCTTAGTCTCATGAGGGAGGCGGTGCAAATGGTTAGATATCTGTAAGTCTCTCTGTGGTCTGGAGAATCTGGAAACTGCTTGCTTTTTAAAACATCACTGGCTTTTGTGATATCTGAGCCCAGATGGGTCTATGAGCTTCCTGATGAATTTTTTTTTGAAATTAAAATAAAGTCATATGATTTTAGCTTGCTTACTATGTTACATGTCTTCCACAGGCTCAAATTTTGAGTATGAGTTCTCCAGTTTGTGGTGCTGTTTCCAAGGCTGTTGGGCTTTTGGGGCACGCAGCTTAGCTGGTGGTAGGGGTCAATGGTGACAGCCTGGCCCCTGACTCTGGTCTGTTTGTTTTGTTTTCTGATCTGTCACAATGCAAACAAACACTGCCGGGGATTCGCACAGCCACACACTCTGCCATGCCTTCTTCTTGAGATGGGCCAAAAGCCGTTTCAAACTGGGCCAAAGTAAACTATACTCCTTGTTTCGTTCATGTGTTTTGTCTTCATCAACCGAGAACTTTCTGGCATAGTGGAGAAGGTTTGCATCCTTCTAGCCTAGAGCTTCCGGGGTAGTCAAGGCCAGGTGGAAGTGGGGTAAGACACGGGCCACCCTTACTGTCCCCTCTTCCTGGATATCAGGAAGATGGTCCGTTTGGCTGAGGAGTGCCGGGAGTAACTCAGTTTTGTTCTATTAACCCATCAAGCAGGCTGTGAGCATCATGTGAGCATCAGTGAGCATCATGCTGATTACGGAGGAACAAAGATGATCACCAAAGAAGTGCAGAAAGAGGAAGGTGCACTGTTGGTGATGTGGGAAGGTAGAAAAATGTCTCCGGGCCTGCTGGGTACCTCACTGATGAAGGTGAGGTGTGCGAGATGGTATGTTAAAATCAGCTCAAGGGTCCTCAGTGTAGAAAGGGCATGCACAGGTGTGTTGGCAGAGGGGTCAGTAATTGAGGACTGAGGAGTTCTGGTGGGCAGAGGAAGGACAAGTGGAAAGGGGTCATGGGCGAGGTAGGGAATAGGGTGGAGCAGACTGGAAAGCCAGACAACGCAGGTGGCAGACATCCCATCCTTGTTTGGGGAAGGTCTTTTTGATCATAGTCTGATAGGAAGTATACTACTTTGGAGCAGGAGGTTGGAGTGGGGGGATGTCATTGGCTTTCTAGCTATGCCTCAAAGAGAGGTTGAGAAGATAGTTCAGTTGGTAAAATGTTTGGTGTGTCAACATGGGGCCTGAGTGATTCCCAGCTCCCAGGTTAAAACCAAATTGTGTGGGGGTGCACCAGTAATCCCAGTGCTGGGAAGGTGAAGGCAAGAGGATTCCTGGGGTTTTCTAATCTAGTTGAATAGCAAGATCCAGGTTCAGGGAGAGACCATGTCTCAAAAAATTAGAAGGAAGACTCCTGACATTGACTGCTTCCCCTTCCCACACCCTAAAACAAGACAATGGTGAGCCTGGGTCATCCTTAGCCCTCCAACCCCTACCTTTAGGTTCTTGATGGATATTTACTTCTTAGATCAGCATGACTTCCTATGTATAATGATGACGTCACAGGTTGTGTATGGGATCTCTGGAGCATTCTATAATGATACAAGTTAGCTTACTCTGGAACAGCATCTTCCTAAGACCTTGTTTAATAATATCTTGTGTAAGACCGAAGAGCTTGGAGCTTGGGTTTTGATGTTGAACCCTATCTCAGCTGCCCAGCAGCTTCCTGACCACAACAAGCGGCCTTCTTCCCACAGTGCAGTTCCTCAGCATCCCTCAGCCTGATACCAAGAGCAACTGTAAGCACGAATATACACAGTGCTCCTCTTTCTGGGTAAGAAAGCTCTGTTCCTAAGATGGAGTAGAGAGAATGTTCTGGAAACAAATTAGGTGGTGTTGTCATTGAGAAGACTGCAGAGCTTTTGACCTGGAATCTTCTTGCCCCTCCTCCCCTGGGGTGTCTCTGGTGTGCTTGATGGTCAAACAGGACACATGGGAAAGACTGGTATTGCAATCCCCTCCCGCCCCCCCCCCCCTTGCTCTTGATACTGTTTCGTTAGGGTTGCATGTTTCATTTAGGGTTTTGAGCCATACAGCCTATAGACTTGGAGTCTACATGGAACACATGGTTTATAAGCGGCTTTGGCTTTCAGGTAATATGCAGGGTTTGATAACATTGTCTTTCTTCTCTAGCCCGTGTTAGGAGTCACTCTGAGCCTTTGGCTCTGTGATTCTGTAAACTCTGAATGTTTTTGGTCTGCCTGGAACCTACAGTGATCACAGTAAGACCTCACACCTACAGCAAGGGAAGGAGGGCCTATTGGGAATCACATAGTCATAGCTCTTATTCCAGAGAATAGGGTGCATGGGGGCTCAGAGATGGGAGGGGCTTATTTAATGTCACAGAGCAAATTGGTGGTAGAAGAGGTTAATAGCCCTCCCTGTGTTCCTTATGGACACCCCCTGGGGTCACACTGGTATCCTGAAAACCTGTGAGACTCACTTGGCTTGGGCTACCATGTCTTTGAAAATTCCAGGACACACAAAACAGTCCCATTCCTCACTGACAGATAGTTTATGTTTATGGAGCTGATTAACAATTACAGCGATGGTGGGAAGAGCCCTTTAGTCTGTAGGAAGTGACTTAAAATGGTAAGTGTCCACTGTTTCTCTCTCCTTCGGTCCTACTGGAAAAAAAATGGCAAGAAAAGCTGCAGGTATTCTGGAATCTTCTGTACTTGCTGCTCAGCTGTAGTTTTCCAAAAGCAACACGCTGAACAAGTGTATTCATTTGAATCTGAAGTTCCTTCATATCAAAGTGATGGGTACAGGCGCACATAAAATTACATATTTTTGTTGTCTTTGCTATAAGATATATACTCAGACTGTCCAATATGACAGGAGACAACTTTATTTTCCTGACAAGGAATAAAAGCTGCCTAAACACTTTGATGGTTAATGTCATGAGTTGCACTTAGACATGGGGACACTAAATTTGGAGCATGACAATAAGTTTTCAGGGCGCCCAACTCGTCTTCTGTGCCTGCAGCATGTACTCTTCTATACATAGTTTATGGCTTTAATATTATTCTTCAGGTCTGGTCCAAATCATATTACAATGAGACCTCGCTCAAAGAAAATCCAGCTGCGAAATGAAGAGTAAGTGTTTGCAGGGGGCTTCATGGTAGATTCTGTGAGCTGTGATTGAGCCCTTGGATGTTGTATTTCATTAGAGGCTAATATTTCAGTCATGGGAAAATAGCTTGCCACCCTATTTGTGCGTTGGGAAGCAGTTAGAGTTGTTGGCTGCTTGGTTTTGTTTTGTTTTTTAAGAACAGATTACAAACCACATCCAGGACAGTGTTACTTTTCTTGCCTCTTTGGCAAAAAAAAAGTCTCTGACACAACAACTTCAGAGAAACAGGATTTACCGTGGCCCTGTGGTTTCCTAGAGTTCTTTAGTCCAGACCTGCTTGGTCCTATGCCTGTATCAGAGGCTGTTCTTCACTTTATGGTAGACAGGGAAGAGCAGAAAGGTCAATTCAGGAAGAGGTCCAGGGTAAGATCTAACCTCCAAGGACACCCACCCAATGACCTGCTTTCTTCACTTAGACCCTATGAGCCCCATCCCAGTGATGCCGTCATATTACGAACCCACTAAGGGATTATACTGCAGATCATTGATGATTGAATTGACTCCCTGGGAAAGCCATCCTAGTCCACTCAGACGCATGCTTCGTTAATGAATCTCTCGGGTATTTCTTTTTAAAAAAATATTGTATGTATACGAGTGTTTTGCCGGTATGTATATCTGTGTCTGCACAGTACTTGCAAAAGCCAGAAGACAGTTGTGGATCCCCTGGAACTAGAGATGGTCGTGAACTGACGTGTGGGAGCTAGGGGTTGAACCCAGGCCCTCTAGAAAAACAGCCAGTGGTTTTAACCACTCAGCCATCTGTTCAGCCCCGTTTTAAGCATTTCTTAATCCAATCAAGCTGACAACCAAGATTGACCATCACAGGGGTCTTAGTCCAGAGAGGTTGAGAGTGCACCACACACAGCCTTATGCTGATAGCTTCTCCAGGACGGCCCATGTCCTGCGTTGCATGTATGGGACTAGATTTCAAGAGTTCCTGGAGGTGTTGCATAGTTTATTCAGGCTGTCCAATCTCAGGATGATAACAAGGACCAGGTATTGGGCACATCAACATGTGTAGTGATGATGGTTCACTGAAAGCCAAATTGTGGTGAAGAGAACAGAGTCCCTGCCCAAGCCCTGACATTGCTCCTGTGTGCACTTGCACATAGGTGGCCTCTTCTGGGACTCAAACAAATGAGGGGTTAAAATGTAAATACTTATGCTGTTCCTCCTGTCTTAAACAGACCAGGAGGACTTTAAATCAGACCTATTTCTTCTTAGAGTCATCAAAAAGTGGACAGGTGAGTTTCATGGGAAGCCTTGCCTGCTTGGCGAGGCACACGATCAAGGCAAAGAGAACCAGAGGAAAGAAGAAAATGCTAAAATGCCAAGTTTTAAATGAAAACTGATGGTCTTGGCTGTTGAGGGGCCTTTTCCTTGAAAAATGAGTGATTTGTAATGGGATATGGCATATAGGTCAGGTTATAGGTGGGTCTAGCCATTGGCTAACTATGCAGTGTGAGGGGAGGGGAGTGACTGAGTCTTTCTTTTGTACTTTAAATGGTGTTCATTGCTGTCTTGGATTACACTGTGGTAGAACTGCTTTAATACAGAGCCAACAGTTGTCAAGAAATTATTAAAAATTAGTGATTATCTGTTTTAAAAGGCAAGGTGACAGATTGTTGTTCAGGATGCTGGGGGGGAAAAGCATAATTTATAGCCTCCAAATGGAATCTCAAGTTCTGTATTCTCTGCTTTCAGAAGCTTAACACAACATTTGCAAGCACACGCTGCGTAAACTCAACCCTTGTTAATTTTGGAAGCTGCCATCAGCCCCTCAAGGCCTCTTTCCCTGTTTCAGAAAAAAGGCATCCTCCTGGAAGGGGCCAGGTCTGACACAGTCTCAGGGTGTGGGCACGCTCCAGGTCCCCAGAGAGATCCTATCTTGAAGTTCTGTGAAAGCAGACTGTGTCCATTTCCTATTTCTGTTGCTTGGCACATAGCAGGTACTCAGTGAAGATTTTTGAATGTGTGACTTGCTTATAAATTGGATTTTTGTTTGTGGCTTTATTTAGCTCCTGAGAGCAAACACCATAGGCAAAACAAGCAGAGATGAACAAGATGAAGGGAGGTAGGACCAGAGGACTTTAGACCCCCATTTCCGCATGGCAGGCTCCCCTCTTCAAGAACGAGAGAATGAGGCTTGGGAGCTTGGAGCTTGCCTTCTTCCTATTCTTCGCCTGCCTTATTTTGGCGGTCAGCCAGCTGGAGAGTGGAAAACGCTAACCAGGTAGGCAGAAATGTAGTTTTCATAGAGATCCAATACAAGGGATGTTAACAGTGAGTCTTATTCTTCCTGAGGGATCCCAGACTCTGTTGTGGGATTCAAGATCATCCATTGCAATCCAGAAGTACCAGGAAGGGAGAGGCTACCATTCCTTGGGCCAGCCATAGCATCTCAGAGGAAGGCAAAGCCTGTTGACGGGCAGTGTAACCTGTATATCTACGATCATGTTCTGATCTGGGCATTATTCAGCTTCTACTAATTGGCTTTACCCTTTCCTCAGTAGTTAATATTCATCTGTCAGAAATGCAGGCGTAAATAAATAGCTTCAGTTCAAGTACGCCTTCTTATTAGGCCATGCATCATGTTAGAGAGTTGCATTCTTTAACCAGGAAGATAGGATTAGAAACATCTTGAAAAAGCCTTCTTATTATCAATCATGTCATCTTGAACATGTTTCGAAGCTCACTGCTGGCATTAAGAGTAGATGTTTTATTCAAAAGAATATATTTAAGGAAAATGACAGCACTTTTTGATTTCAGCTTTTTAAAAAACAGGAAATCTCTCAAGTCTTCCATCCTCGGGTCCTGGAAGATGCATGGAGTCGCTTTCCCATGATGCACCCAGAGTGTGGAGAACTTTCTGACCCCAAGAATAAGTCTGGGACAAAGAAATTGACTATGTTTTAGAAGAATATCTTGGCTCTCTTGTGGCTGGGAAAAAGTCATGTGCCCTCTCTGGGCTTTTGTCTGTTCACATCTACCATGAAGAATTTGTACAAGGCTGTGCTTAGTCAATTTGAGATGCTACAACAATGCCATAGTTGAGGAGGATTAAGCAACACACATCCCTCATAGTTCTACAGGCTTGGAAGTACAGTAGCAAGGTGCTGGATGGTCCGGTATCTTACAAAGGCTCATTTCCTGCTGCATAAACAGATGTCTTCTTGCCTTTTCCCAAGGCAAAGATAGGAAATGGAATCTCCTCTCTCCTCGCCTCCCCTCCACTGCCTTCCTTTTTTAGAGTAAGAGCATTGGTCTCAGCGTGAGGTCTCACTCTGAGGACTTCATTCACCTTTAATGTCTCCAATGTCCCTTCTCTACTCCTATTACCCTGGAAGTTAGAATTTCAGCACAGGAATTTGGAGAAGACCCAGATGTTCAGACCATAACAACTAGTGCCTTTTGAGGACCAGGAGAGCATCTTTGTGCTCCCAGCATACTCAGGGCAACAGATGACTCCAGTCACTACCCACAGAGAGCCCCTCCCCTGCCCCGTCTTCTTCCTGATGCATGTTTATCTAAATACAGAAAAGTGGAGTGCATGCCACCTCTATTGAGCCCACTCATATTAGAGACACTGCCTGTGTTACGGGCAGCCTTTCTGTCCCTGGCTCATTGCACATGGTGGATGAGACATTTGTCAGTGCTCCTACAGTTCAGACTTTGGACCCCAGAAGGGATGTGATACTGCAAGTGGCTCTAGGTGATCCATTTTTCTCCTGGGCCATGCTTTCCCAGTTGTTCCCAGTAAATCCACAGTGCAGTATATGCTATATGTACTGAGGTAATCCCAAACCCAGAGAATACACCCTAACTCTGCCCCAGTGTCTTCTATGGCCTTGGAGAAATTATATATTCTTTCTGGGTTACTTTCTCCCCATCGGTATAACAACTAGATGGACCAATATCTAAGAATGAGCTTATGAGCAACCCTAGGCCTTATGAAGAGAGTTAAAGTCTGCCTGTAGGTGTTCCTGAAAAGTAAGCACCAGAACCTGATCTATCTCCCCAAGGCCCAACCTTTGGGGTGATGTGTTACTTATTGCCATAATAGTCCAGAATCTGTGCATCTAACAGATGGAAGCAGAAAGCAGAATTTAGTCCTTCTGGTCTAGACCCCCAAAAGTTGCCCTTCTGAGGCAAGAGCACGGAAGACTGTTTCACTTCTGATGGTCCCTATGCACCCATCCAGGAATCTACTAATGCCACTGACTTGCTTTCAACGACTTCTTGCGTATTGAACATAGAACAGGCAGCAGATTCATTCAGCCTAACCTCTTCATTTCACAGTTGAGGAAATAGAGACACAAGGGAGGGATCCACCTAATGTTTGCCTGTGAATCTCAGCATCTGTTTCAGACGGGACATATCTGCTGGGTGGAGTCTCGCAGAGGACAGCTGGGCTAGGCTCTTGTCTGCATGTATAACAGAGTATCATTTTTAAAACTTTTATTTAATTAATTAATTTATTCAGATTACAACTCAATTGTTATCCAATCACTTGTACCCTCCTGTTCCTCTCTCCTGCTTTGACCCTATTCCCCTTCCCTAGGTCTATGACTGAGGGGGATCTCCTCCTCCTCCACTATATGGTCATAGGCAATCAAGTCTCATCTGGTAGCCTGCTTATTCTTTCTTTGAGTGCCATCAGGCCTCCCCACCAAGGGGAGGTGGTCATATATGGGGCACCATAGTTCATGTCAGAGTCAGTCCCTGCTCTCCACATAACTGTGAAGAATGTCCTTTCCATTGGGTAGATCAGAATAGGGGTTCGATGCTTACTACTTGTATTGTCCTTGGTTAGTACAATATTTGAGCAGACCCCCCCAGGGCCCCGATCCACCTGTCAAGATGTTCTTCCTGTAGGTTTCTTGGACCCTCTGGGTCCTTCTATTTCCCCATCTCCTATATTTCTCTTACCTAGAGTCTCAGTCGGATGTCCTTACATCTATCCCAATCTCCTGGTAAGTGAAGACTTTTATGGGACATGCCTTTTGAGCTATTGCCCCATTATAGGTGAGTATATACCATGTGAGTCTTTCTGCTTCTGGGTTAACTCACTCATTATGATCGTTTCTAGTTCTATCCATTTGTCCACAAATTTTGGGATTCCCTTGTTTTTAATAGCTGAATAGTATTCCATAGTGTAAATGTACCACAGTTTCTTTATCCATTCTTCAACTGAGGGACATTTAGGCTGTTTCCAGGTTCTGGCTATTATGAATAAGGCTGCTATGAACATGATTGAGCATATGTCCTTGTTGTGTGGTACAGCATCTTCTGGGTATATTCCAAGGAGTAGAATAGCTGGGTCTTGAGGAAGCCCTATTCCCAGTTTTCTGAGAAAGTGTCAGATTTCCAAAGTGGTTGTACAAGTTTAGCAGAGTATCATTAATAGTGTCTGGGGTTGTCTCTCGCCCATGGGGTGGGTCTCAGTTTGGGCCAGGCATTGGTTGGACATTTCCTCAATCTCTGCTTTGTCTTTATCCCTTCACATCTTGTAGGCAGGGTAAGTTTTAGGTCAAAGTTTTTTGTGGGTTGGTGTTCCCCTCCCTCCACTAGAAGTCCTGTCTGGCTAGCAGCTGGCTTCTTCAGTCTCCATGGCTCAGGCCACTAGGAGTTTTAGCTAGAGTTACTCCCATATCTTTCCAGGAGCCTGCTCTGTTGTAGGTCCCCAGCTTGTCTCAGAGATACATTGACCTTTTGGTCTCTCTTCTTTCTCTAAGTCCTCTGTCCTCCTGACCCCTCTCTCCCCACATCTGATCCCCACGCTCATTTCCTTCCCCATCCCGTCTCCTACCCTGACCCCTCTTTCCATCCACTTCTGCTGTCTAGTCCATTTCCTCTCCTGAGTGAGATTCAAGCACACTCCCTTAGGCCCTCCTTGTTACTTGGCTTCTTTGGGTCCGTGAAATGCGGTGTGGGAATCTTGTACTATATGGCTAAGATCCATTAGTGAGTACACACCATGCGTGTCTTTCTGGGTCTGGGTTACCTCAGTCAGGATGATATTTCCTAGGTACAGCCGAACATTAGGTGGAGCATGAGGAGCCTTGTGGAAGAGTAGGGGGAGAGATCGAAGGGCTTGGAGGGTACAGGAACGCCACAAGAAGACCGACAGTGTCAACTAACCTAGACCCATTGGGGCTTACAGAGACTGAGGCACCAACCAAGAACCATGTACATGGACTGGACCTAAGCCCCCTACACATATGTAGCTGATAGACAGCTTGATCTTTATGTAGGTCCCCTAGTAAGGAGAGCAGGGACTGTCTCTGACATGGACTCCATTGCCTGTTTTCCAATCACTTCCCCCTGGTTGGGGGGAAATCCATGTTCCAAGTCACTCCCCGGGGGGTGGCAGGGTGAAGGTAATACACAAGGCTCCTGCATGCTTCTCCAGGCCCTTGTCTGCAGCCTCAAATTAACCGCTTTTTGAAAACCATTACCACAACTCCCCAAATGTGCAACTTAATTTTGAATTCTTTCCCGTCCTTATGCATAAATATAAAGGCGTCGTTTGTAAAAATACATAAACACTGACTTGCACTTGGAGCCATATGCTGCTAACCACACCCATCTGCCACTGTGAATTCACAGCATGACTGGCTGTCAAAAACCTCGGTGACGGCAGCTTACCACATTCTTCCCAGACAAATGAGTTGATAATTAATAATGCCAAAAGCATCTATGACACCTATCAGATAGGTTGAGACCCCCCATCTGTATTGAAAGCAAAAAGCAAAAGAGGGTAATGGGGTGAGTATGGATCAAAATATATTATGTACGTGTATGTAAGTGTCACACTGAAACCCATTATTATGTATAATTAATGTATGCAATAAGATATTTAAATGAATGTATAAATAAACAATGACAAAAAAGAGAAAGGTATTATACTGAATTATCAAGGGCAGTGGCCAGGACAGAAATAATTAGGATAAGTGCTAGCTCACAGAAACTCATGGTCAAGAAGGGCTGGAATTTAGCCTTGTAAGCACCAGTCAATAACAGCAGATGGACTAACATAGATTAGAGGCTAGGGTATGGATCAGCTGGAGTATTCCGGCAGGATTTGGAGCCCGCACTTGCCAGGATGAAGTCCTGGGTTCTATTCCAGCAGCACATGAGAAACTGTGTACGGTGGCGTGAGCCTGTAACTCTATCACTTAGGAGGTGGAGGCAGAAGAATCAGGAGTTCAAGGTCATCTTCAGCTATTCAGGTTCAGTAACTGCAAGGTAGACACCGAGACCATGTCTCAAAAAGAAAAGAGACCAAAATGAAACAATAACCAAGGATCCAGGGAAGCAAACAGAGATAAGACTGGATAAGGCCAGTTGGAGCCCAACCTTGAGCGTAGCAAGTGCTCCCACTACAGGCCAGGAGCGTAGCAAGTGCTCCCACTACGGGCCATGAGCATAGCAAGTGCTCCCACTACAGGCCATGAGTGTAGCAAGTGCTCCCACTACAGGCCATGAGCGTAGCAAGTGCTCCCACTACAGGCCATGAGTGTAGCAAGTGCTCCCACTACAGGCCATGAGCGTAGCAAGTGCTCCCACTACAGGCCATGAGCGTAGCAAGTGCTCCCACTACAGGCCATGAGCCTCAGTGTTCAGAAAACAGCCCTTCTCCTTCGATTCTTGTGATTGGCTCGTCGGGGAAGATTCCTATGTCAGGAATCCAGAAACACTAGCCTAGTGGCAACCCCTCTCCCAACCCCACTAGGTTGCCTCAAGTTACCAGTTCTCCTGTCCACCACAAGTTCAGCTTCATGTTCTTCAGCAGGTGTGACAGTCTGAGGGTCATCTGTGAGCCACCCACCCCTCCTGTTGCAATGGGTCTTTCTGTGGACTTTGAGTTGGCTTCGAGTTCATCTTCCTCTCGCTCCAGTCTCCCAAGTGCTGGGATGCACCTCCGGGCCTGGTCCATGCGGTCTTGAGAAAACCCAGGCATGTGGTAGTAAACATTTCACATTAACTAGCTTGGATGTAATCTTTGTGAGGATCCCATGACTTTCTGCACTGTGGATGAGGGGGGCGAGGGTCAGTAAGGGGAGTATGTGTTCTCAGGAGACACACTGACGGTATGTGGAAAGACAGGCATCAGTTGACCAGCTGATTTCATTTGTATATGTATGTAGTGTGTGTGTGTGTGTGTGTGTGTGTGTGTGTGTGTGTGTGTGTGTGTATACATCTGTATTCCTGTATATGAGGATGCATGTATATAGGTGTACACATGGAGGCCAAAGGCCAACTGGACATGTTGCTCTGGTTTTAAGATGGAGTCTCTGCTCAACCTAGCAGGAGATTGACACAGATGCTGGACTTGCTGCTAGACTCCTGGCGGAGTGCTGAGAGTGGTATGGAAGAATTGGGCAGATGGAAGGACCCAGAGTGTTAAGGAGCCCACAAGGAGACCATCAAGGCTGGCGGGTCTGGACCCAGGGGGCCTGCACAAACTCTTGTACCAACCAAGGACAATGCATGCAGTAGACCTGGACCCCCTCTTCAGATCTAGCCAATTGACAGCTCCATGGTTGTGGAGAGAACAGGGACTGCCTCTGACATGAACTCTGGTGCCCCCAATTTGATCACTTCCCCTTGGTGGGGAGGCCTGGTGGCAAACAGAGAAAGGGGAATCAGGCTATCCATATGAGACCGGATAGGCTGTGGCCATATGGTGGGAGAGGAGGTCCCCTTTTGTCAGAAGTCTAGGGGAGGGGAATAGGGCAGAAAAGCGAGGGAGGGTGGGAATAGGAAGATACAAGCCAGGGGATGACATTCAGGTTGTAAGCTGAATAAATTAAAATAAAAATATAGATTCTCTGGCCTGGGGCTTACTGATTCAGGTAGGCTGGGATTACAAATATGCATCACCACACCTGGCTTTTTCATATGAGTTCTGGGACTAGAATCCAGATCCTCGTGTTTGCATGGCAAAGTACTGCAGAACCATTTTCCTAATCCTGGGTATTGGTTTTGTAAAAGATGCCCAGTGGTTCTAATGCATCGCTGGAACTGAGAGCTACTAGTGGCAACCCTGCCCCTTCACCATTTAGCCTAGGTTGCTCTCAAACTTCCACGCCTCCCGCCCTCACCTGCGGAGAGCCGAGATTGCCCGTGTGCACCATCACAAGTTTCAGGCTTATGTTCTTCAAGAAGATATTAAAGATGAAAATCCCATGCACTTCTCTGTTCATGGTGCCTATGGATTCTCTAGCCTAGATCTTAGTTCAATAAACAAACTGGCTTCAAAGAAGATGAAGTTTGCATCCTGCTGCTGCTGCTGTTGTTAGGAAAACAAAGGGCAGAGATACGAAGCATTTTCGTGGTTTTAGATATGCTGGTACATTAATAGGAATGCTCAGGGCAAATATAGCGTACACTCACCCGACAAAGTCCTGTCGTCACTTGCCAAGAGCAAACTTTATTTCTTAAGCTATTTAAAAGGGCATGGACTGCGGGGTTTCCGAGCCATAGAAAGTTTCCATCTTCATTTGTGCTTGTGAGGAAAGAGAGGTCGTGGGAGGGGGCTCCTGGATAAATCGAGGGTGGAGATCTGACTTTCAGTATGTCGGAAGTAAGGATGGTTTGTAATGTGTATCTTCACCTTGATGCCTTCTTCCACTTAGGGAGCAATCGTTCTTCTGAGACACCCCATTTCTATATGTTCCCACACCCCTGCGGGCCCAGCATGCCATGTGAATTAATAAGCATCCTTTTTATTTCTCCTGATCTGCTCTCTTGTCCCTGTCCCCATGAGCCCCAGGCATTCTGGCCACCATGTGAATGTTTCACACAGTAGGTCACGTGGTTTCTGTATTGATTGTTGTCCTCCATGGAGTGAGGTCATAGGCCCTTGGCAGGGTCAAGCAGCGGATAGTGAGCTTCCTTCAAGATGGGGATTTCAACAAACAAGCACACTGTTTTAGTGATTGGCAGGAGCTGAGATCCTAAGGACCCAGTGCACTTGCCCTTGGCTGTTTCCCCTGCTCTGTTGAACGGTGTTCTTGGCCTTTTCTGAGGCCATGCTGGATATCAAAGAGGCTTTGCCAGGGAAGGAAGTGGTGATGCCCAGTCTCTCCTGAGAAGAAGGGATGGCTGCCTCAGTGTGCATCGTTCAGTTCAGGCCTTCCTGTTTTGCGCAATCATGTTAATTCTAATAACGGTGATGGGGCTAAGCAGCTGGTTCAGTGGGTGGAGCGCTTACTGCCCTCACAGGAGGATTTCCCTAGGGCCCATATAAAGCCAGATGCTGTAAGTCTGTAATACCAGTGCTTCTCCAGGAGATGGTGCAGGAGATGGGAGGCAGAGACAGCAGGGCCCCTGGAAGCCTGCTGAATGGCAATTCTGGGCCAACAGCAAAGAGGGACCATGCCTCAAACAAGGAGGGAGCCGTGCACCAAAAGCTCAAGGTCGTTTTCTGTCCTCTGAGGGTGTGCTGTGGCTTGTGCATGATTTTATTTATTTATTTATTTTTATTTTTGTGCATGTTTACACCTTCCTCCGAGTCCAATTCCTCCAAGTCCAAATTTAAAACAGTAACAATACTATGACAGTGTAACAACCACAGCTAGCCCTTTGAGACAGCATTGTGATAACTATGTTGTAGGCTTTACTTACTTCAGTTATCACCATCATCCTCAGAAGGAGGTTTATTCTCCCTCCCATTTTACAGAAGGGGAAACTGAGGCTCAGGACAGCTAAGCCAGGATGGATTTAGTAAGTGGAAAACTCTTTTGCAGTCTGGATCGGCATTATATTTTGAGACTGGGCAGGCTCCTTCCTCCCACTAGAATGCAGGAGGCCTAGAAATTATTATTTTTTAAGTGCAGTTGACAGTTGCCTCCTGGAAACACCTCAGCATAGGCTAAGTTTTATGGGCAGAAGAGGGATGTGCAGGCTCTTCCACATGGAGTCTCTTTGAGGGAGGTGAGTGGTTCTGTTGTCTGCTTCCTTCTTTCCACTGTTCTTGCTCCTCCCAGCTAGATCATACAGATTATTCCACCGTTTTCCTCCTGGGCCCTTCACTAGCCCACGCTGTAGTCCATTTGACCAATACTAATTGTAAACCATCCCAGTTCCAAATATAAAATCCACAACATGATACCACCAGTGGCATTTTTTTCCATACGACAGAAATACCAGCTATAAAGTGTTGGAACTCTTACTGGATCCCTGGAATGTTCTGTAATGGCCTACTTTAGCTGGAATAGATCCACTCCTCAGTTTGCCTAGGAGGTAAGGCCTTGGGATTTGAGGTCCAATAGTCCTGGTATCAAACACTGTCACAGTGGCTTTATAGCCTTCTGGTCTTGGACAAGTGAGGGAAACAGACCCAGAACAGACAGAAAATGTCCCAGAACCAGGATCAAGTTAATGATCAGTGCATATCCCACATCATAGCCTCGTTTGACTGATAGTTTGAGAGTACAGGCCATCATGGTGAGAAAGTCATCATAGCAGCTCTGGGGCAGCTGGTCGCACTGCACCCACAGTCAGGAAGCAGCGAGCGATGAGTTCCCCTTCTCCTGTTCACTCAGTCTGGAACTCCAGCTCAGGGAATGACGTCACCCACACCCAGGTAGGCCTTCCCACCACAATCCACCGCATCTAGACAATTCTTCATAGACATGACCGAGGCTTGTTTCCATGGTCACTTAGGTCCTGTCAAGTTGACAATATTAACCATCATATTAGGCCTTGGAGAAAGAGAGAGAGAGAGAGAGAGTGTGTGTGTGTGTGTGTGTGTGTGTGTGAGAGAGAGAGAGAGAGAGAGAGAGAGAGAGAGAGAGAGAGGGAGGGAGGGAGGGAGGGAGGGAGATGACTAGAACCATCCATGCCTGAATCTTGAATACTTTTTGTGTAGATATGAGTTCAAGTCCCTCACAAGGATAGTGCAGAGCTTCAGGTCCAGGTACACCACCCCTCTCAGTCATCTCTTTACCATACGCTCAGCAGTCTGTGGGTGCTTTGCAAACTAGGGGAGTAGGGAGGATCACTCACCACTCTGGCCTCACAGGCTACCTGAGAACTCACCATGTGGTAAATTCAAGACTGGACAAGGTAGACTACACACATAGCTCTGAGTACAGAGCCACTCTGGTCCTTGTGTGTGCTCCCTACAGTAGTGGTTGCTCAGACAGGACCAGGCATGGGCCAAAGTCACACAGCCAGTGAGGGACAGTGCAGGGTAGAGAATTGAGAATCTGTAACAAGGGTTGGGGCAATGGCTGAGTCAGTAAAGTGCTTGCCCTTGCCTTGCAAATGTGAGGACCCGAGTTTCTTCTCCACTATTGTAAAAATCTGGAGGCGATGGTGTAGACTTGCAATTCCAGCACTAGGAAGGTGGAGATGGGCAGACCTCTGGGCCTTCCTGGCTAGCCAGCCTAGCCAAATTGGTAAGCTCCAGGTCCCAGTGAGAGACCTTATCTAAAAAACAAAAACAGAAACAAACAAACAAAAATAGGTTGGATGCTGGTGCAGGAAAAATGATTCTTGAAGTTGATGTCTGGCATCCACAGGAACATGTACTTTCATGTACATGCACCTGCCACCTCCTGTGCATGCGCGTGCGTGCGCGCACACACACACACACACATACACACACGCATTACGCATTTTAAGAGAGCACCAGCAACAGTCTTGTTGTAAAAGTGGTGCACTGGCTGAACCCAAGTGTGACAAATACCCTAGTGAGAGGCAACAGCATGGATCACCAGTCACATCCCCAAATGCTTATGAGCTGGAGAGAGAGTGAGGCAGGTCATCCTTGAAGTGGATGCAGATAGTTGGGGGTATGAGAGCGGAAGGACCACACACCTGGGCTTCCATGGTAATACAAATGACTAGAGTTCACTATTCTGTGGGAGGTAGGGAGGACACAGATGCCTGATGCTGTTTAAGGAGTTCGTAATTAGTTTTGCAAGTCCTGGCCATGATCTAATGGCAACTTCTGCTGTGACATGTGGAAGGACCTTCAGATATTTGAGTTGTTCAGGAGTGGTGTGACCCAGCTCAAGTGGTAGTGGGCTCCCATCACAGGGAGCATACCATTAAACAAAAAACACTTGTTTTATTCAGTAGAATTGTAGTGTTCACCAAGGAGGCTGAGATGGGGCAACTAGTATTTTAAGCTTAACATAAAACTGAGCCAAAGTTTCAGTGGATTTCCCAGATTTAGGGCCAGCCATGACGTGTGATCTGGAAAGATGCTCTTCCCAGCATCACTGAACACCAGAGGCCATTGCAGTGTCCTCATCTGCTTCTTCCAAAGAAGGATGGAGTATTACTGTCTAATACAATTTTAGTTTGTCACTGAGATGAGGGTTTAAGGCAATATTTAAGTTACAAAAAATTTATCCCACAAAGTATATAGGAATCTCTACATCTTTCTGTTCAGTTTTATATTAACATAAAACTGCTAAAAAAAGTTTGGTAGAAACAATGAAAAAATCCCCACCTTGTCACTTAAGTTAAAGAAGAGAGTATAAAATTGTTTGTATATAGTGTGTGTGTGTGTGTGTGTGTGTGTTTGTGTGGTGTGTAGTATCTATGTAGTATGTGTGTAGTATCTGGGTAGTGTGTATGTAGTGTGTGCATGTGTGTATGTGCAGTATGCATGTAGTATGTGTGTAGTATGTGCAGAGTGTGTGGCGTGTGTGTGCAGTGTGTATATGTTTAATGTATATGTGTATACATATAGAGTGCATATATAGTATGGTGTGTGTGTGACTGTAACATATACACCCATTTGGATTGAATCTATGAGCAGGAAAGAAAAATGTAACAAGTGTAGTCAGGCTTGCCATCTGTGGTATAATCTGGACAGAATACTGTTTTGAACACAGCAACCATTTCATCATCTTATTTCATGTATAATTGAAACTCAGCAATAGTGATTAGTGTTTAAGACACAATCTTACAAGCCCAGGCTAGATTTGAACTCATGATCTTCTTGCCTTGGCCTCCTCAGTGCTGGGATTAAATGCTTATTTTTGAAGATTATATTGACATGTGGAATCACAGTACTAGCTGAAGTGAAAAGGGCAACATACAAAAATGCATATATTATGATTCTAATTATGCGCCTAAATTTATTTATTTATTCCTTATTTTTTCCACAAAGAGTACTGAAAACAACATGGTTGAACACATCTGTGCAGTAGTTTCCACAAGGGTTAGCCCAGAGCATGGGCTTGAAGATGCCAGTGCTAACAAAAGGATTGTTTGAGGGTTATAAGACTGGGGGTAGTTTGTTTTCTAAGTTTTCTAATTTTCTAAATCGAGGTTTACTTCTTTCTTTTATCCTGTCTTTATGATGAGGTCCAAGAGGGCCAAAGAAAGTTGCTGGGACACATGACATATGTGGGCAGAACCCAAAGGTGAGTTCTCCCTTTGTGTGTGTGTGTGTGTGTGTGTGTGTGTGTGTGTGTGTGTGTGTGTGTGTGTGTGTGTGTGTGTTTGGGGTAGATGTGAGGGGGAAGAAAGGAAGTGGGGGAGGGGAAATTTAGTATTCTCTCAGATCTTATGTTGAGGGTCTCTTGCACTGTAGGGACTTCTGGGGCTCCTTGGTAGATAGGGGTGCCGATTGCTTTCCTTTGGGGCAGGACAAACACCTTTCTTAGGTTCAGCCAAGGATCCAGCCAGGGTGATGCCAGAGAAGGAGGTACTCCCTTGTCACTCTACAAACTGGTTCTAGAAATTCCATCTCTGACTGGGGCTTCCAAACACAAAATGTCTTATTAAACAGGATCCATCTCAATTCATTGTCTCAAGCCAAGCCTTGCCAAGCCTTACCCCCATAGTCACTGTGGGTGTCAATAGGAGGCACTGATGCCCTGGAGTGTGTGCCACATTTATTTAGATGAGGAGATGATTTGCAAAAGTGCAGTTAATCTCACCATACTTTATAACTTAAAAGTCACTAGAGATGACTGTTGACCTGCAACTAACATCAGCTCCCAATGCCAAAGGAAGAAGCACCCAATGCAGGGTGTGTGTTAAAGAAAGAAAAGAAGGAAGGACTCCCCCACCCCCAAACACGCGCCTCCCTCTGCTGTTTCTTCCAGAGAAGGCCCAGCTTCCTCTGCCATTTGGGAATTTGACTAAGAGCTGTATTTGAATACTTTTCTTACATGAAAAGGACACATAAATGATAAATTGTCAAAACATTAGTATGGCTTTCCCTGTTAGGGAAATGGAACCGCCTCCTCTTTGTTTGATGTGGTTGGGAGGGTCTGTCAATCATTTGCTCAAAGTTGAAGAACGGGGCAAGGATCTAAAGCTGCGAACCACTCAGTGTTCTGCTGTGATAAGTTACGCACTGGCAGTCCTACGGGTTGATATTCCCACGAGGGGTTCTTCCGAAGAGTTTGGCTTCATTTTTTAAGTTTACTTTTTAACTGTGTATATGTGTGCATCTCTGTGTGGGCATGTGAGTGTGACAGCAGGTACCCTTAGAGTCCAGAAGAAGGTGTCAGAGCCTCCGGAGCTGTAGTTACTGGTGGTGTGAGCCTAAGGACATGGGCGTCAGGAAGCAACCCCAGGTTTTAGCTGTTAGATGCTCTTAACTGCTAAGCCATCTCTCCAGGCCCTCGATTCACTTTTGACTCTTAACCACCTTGTACCTTTCCAGTGAATTTTCTTTTAGGGAAAATTAGGTAATCTCTCTCTCTCTCTCTCTCTCTCTCTCTCTCTCTCTCTCTCTCTCTCTCTCTCTCACACACACACACACACACACACACACACTTACTTCTGTTATTTGTTACATAGTTAAACTAACTTCCATTCCTGCATCCTACTGAAAGTACTTTCCAGGAAATTACATGAGAGTGGTGCCAGGGAATGTCCCCCTGGGTCAGCTGGCACCTAGGGTGAGTGGACTTTCTCCCAGTCCTATCAAAGGCCATGTGTGCTTTTCTGATTTCTAATTTGAAAGCAAGACTATGTGGTTGGTGAACAGGCATCAACCCTCTGTGGGCATTTCTTCTTTTTTTCTTGAAGGTTTATTATTATTATTATTGTTGTTGTTATTTATTTATTTATTTATTTATTTATTTACCAGTCTTTTTTGTTGCTTCTCCCTCCCTGGCTGGCCCTGGGATGCCACCTACGTCATCTGTGAGACTTCACTGCCCAGGGGCAGTAGAGTGAGACATAGGGAAGGGTTGAGGCTGACTCTCACTCTCTGCCTTGGATGAGAAGGTGACAGCTGTCCCTGTTGGGCCTGATCAGCAGACAGGTTCCTGGAAGGGTCTCCTTGCTGCTCACCTTACCTTGGGCTGTTCCTGTCTCAGTTACCTCTAAAGGCATTGCCAAAGGCTGCAGTCCACGACTTCAAGCTTGGCTTTGCAAAGCTGAAAGCAGTGCTTTCTGGGTGGTAAAGAAATGAAAACCAAAAGGAGGCAGAGCTACAGCACAAGTTTAGTGTCAACATGCGATATGAGTCATCTGGGAGACTTTCCTTTTCTTTTAATTCGTCCCCTCTCCTTTCCTCCTTTCTGTTCTTCCTCATCCTCTTCCTCATCTTCTGCTTCCTTCTTCTTCCTGCCCCTTCCCAGGCAGTGTGTGGCCATGTAGCATAGGGTGGGTTCGAACTCTTTCAATTCTGCCTCAGCCTTCAGAGTGCTAGGATTGCAGGCATGTGGACTATAGCTGATGAAATCCAGCTTTCTTAAAAAAAAAAAAAAAAAAAGAAAGAAAGAAAAAGAAAAGAAACAAAACCCAATCTTATGTAGTTCTTTGAGAATTACATCTATGTGTCCTCTGTACTTTGATTATGTTCATCTCAGTCCTCTTCCTAACACCTTCTAGGTCTTCCCCATTTTTACAACTTCTTGTTCACTTAAAAAAATTACCCACTTAGTCCAACTTGTGCTGCCCATATACTTATGCATGGGGCCAACTGCTGGAGTGACTTACCAGTGGCCAAATACTTAAAGAAAACTGACTGTCCCTGGCCCAGAAACTATCCATTGTCAATAGCTCCTTAACAAAGGGTGGGAATGTGAGAACCTCCCCACTCCAAGCTGGAATGCTGGCTAACTGGTCCCTTGCAGGGCTTGCGCAGGACCCACTGCTGCTGGGAGTTCATGAGTCAGTGGTCCCGTCAAGTCCTTAAGACCCCCCTCTTTCTGATCTATGGCCTTGATAATCTTTCTGCCGCCCACCTTCTATGAAGACCAAGGTTTCTTTATCAATGGGCTCCCCCTGCTGAGAGCTTAGCAGTCTTGAAGCAGCTTGATCCTTGGAAAACATTTATGTCTGGTGGCTCTGAAAGGTGCAAATATGTACCTAGAGGTGTTCTTGTCCAGGATGCTTTTCCTTTTAATAACAGAAAAATAATCTTAATTTCAATGCTATATTGAAACACAGATGTGGACCCTATCTATAGAAAAAGTCCAAAGCAAATCCAGGGCAGGTGTAATGATTCCCAACAGTAAAGATGGGCCCATCTAAATATTTGCATATATTTAAGACATATATTATGATGACTTATTTTTATGACAAAGCAAGGTGAAATGTTGATGCTATCCTTTTCTGCCTTGCTCCATTTCTGCTTTGTAGGTCAAGGTAGACGGTCACCTGTAATTCATGTTAGCACATATATTCAAAGCCCATGTGCAGGGATCATGTGAAAGACCATGCTACAGGTATCACCACCCTCCTGTTTTGGTCTTACTTTTGAGTAAGGTGATAGACCTGTCCAGGTTGGACGGAGTGTTTTCTGTTTGCCAGGAGCACCTGCAAATGCCATCGCGTATATGGCACACAGCAGTCGGAGGAAGTGGGGCCTCTTTGTGGCTGGTTTTTACTGACAAAAGAAAGTCCAGCTCAGAGAACTTGAGTCATGCACACCTGGTCACACAGAGAAGAAAGGGAAGACTTCAGCTCTGTACTCTGGTGGGGAGACATCAGAGGCCACACTCCCGAGCATAATTACCTCATAAGTTTTCATGCCTATCTTGGTGTAGCCATGGGGATACAGTTTCCCTTTCTTCCCCTTCCCTTGTTATTCATCCCATCCATCCATCTTCCTTTCTTTCCTTCTCCCTTTCTGGGGAAAGCCTGCTATACTCCCTCCTCTTCTTAGGAGTTCTAGTCACTCTGGTACTCTCCAACTCCCCCGCCTCCCACACACACCGTCCTAGAGGAAACACCATCAGAGTCTGCTTTTGGTATCTGTAGAAGAGATAGGGCAGAAAGCTGATGCACACAAGCTTGCAGAGAATGAGCAGAGAGAATGACTTGTGATGTGTGATTCAACCACCAACTCCCTGTGAGCTCAAGACTGTGTTGTGCTCCTGAAAGCAGCTGGGTCATGTTTGAGGAAGAAATTTCCTTTTACGGAGAATCGAGCTGCCAGATGTTTCCAGCTCCCTGCAAGCCAAGACACTGGGCTTCTGCCAACACTGTTTTGAGACGGAAGTCATGTTGGCAAATAGTTTAGGCAAACCATGATGCATCCAAGATCATCTGGTTTGTCTGCCAAGGCTCCTTCCCCCACGGTTGCTGTCACAGGCCTCTCACCTCCATCGCATCCCAATATAGTCAGATGGGAGAGGCCGCCTGCTGCCACAGTCCCTCTCTTACCTGCAATCCTGATGACCAGGGAAAGGCAGGGCTGAGCTTGAGTGCAGGCTCATTGGGCCTCACACTGGATCTCTGTAGCAGTACTGGGCTGAAACAGCAAACTTACTTTTGGCTCCTTTAGTTTAGGATGGAAAGTCACCCAAGGGAGGACCAGGCAGCTCTTCAGACTTGGCATTGTAGAAGAGGCTGGAAATATAGGATTAGGATGTGAATGTGGGAGGACAGAGCCTTTAAACCATGACAGATTCCATTAGCCAGGCCAGAGGACCCTAGACTCTGTCTCCTGGCTCTTCATACTGATTACCTCTTTGCCCTTGCAGTGATAAACGCACATATAGTCTGCATGTTCCCTTTCCCCAGCGCTGCCCCACAGGGCATTGCATTGCTTGACGGTGGGGCTATGTGTCCAGGCTGGAGGAGTTCCACCCAGCAGCTCTTGAGATGTTGCTAAGAATTGTGGATTAGGCGATGTTGGTCTCACAGTGTGGAAGCGGGCCTGGTGCCAGCCACCAGAAGGGAGGCATGGGAAGGTTGAGCTGAGACCCAGAGTGGAAGCAGAGGTCAGGGGAACACATAGAGCAGAGTCTAACTGTTGGAGTTCTCTGAGGGTGAGTGACAGAACCTCAACTCCACCCAGTCCAAGAAAGAGAGGGGATTTGATGGGACGTTCTAGGGTGGATATGACTTTGAAAAACATTGCTCTTTGTGTGTTCCTTGGCACACCTGTCCCACTCTGCCAGCCCCAGGGAGCCTGTCTAGACAGGCCTTCAAACGGTGGGATATCTCCCTGTCTATTGTGTACTTGACCCTCCTTGGACTGGTCTAGCTTCAGCCCTGTCAAAAGCTCCGATTTTACATCTTTTTCCTTTAGCTGTAACTTGGGAAGTTATAAGAAAGGACCCCATTCACTTGAGTTGCACGAACATCTCAAGTCTCTAAGTTCATCTCACACTTAAGCGAATAGTTAGAACTAAGTGATGCTAAAGACTAACTCAGTTTCATCCTGAGTGAGACCTGTCTTGTCATGCCTGTATCCTAAGAATGTAACACAGGGCATGGCACACAAGGGAAAGGGAGCATGGTCTCCTTACATGAAGGTCACGTGGATCCTCTTCTCCCTCAACGCTGATGATTGGTTAGACCACCTTAAGATCACGTTCTATGGCTTCTCCCAGAATCCCTGAGTCACGAATCCAACGTGGATGAACACAGATATAAACCTGGCTAGGGAGGTTTTTCTTCAAAGGGAAACATGGCTTGGAGAGATTCCTGTTTTTTCATCTTGGCTCTGCCTGCTAGAGATGGAAGCGGAGACGTTTAGTGTTTAGAGAGCTGGTGATGAATGAGGTGGAGACAGAGAACTCTGGCCTGTGTGCTCTAGCCTGGGTCCAGACTGAGGGCTCACAGGGATGTTCTGTATGAAGAGGATGCTAGCCCTCCCCCATCTCCCGCCAGGCTCCAGGTTCTCATATGGGAAGAGACTAGTTGGTGATGCCAGTTGGAGATGAGGGGTTTGGAGAGCTGGGAGAGCAAGCCAATCACTTCTCTTTATCTCCAGAAACTGAGATGGTCTAGGAAGGAATTTTACCATGAGCTAGAGCTAATGCTAGCTAGCTAGGTAGATGATAGATAGATAGATAGATAGATAGATAGATAGATAGATAGACAGACAGACAGACTGACTGACAGATGGCAGGGAGGAACACTACAATGGATTCATAATGCAGCAGATGCTATGTGGTCCTTAAGCCAGGGAGCCTCAGCCTTGCCATGTGAAATCTTTATCTGAAACCTCCCTGGTGAGGTCGTATCTGAATAGTAGCTGCACAAATGTTAAGTTTCACTCAAGTCAGTATGTCACTTGGGATTGAGCCATCATACGGAAAAAGTTATCTTAAATTCACACCTTCTAAATGAGTGTGTATAGCACTTGAGTCTCTCAGAGTGACTGTATGCTCAGGGGTGGGGTTATGTGAATGAGGGGGGGGCACCAGCTTGAGACTGAACTTGGACCTTGTTAGCAACTGATGGTGAAATGGAAATTGCAAGCTCAGGATTAGCCAGGGGAGGTCTTCATCTTGTCAGCCTATGGGGATGATCAGGTACCTAAGACGTTGAAACATCCCAGACAGTTGCTGTTATTAGGAGTGAACCACTGATACCTATAGAAACGGGTGGGATATCTTCCGGGATCTGGGAGAAGAAGCTGGGATTCAGGAAGAAGCTGGGATTCAGGAAGAAGCTGGGATTCAGGAAGAAGCTGGGATTCAGGAAGAAGCTGAAACAGCATGCATGGAGTCACATAAACTGTGGATGCAGGGACCTGAGATGCAAGCCTGGGAATTCCTACTTGCTAGGACACAAATCCCTATGGTAGTGCTAACTGGAGTTTGGATGTTTATAAAGTGTTTGGGATTAGATGTTCTGATCCGTGACCTTATAAAAGAGGGAAGAGAGGCTCATGCCTGCTTGGTTTCACCTGGCGATATACTCCATCATGTTAAGATACAGTGGGAAGGCCCACCATGGGTTCCAAACAGGTGCCATCACTATGTTCTTTGAGCCTCCGTTCTCCAGAATAAGCAAATTTCTACTCTTTGTAATTTTCCCAGCCTTGGATATTTTGATACAGCATCAGAAAACAAGACACAAACCCTGAACAAGTCCTGCTGGACACCTGACATGGCTTTTTTAAAAAAGATGACAAGAAAACAGCACCGTGTGGATTTGGGTCATCGGCCTGCCTCCGCTCCAGTCTTCCTCACACAGCCCTCCACTTCACGCATCAGAACTTGGTGTTCAGCTCTTCCATTTCACTTGGGGCCTGCCAAAGTCTCCCCCTGGGTTTTATGTTGCGATGGCTGAGGAGGAAGACGGCTGCGTGATAAATGCCAGAGCCCATGTTAGCTGTGACTTGACACTCACATGTTGTCTCTGTGTGATAGTGTCTCTCCCCCTCCTGATGGACTGGCCCAGAGCTGAGCAGTCCTCTCCAGGGTCCAGCGCTCATCTCTGTATCCCTTACCAGTAAACAAGACAGTGCTCTTGGCCAACCAGTCAACACCAGCATGGCGTTCTGGCATCTCAAGTAATCAAGTATGTCACATGTCCAATCAAATCCATTCATGTTTCTAACAAAGCTGATTGTAGACTGCATATGGTTGATCCATCAGAAAGAAAATGTTTGCATTGTTAATGCTTCTAGGTTCCCTTTGTCCCCCAAGTCAGTCACTGATGTGTGTCTGGGCCATAAGAGGCGAAAATAGTGACAAGGGAGGGAGGTGTCAGCAAAGCATATAAACGTTACTCAAATATAAGTAACAGAGCCTTGCTTTTAAGGGCTGAGAAGGAGGCTTGGCACACTGGAAGGTAGTAAAAGACTACAATAATTACATCAAAAAAAGACTACAATAATTGCACAAGTGGAGCAGGAACACTCGGTCTTGTGTTCCACAGCACACAGGTACCAGTCTGTTTCTAAATTTCCACCTCAGAGGTAATGGAGGTCCAGGGTCTGTGAGTTTATATGGGTCTTTCCCCAAAGCATTTTGAAATGATTCACAAGAGTGAATTCAGCATTAAAAACCATGAGTTCTATCTCCGGACTGTTAGAGCTGCTCCTGTGACCTCGGACAAATCGGTGATGCCCTCTGGGACTTGCTCGGTATTTGAAGAATGGATCACATGATGGTATACTTTATGGGCTGAGAAGTTTCTTCGAAAACTATATAGGAGTAATGAGAGCTGCTTGGCTTCCCTGTCAGGGCGTGAAGGTGGCTACCTGAAACTGTGGTGAATAGCATAGTTTCCCAAGTGATGGAGCATTGTGTTCAAATCTGCATGGCAGTCTAATTCGTCCCAGAGTTGATACATGGATTAATTTGTCAGTGGTTGTGTTTGATAGGATTGGTGCTGCCTCAAGATGGCCTTCAATCAGACAGAAGCCAAGTTTGACTCTCTATCATACCTACTGTCCAGGATAAATCTATTCTGGAAGTTTCTGCTTTGCTTCTGCCTTAGGGTTGCAGCATCCTGTACTTGGTGGTCTAGGTTTACCTGTTACTATTCTTCGGCTGGGTCTGGATGAGGCTGTTTCTAACTTTGTTTCCTCAGGTTTTATCAGACATACATGACTCTGTCCAAGACAGAGCAGGGGTCCTTTAAAAGGCCTTTACCCCCACTTTCCTAAGCCTGAATGCACTTGTACAGCTGCAAAGGAGCCATTTTCTGTGCAGGGAACGCAGACAAAGCCAGTAACACTTTACATTTTCCTCAAGCTAAGCAATGGTGGTAGTCCAAGTTTATACCAAGGTCAACACATCACACTGCGGTAATTTGGTGGCATTTTTCTTTTGTTTGAGAGGAGCTAGAGGGACAGCAGGCAGAACATCTAAATGAGACATTCCAGGGATCAAGACACACTAAGCTTTCTCCTTCCATATTTGTAGTAGAGAAAGAAAATTCCCTAGCAGTACAGGAATGCTCTCCTTTGGTGGGGCGCGGCCCCCTCACTGTCGGGGGCCCCTGATTCAGAGGCTCTGTGTCTGCAAGCTTATTCTTTTCCATTGTCCTTTGTTTCATTATTGTTCCAGACAGGAGGAAGGGGGTCTTGTGCAGGGTCCATCTGTACAAGGACTGTTTATTACTCTCAAGAGGAAGACAAGCTTAGACGCAGCTGCTACAAGGAACCCCTCCTGAGAATGTCATCCCCTGGATTAGACATGGTGCACCCTTTAGATAGGACCAGAAGGCAGGTCCCTGCCCTAGCCCTGGTCAAGTGACATACACTCATAGCCTGAGTACCTCTGGCTGGTGAATGGCGGAGCTTCGAACTTGGACCCACTGCCTCTAGCCTTCGGGTCCCAGGCTCTCTCAGGAGGGTGGTTGTCATTCTGTCTCTTTGGCCACCTGGATGCTCATGCAGGAAGACCAGCTGAAGTCTCTGTGGGCCAGACAGGCACTGCTTCAGGTTCAACCAGCCTGCCTGAGTTCCCTCAGCCCTTCCAGGGGACCTGCCTTTAGATCCCCTGCGCCAGTCTGCAGCCTCCTGGGCCGATGCCTTCGCTCTCTATTTACAGACACTAATCATTTCCCGTGCAATTGAACAACTTAATAAGCTGCGAAAATTTGATAAGACAATTTAATTGCCAGCTTTTACGTATCTACTCAATATAGCCTAGTTTCTTGGGAAGGTGAGCTGGGAGTGGAGCAGGGACACCTAATTAAAGAAGTAAAACAATGGTGCAAATTAGCGAGCTTGGCGGGTGCCAACCCTGGACCTTCTCTTCTTCGAGTTTCTGTTTGCAGGCGGGGCCCTCCCAGCAAACTTTCCAAGACTCATCCTCTGGGATGCAGTGAAACAGCTACTGGGGTTCAGGTTCCGGTGGAAGCTGCTTTCTTACGCGGCAGTGCTAAATTGTTGATGCTAAGTTACAGGGATGGTGGGGAGACTACAATTGCATACCTCTGCCTGTATGGTCACAGCTCAGAGGTAGTTTAAAACAGCCTTCCTGTTGTTGAACAGGAAAGGATTTGAGCCCTGCGAAGAGCGTTCACAAGTCTCTGTGGATTACTTACTTGTGGTGGTTGCTCTGGGTATGTGTGTGGCTGTGTTTGCATGAGTGTCTTGCAGTATCTTCTTGGGGTCTTTATTTGGGCAGTTTGGGTGACCCACATCCCGGGATACTTTAAGCCAAACACCCACAAATTATTCAATTGAGTCCTCATGATAATTCTATGAGGAAACAATAGGACGCATTATTAAAGATGTTTAATTACATTTATTTCTTTACTTATATGTGTATATAAGTGCGAGCAGATGCATGCTACAGTACACATATGGAGCTCAGAGGATGATCTTTGGGAATTATTTGTCTTCTGTGGGGTGCAGGAAATAAAATTTAGATTATTTGGCTCAGCTGCAAGCACCTTCGCCCATTGAGCCATCCCCTAGAAGAGATTGTTACGTCATAGAAACAAATCCCATAACTTAGAAAATCTAAGCAACTCATCTGGGGCTATACAACTAGACAGGAGCATCAGGATTCAAATGGATTGTAGTAGTCACTGCTGGAATCTCCCCAGTCCCATTTGTGGCGTCTATGTGCACATCTCAGAGCTCCATCTGTTAAAACCTGTGGAGTCATTTCACCTAGGAGCAGAGAGCTAGGAGGCTCACTGGCTCTGGTCACCCTGCAGCCCCTGGGTTCCTCCTGCTGGGGAACCCGAATGTAGAGGCAGGATGCCCACCCTCTGGGTACTGTCTCTCCTGGCCTCTGCCTTGGCTCCTTTCCTTCCCGTTTCCTTTCCCTGCTGCTCAATAAAGCTCTTGCACACACATTCTCAAGGTCAGCTTCTGGGCCAGGGGACTTAAGTTAGAGGTATGACCTTGACCTTGATTTGCTCCCTCTAGAGTTCCTGAGTCCTTGGCCCTAGTGTCTTGTGATCATGGTAGGTGTCTCATCACAGTGCGTGGGAACCACCGGCTCTTCCTCAGCAGAAGAGCATGAGGCAGAAAGACTTACTTGTGGTGAGTTTCTCAGCCTTTCTAGTCCATCCTTTCATCCTTAGAATGGGACTAGTGATTGCTTTGATGGTAGAAGACTGTTGGGAGAATGAAGTGATTTACATATGCAAAATGGCGTTGCTTACACAGTAGGTGTTGATATCACAGTAAGCTCCATTGGCTCCTTAAGAAACGAGGTCACCTTGCTGTGAACTCCTATCAGGAGAGCTAACTGTTCACTGCAGTCTTTAGCACTTAAAAAAACCCATTTATTATTATTGTTATTGTTAATTATAAAGGCTTTTTTTTGCAAGACGGAGCACTTGCCGACCACTGTCGGGAAAACCATTTTATGATTTTGCTGTAAAGTGTCATGTTAATGACTATTCTTCCTCTTCATCTCCCATTCATTTGTCAGACAAGTTTGCCCAGCATTTCAAAAGCACTGTGTGTGTGGGGTGGGTGGGTGGGGGGTTGGCGGCGGCGGGTAGAGAACTGGGGGACAGACAGGCACAGTGCAGCAAGCAAGAAGAGCATGCGGCTGCCTGGCATTCCCCAGGCACCAGCATTAAGGGCCTGATTAACTTAAAATATTTCCCAGCTTCTGAGGCACTTGATTAAAGTCAATTGGGGGGAAAGAAGATAAGCTCTTACAAGGGCTAATTTGAGGCTTAGGAAACTTGAATATGTCTAAATCTCAAATTGTCGGGTGTGGAGCCTTCATGATTGCTGGGTCTGTGGGGAGAGCGGTTTAACATTCTGGCAGTGCATCAGTGCTGCTGGCTGCCCCAGCCCCTTGGTCCCCACCCTCCTCTTTGTGGTTGCCTTGCCTGTGAGCCCCAGAGTTCCCTCCCATCTTCTCCTTTCTTCCTCCTCTGAGGGCTCAGATGATTTCGCCTTTTGAAGGCACGGAAATAGATGGCTTTGGATTCAGAGGACAGCCTCTCTTGCCTTCTTTCCATCCCCAGATGCCTGGGGGGGAAAAAAAATCAAAGTGGGGTTTTAGAGATCCTGTCCCATGGCTTTCCTTGATGTGTTAATGGGTCACACTTGATGCTCTGCTGTCCCTGCCCACAGGGACGCCATGACACAGGCAGATCATGCCCTTTCCCATGGCTTACCTGGTGTGTTGCCATGTGGGAAGTGTTGGACTTTGCATCTGAAGCACTGGGGGTAGGTAACTTTTGATCTTGCGCATGACATCTTGGAAAGCTGTAGACAGCATAGGGCCTCTCACTGGCAGGAAGGCACATTTGCATAACAAATGACCACACAGCCAGCAGCTTAAAGCAAGGCCCATTTGTTAGTTGATGATTTTGAGGGTGGAAGCCACACCATGGGGATGGACTCTGCTGGGGACATCACAAGGTAGAGAGCAAGGAGTTGGGTGGGCTGTGACTTCTTTCTGGGAGATGAGGTTGGGGCAGAGGGTGATCTGCTCTTGTATTCACTTAGGGTGCTGATGGGACTCCTTTCCTTATCAGTAGGGCAGGAGTCTGTTTCCTGCCTGGCAGGCAATGGGGGCCACCCTGAGCCACTTCAGGTCCTCTGCATGTCTTTTCTAGGGTCTTCTGCATCTTCAGGTCTCTGGAGTGGTATATGTGTGTGTGCACATGTGTGAGCAAGTGTATGTGTATGGAGGCAAAGGCTGATGTTGGGACTTTTCCTCAATCCTGATACGATTATTGTTTGAGACAGGGTCTGTTTGATACTAAGCCTGGAAGCCAAGGATTCAGGTAGACTAGCTTGTCTCCTCTCTCAGGCTACTACACTCGGGTGCTAGAGGTCTTCTTGTGACTCCCGCACGACCACGGTACCGAGTCGAGGGTGAGGGACTGCGGATTTAACTCATGCATACACACACACACACACACACATACACACACACACTAATACAGTGGGTCCTTCGTGCTAAGAGAGCAGCAGCTGCAGCAGCGGTTTATTATTCTCCTCCCCCAGAGTTCCCAAGAGCCTTCTTATAGGCAGCAAAACAGGAGTCCTCCTCCCAGGTAAAATCCCTCAAGAGGTGATCGCACACAGGAGGAAAAAGTCTCGAGGAAGGGAGGGGCGCGTTCTCAGAGCAGTAAACATGACTAGCTAACCAAGATAAACACAGACATGGAAACTGCTAGAAACAAGACATGAAACAGCAAGACAGGCAGGCAGCCTCTTCGGGCCTGGTTCCTACATCTTCTCACTTGCAGAGCAAATGAGCTGTCTTCCCAGCCTCAACATCTGCTTTTTAAGATCAGTTGACTTGGGACTTTATATCTGCAAAGGTCCTTCCGGGGACTAACTAGATTAGTGTCTGATTGAAGAGACAGGCCACAGGAGGGTTGGGTGGAGGGGGTATTCCTTCTGCGGCAGCACCTTAAGATGGAGATGGGGGATACAGGGCAGCTTTGAACTGCTGCCCTTGTCCTGTGGACTCTGGTGGGTACCAGGGAGCTGTGTTGAGTGGGGGAAAAGCTACCAGCTTATTGTGTTTAGGTAGTCTCTGTGAAGGCCCAGAAATTCTCAGGGAAACAGGGTGATTGATGTAGGCAGTCTTTGCTCTCTGGCTGAGGAAGCTCTCTTCCTTTGTAGCTCCTTTTTGGCCATCTCCCTCCTTCAGCTTCCTAAGACCAAGTAGGAGCTATCGGCAGCACCTGCAGAGATGATTGTGTGGTCACTTCTCATGAAACTCAACACACAGAGAGATTACTGTTTTACATTTACAGTGTATAGTTATTAACACAAGTAATCAGTGCCTTCTAATTCTTGGTGGCATCTGACAGGACCTTCTCACTCAGCATCTTTCAAGACCTCCAGGGCCATTGTTTTTTTGAAGGAGCAGAAAGAAACAAAGCACAATTTCCCTCCAGACAAGAACACTGATCACAAATCTCTGAAAGGGGCAGAAATAGCAATTGCTGCTGGAGACCAATGTGTGTTCCACCATTATAATATTAGTGAACAACTCAAGCCAACAGGAAGTCCTCCTCCGGCATCACTGGAAAGATATCCCTCCTACTAAGCAGGTGTTGTCCCTTTGAGGTCATCAGAGCACATTCAATGTGATCCTTCCTCCAGCTATTACCTTGGTGTATCCTCTGGGTACTATCTGTGGCTCCATCACCTTGGTGTATCCTTTAGGTGCTATCTGGGGCTCCATCACTTAGGTGTATCTTCTTGGTACTATCTGGGGCTCCATCACCTTCGTGTATCTTCTTGGTGCTATCTGGGGCTCCATCACCTTGGTGTATCGTCTGGGTGCTATCTGGGGCTCCATCACCTTGATGTATCCTCTGGGTGCTATCTGGGGCTCCATCACCTTGGTGTATCCTCTGGGTGCTATCTGGGGCTCCATCACCTTGATGTATCCTCTGGGTGCTGTCTGGGGCTCCATCACCTTGGTGTATCCTCTGGGTGCTATCTGGGGCTCCATCACCTTGATGTATCCTCTGGGTACTATCTAGGGCTCCATCACCTTGGTGTATCCTCTGGGTGCTATCTGGGGCACCATCACCTTGATGTATCTTCTGGGTACTATCTGGGACTCCATCACCTTAGTGCATCCTTTGGGTACTATCTGGGGCTTGATGGAAGGGCTTGCTGTCTTGGCAAGTATGGTCCACGAGCACACTCTGATGTCTCAGAGGAGCTGAGCAGAGGCCCAGTGCAGTGTGATGGGAACTTCAGTTCTCACCAAGTTCCTTTAACTCAAGAAAGCAGTCAACAGGACATAAATAAGGTCTCCTTCCAGCTCCTCTATGTCCACACAGACTGTGTTCGGCATAAAATAGACACACCAGCCAATGTGCAGTGTGTGTGTGTGTGTGTGTGTGTGTGTGTGTGTGTGTGTATAGTTTAAGTGTGACTTTTTGCTAGTCTGACTTCAGAATTAGAAGATTTTGTAGAGGGGAGAACAACAGAAGAATCTTTACCTTCAGGATAAAGACATGGAACATGAGGCCAGTAATGAGAATATTTTGGCATTTTGGAGGCTGGGGGAGAGTGATTCAGCAGTTAAGGGTGTTTCCGTTCTTGCAGAGGACCAGGGATGTGCTCAGCACCTACATGGTCCCTTAAAACTATCTGTAACTCCAGTTTCAGGGGATCTGATGCCCTCTTCTGGCCTCTGAGGCCCTTAAGTAGGCACAGCTGCACATCTGTTCATGTAGTCAAAACACTCATACACAAATAAATCATTCTGAAAATGATAGCTGTGCACTGGTGTGGGCTCCATGGGCCTTCACTGGGATGAGATAGATGGTTCTTTAGAAAGGAGAAATTGACACATAATTATAAAGTCTTCAGAATGAAAGCAGCAAGAGCCCAGAGTTCAGCAAACAATTGTGAAAATGGACTACGTGGATGGGAAACTAAGCTGGACTCACCCTCATCTTTTGTTAGAGTCCTGCACATATAATAGATTATATCATGAAAAGACAAAGAATAAATGAGCAAACTTCAGAACACACCTGGAAGATGCAGCTTTTGTGCACAAGGTGGACGCTAGCAAAGGTGTTAGGCCTATAATATAAGCCAAAGAAAGTTTAGGTACCGAATATTGGGGAGAACAGAAATTTATTTACAGGTTAACTAGTCCATGTAACGATAACTAGTCCATGTAACTAGTCCACCGACCAGTCCAGCTGGTCAGTTATTGGGGGGCCAAGGGGGGTCGCAACCTGTATTTAAAGAAATGGGCGAGAGAGACGTAGAGCTCAAGCGAACAGTTGCTTGTCAAGAGCCGTTTATTGAAGGTAATGGCAGGCTTTTTAAAACCTGCTTTAGTGAGGGCGGGGGTACGCAAGGAGAGTAGTGGAAAAGTACAAAATCTTCTGGGTTGAGCCCCGGGAACATTTGCAAGGGGAGGGGTCTTCCAGGTGAGACAAAGCAGGATGTCTCTGTGGTTATCTTAGGATCAGATCGCTGTCTTCTCAGGACTAAGCCGGATGCCTTGCACACCTAATGAGTGGCCCAGCAGGATGTTTGCTGCAAATGCTGAATGGGTGGGGGTCGGCCTCAGGCCTTTTGGTCCCTGGCATCTTCACCCCTTTTGTTTATTTTGGCCTGAGGGAGACCTTACAGCCCAGCGAATGACTTTTAGGAGGTCACCAGTCATTGTTACAGGATGGCGGTATATTTGAGAATCACTATTGTCCAAGTGTTTCAGGACAACAGTTATTCTGGACCGGCCAAATTCCCAAGGAAAGGGGGTCTCGCGATGGCCTGAGCCTGCTAGAGGATCGATGCTCAATCTTACCACGCCTATGGTCTGTCCTCCCACCAAGGACCGACCGACGTCTGATAACCGAGACTTATTCGATCGCTCCGTCTCTGACTTACCAGGCACTATCGCGGGTCAGGTCAAGGTGGGCTCAGGCCAAAAGATATAGGGGAGGGCTTGCACAGGTTTACCAAAGGCACCGAGGGCACAACCAGGCTCACCATCCAGCATTCTGCATCCTCGGGAACTGCAAAGGCCGCCCATAGGAACTGCAAAGGCCGCCCATAGTTAACCGACTGAGGCATAGGTGAAATCTCCTGGATGGAAATAGAAGTCTCATTTGAGTCCTCAGTCTCCAGGCTGCGGTAGTGAACCTGGATATTCTTGGTGGCAGCTTCAACCTGACTTTTAACAAACCCTGTGAGACGGTTTAAAGTCCATGGGCCAAAGGATAATAGAAGGAGAACACCAACGAGGGGCCCGAGCAGGGTGGGGAGAAGGGTAGTAAGCCAGGGGGAGGCAAGGTTAGGGTTAGGGAAATTCCCCCTTTCAGAAAATTTAAAAATGAGTCGGGGTCATGAATAGTAAAACGGGGAAGAAGAATAACAAGGACACACCAGTCTTTGGAGGAAAGGAAGGTAGGGGCATAGACGATCGAGGTTAAACCAGAGGAACAAGCAAAATGGGTGTTATTTGGCGCGGGAATGTAGGGGAGGGAGAGGTAGGGAATGACAGTCTGGGCGCGAACGCCGCTGAGGGGAAGAGGAGGGAGCATATGGGGACCCAGGAGGCAAGTACCTATGCCGGAAACGGACTGGAGGGTAATGTGATTGTCGGGAGCTAAGCCGGTGAGGGTGGGGTAACATTAGTAAAGAGCAAGGTGGAAAGAAGAGCAATACCCTCGTAAAAGGGCGGGGAGGGGGAGAAACACATCCAACATTCAGGAAATGACAAGGAGGAGTCATTTTTCAAGGCCCATATGGAGGCATTTGCCAACTGGAGAATGACATCAGCCGAACTGGGGGGGCCCACGGGGAGGGTAGGTCGGAAGGGAGGGGGTGAAATGGACCGAAGGAGGACGTCCGAGGGGGTGGGCGGGGAGGGGGGCATGGGGGTGGCGGGTTTAGGCGGGGGGCCAGGAGCAGGAACGGGAACAGGATGATGGAAAATATGATTAGGCCCAACCACTGCAGTGCCCTTATTGGGTACCTTTTTCAGGAGGTGTAACCTGAACGTAAGTCCAAAATCGTACTCTGATTTATAAACACGGAGGCCCCATTCAAATCCACGACCCGTCCAAATGGCTCGTTTACCGGGCTCAGTGAAGCGAATGGTCAGGGGGTTGTACCAGCCATTGGTGACTGAACGAGCTGCATTGCAAAGGTCTTTAACGGCCTCACCATAGGGCTGAGGATGAACCCAGGAATCAACAATGATGTAGTCCCAAGAAGAGGATGGCTTCCAGTACGTGTCGCCAGTGGTCTCACACCCCCAAGAGGCACAGTAAAAATCTTGGGCCCCACCACAGCGGTGGTTATCAGGACGGGGCCGATGAGAGGGTCCCGGGCAAACATAGAGTCCTCCGGCCCAAGCAATCCCATCCTGGTGTAAGGTTTTGTGGAGCATGATGCGCTCCAGGTCATTACGGCAGCCGGGACTGGGACCACCAACCGAGCGAGAGAAAGGGGGCGTCTCCTCGGGAGCCTTAGGCCAAAAAATGTCTTTCACGCCCCAAGAAGAGGGGCCTCTCAGGGCCAGGGCACAGAGGTCAACCTGTAAATCGGGCCACTGGGAATTAATGCCCTGAGAGGAGGAGGAATTAACAATATCTCCCGCTTGGTTAATAATGACCCAGGTAAAATTATAGATTGTATAAGGCTGAGGTTGGCGCAGGAATGCGGCGAGAATCACTTCAGGAAGGCAGAGGCAAAGGAGCGACGCGGTGAGTAGCAACATGATGAATCGGCGGTATCTTTTTTATCCTAAAAAAGAGCACAATTACATCTTTTCCTCAGGGGAGTTCCCTGGGAGAGGGGGGTTAAAAGGTTTGATTAGGCGCTCAGGTAACCAGCGCGCATTTTGTTCTTTTTGATCATAAATGCAGGCATGACCTTTGCCCCAAATAAGGACTGGGTCGGGTCCATGCCATTGGTGGGTCAGTGGATCCTTCCACAGAGCCTTGGCATAGGTGGAGGAGGTGGAAGAGTGCCAAAGGCGATCGGCCGCCGAATGGCCAAGATCATCCTTTTGTAGAAAATTTAGGACGAACAATGCATGATTGAGAAGCAGGCGAGGCCCTGCTGTAGAGGGATATAGGATTCCTTTGGAAAACTGTAATTTATTAAGCATTGTTTTAAGTGTCTGGTGGGCCCTCTCGACAATTCCTTGTCCTTGAGGATTGTAAGGTATCCCCGTAACATGTTTAATCTGCAGTTGGGCACAAAAGGACTTGAAGGCAGAGCTTGTATACCCAGGGCCGTTATCAGTCTTTAAGGTAAAGGGTTCGGGGGCAACGGTAAGGCAATACAAAACATGATCAATAACATCTCTAGTAGACTCTCCGTCGTACAATAAGGCAATACAAAACATGATCAATAACATCTCTAGTAGACTCTCCATCGTACAATAAGGCAATACAAAACATGATCAATAACATCTCTAGTAGACTCTCCATCGTACAATAAGGCAATACAAAACATGATTAATAACATCTCTAGTAGACTCTCCAGCGTGCGGAGAGGCGCAAATAAATCCACTAAAAGTATCTATAGACACATGAATATACTTAAGTTTCTTAAAAGAGGAAAAATGAGTAACATCCATTTGCCAGACCTGTCCAGGCATGAGGCCACGAGGGTTGACTCCCGTATGTGGCTCGGGAAGAAAGGTGACACATGCCTGGCATTTTTTAACAATAGTCCGGGCTTGTTCCCGAGTGATGGAGAACATGTGGTGAAGGCTTTGAGAATTAAGGTGGTGGAGGGCGTGAGCCTCCCTGGCCATAGCAACGGGGTCGCTGGCGGATGGAACGGCCAGCCCTGAAAGCAGGGGGCGCGTGGCTGAGTCCACCTGGGCATTAAGTGTAGTCAGAGGCCCTGGCAGGGTAGAGTGAGCGCGAATATGACCAACGAAAAAAGGCTGAGAGCGCAAAAGAATAAGCTGTTGGATACGGGAGAAGAGAGGGGAGGCATTAGTAGCAGGCTTAATATGAGGAACCGTCTCGAGGAGTGGAACAGAGGACGCGACATAGGCACTATCAGTATATAGATTAAAGGGAGTATGGGGAAGCAATGTAAAGGCGTGTGCGACAGCTTCCAGCTCAACAAGCTGAGCAGAGGTATGGGGGGTTTGTTTTTGCAGGATAGCTCCGTCCACAGAGAGGGCAGCAACCCCGGTAGAGGAGCCATCAGTAAAAACCAGGGAAGCTTGGGGGAGGGGTCTGGAGCGGGTGACTCTCGGGAAGATGACAGGTTGTCGCTGCAGGAATTGAATTAGTTTATCTGGGGGATAATGATTATCTAATAGGCCGCAAAAAGAAATACAGGAGACCGCCCAATCATCTGAATTTTGAAAAAGCCACCTTATTTGTGTGGCCGAGTAAGGCGTGATAATAGAGTGAGGGTCCCTTCCGAAGAGCCTGGTGGCCGCTTCCCGCCCCTGCCGAATGAGAGACGCAACCAGAGTGGGATAAGTAGGAAGGACCTTAGTGGAGGAGGAAGAGAGATGAAGCCAAAAAAGAGGGGCCCATTGCCAGAGCAGTCCTGTGGGGGCAAAGAGGGAAGGAAAAATTATGAGCGCGAAAGGCTGGGTAGGGTTAGTAAGGGGAGGGGGAAGAGTGAGCAAGGTAGAGGAGGAAAAGGTTGGCGCCGCGTGGAGGAGGCCATCATCGGAATGATATCGAGCAGCCTCCTCCTCAAGGGTGGCAGCAGCATCCGGATCCAAGGGCTCATCTGGGGCCTGAGAAAGGAAAATGGCGGAATGGCGGGAGGCGCGTGAAGGGGCGACCGACGGAGGGGGAACAGGAGAGGCTGGCGGACCGGACCGGACAGAGGGTGTCCTTTTTGGGGGGAAAACAGAGGCACAAAGTGGTGAACACCCGCGTTCCATAGCGGAAATGGGGTCCTCATAGGTGGGAGGAAGCGACGGATAAAGACGGCGGGGGGAAGGGGAAGGCTTGGACGCAGGCGCAGGGGAAAGATTTTTTAAGGGCTCCGAGGATGTAGGAGGAACAGAATCGGGGGGCATGTCAATGAACGTAAGAGAGGAACCCTGCAGAGAGGAACAGGAAGGAACACGAGAAGGAGGGAGAGATTCGCGCAGGCAGAGTTCAGCCACGGAGAGGAGCTGCCTCTGTCCGCTTTCGTTTTTGCTGGACTCAATTATGTCCCGTATAAGGCCCCAATAAGAAAAAAATACTGTTCGACACCGCTGTATTACCATCTTTTTTAATAAGTGCATTAAGCTCACGCCCCACCTTTTGCCACTTTTCAGAATGAATAGTAGGTCCATCAATCATGAACCAGGGACAGGTCTGGTCAATAAAAACAAAAAACTCAATCAAATGTTTCTTTTTTACCCTAATACCCCTCTCTCTGAGTACGTCCTTTAAGCCTCTTTGCTTCTTTGGACAGCGAATGGCCCATTCTTGAGATATGCGAACGGATGACTCACCTAATGACGAAGCCGGCCGGGTGAACTCGGCTGGTCATGAAAACTCCTGTGGACCGGTCCCTTAATCCGTTCGGGAAGAAACCCGCACCTCGAGTCCCACGTCGGGCGCCAGATAAACTAGTCCATGTAACGATAACTAGTCCATGTAACTAGTCCACCGACCAGTCCAGCTGGTCAGTTATTGGGGGGCCAAGGGGGGTCGCAACCTGTATTTAAAGAAATGGGCGAGAGAGACGTAGAGCTCAAGCGAACAGTTGCTTGTCAAGAGCCGTTTATTGAAGGTAATGGCAGGCTTTTTAAAACCTGCTTTAGTGAGGGCGGGGGTACGCAAGGAGAGTAGTGGAAAAGTACAAAATCTTCTGGGTTGAGCCCCGGGAACATTTGCAAGGGGAGGGGTCTTCCAGGTGAGACAAAGCAGGATGTCTCTGTGGTTATCTTAGGATCAGATCGCTGTCTTCTCAGGACTAAGCCGGATGCCTTGCATACCTAATGAGTGGCCCAGCAGGATGTTTGCTGCAAATGCTGAATGGGTGGGGGTCGGCCTCAGGCCTTTTGGTCCCTGGCATACGGGGTACTCACCACAGTATCACTTGTGAGAAGAACAAAACATCACTAGGAAACCCCAAAATGCCAGGGAACCGGAGCCTTCAACTAAAGTATGGTGCACTTGGATGATACAAGCTCTGTAGCATTTGCTTCCTGAGAAGAAATGCCTACCACCAGGAGATAAATAGGATGTTTAACTTTTAAACAATGAAGGCTGCCTGTACTCTACGCATAATGCCTCATACGTGTGCCTGTATGTACTCTCCACACACAAACCACCAACAGTGACTCTGTCTGCACCCTGCAATTGTATGGGATATTTAGTTACTCTTACACTTTCTTTTCCATTTTACGATTTCCAAATTTCTACAATGAGCTTTTTATAAGCAAATTATATAAGTTATCTTTAATAAACCAATAGTTGTTAAGCTGGTGTGTAAACAGCAAAAAACCGCAGTGGGAATAAGTAAATATATACAGTTTTTACTATTAGCAATATTGTAAAGATTCAATTTTCCTTTAATTAATTCATTCACAAGCTAATGTATGAAACCAATGAAAACACTTTAGAAATTTGACAAAAGGACTTGGGATTCACCCAGGGAGACATTCATGTGCCCTGGGTGGACAGCACTGTTAACAATTAGTTGGAGGAGAAAGGCACTCTCAGGTTCTGAAGTGTATGATGAAGCTACAATGGTCCAAATGTTTGCTTTCATGGGGCTGGAGAGATAGCTCAGAGGTTGAGAGCTCTTGTTGCTTTTGCAGAGAGACTTGAATTTTATTTCTAGTCCCCACATGGCTGCTCATGCCTGTATGCAACTGCAGTTCCAGAGGATCTGTTGCCCTCTTCAGGTCTCTGCAGGCATTGCACTCACATGGTGTACAAGCATACACACAGGCAAAAACTCATACACATACAATAAAAGTAAACAATTAAAAAAAAAGGATGTTTGGTTTCAGGAATCAGGTGAACTGAATGTAGCCAAATTCCCAGTAGAAGTTGAGGGGTTGTTGAAAGGAACACACTAAATAAAGTCCTGGAGGAGGGAGGATGGTTTCTTCTATCAGTAGGACCATCGAGCTATCATCTGTGGAAAAAAGTACAACTCTAGGCTCCCATTTATTTTTCCATCTAAATAACTTCTGGATGGATCCAAGTGTGAAGATTTAAATACTGAAAACAATGGTGCCATTCCCTGGCTTGTAGTCTTGCATTGTCCATAGGTGACACAGCAAAGTCCCCGCCACTCCTTTGATTTCCCCCTTCAACCTTGCAGGTCTTACTTTCTACACAGAGGATGTCCTCCTGGTTTCTTTTTAATGCCTTGGGGCTACCAGACCCCTTTCTTGAACCTGCAAACCTTTCCTCATAGAGATGGTCTCTTTTGCTCAATGCTCCCTGATGAGAGACCCATGACCACACCTGTCCTTACCCCGCCATTCTTCTCATGGTCTCCATTGCTTTCTCTGTTCTCTCAAACCATTTATTCTCTGTTTACATGTTATGGTGGGTCCACTGCCTCCACAGTGGAGCTCATGTCTAGGAGGATAGCCACCTTGTTCTCCACAGTCACCCTTAGTGGTCATCAACACTGCCCAGAATGGAAGGGGTGTCGATACACGCCAGTCTCACCAAAAGACTTCAAATCTGAAAGGGAACCGAGAGATGTGGACCCTTTCAAACTTCCCAGAGAAAATGAAAAGCCAGCAAGGTAATGGCAAGTATGGTGTGTCATTAATTGGTGTATTGGATGACTGGCACTGGCCAGAGTATGAGGTGCCAGCGGGGAGGCTGAGAGATGGAGGTACCATCTTCAGGTTGTTTATGTTTCACAAGAGAAAGATGACAGAGGAGAGTCATCAAGCAAGAACATATGCACTGTGGGAAGTGGGATCAGGAGACAGAGAAGGAGCTGAGATGGCAGGCCTACCCTGGACAGAGAACCATGAATTCCTCTTGGAACAGGCGGCGTTTAAATTGGGGCGCTGTAGTTGGCCAACTATTAGCATGGAGAACTGTGAGTGCCGTGAAAGTAGAGTAGTAGTTAGTTTCTAGACTAAAAAGGGCCTTCCAGGTCATGGTGAAATTATGAAATTTAATCCATGAATAATGGAAAACAAAGGAGGTATTTTGTGCAAGAGAGCAGCGTGATCTGGTTTCGGTTTTTAAAAGCAATCACAGCTGTAGCAAGAGCAGAGTGTGGAAAGTTATTTTAGGTATTAAAATCCTATGGCTAAAAATACGATAAAGAAATACAATCAACAGTAGTCCAGAGAACAAAAATTTCTACCAATTTTCCAAAGGTGGCTTTCCTAAATTTATAAGAGAGGTTTTTTTTCCCCGCAAATGTATTTAGTTTTATTTTGTGTGCAGAATGTGAGATCCCCTGGAACCAGGTACAGACAATCATGAACTGCCGTGTGGGTGGTGGGAATTGAACTTGGGTCATCTGGAAGAGCAGCACTTAACCACTGAGCCATCTGTTCAGTCTATTTATAAGTGAGTTTTAGAAAAGTGATATGGTAACAAGAATAGGAAAAAAGATGGACAAAGACTACAGTGGTCATTTGAATGAGAATGGCCCTAATGGGCTCTAGCATTTAAATACTTGGTCACCAGTTATTGGCTTTGTTTGGGGAGGCCTAGGAGGTGTGGCCTTGCTGGAGGAAGTATGTCAGTAGGGGTGGGGCCTTCAAAGCTATGAGCCACTCCAAGCTTGCTCTCTCCGATTAGGATACAAGATTACGTGTCCTCAGCTTCCTGCTTCTGCCAGCGTGCCCTCACCCTACTGTCCTGCACTCTAGCCTTCTGGAACTGCATGCCCAAAGAAACTCTTCTATAAGTGGCCTTGGTCCTGTTACCACAGCAATAGGAACTTAACCACCACAACTAAAATCAAGTAGTTAATAAACAGTCCTCTATCAAATCTCACCCCCCCACACACACACACCCTTCTAAACTACAACGCAGCACGGTAAACTGTCCATCAGCACACGAAGGAATCTTGGCAGTAGTTACAATAAAACAGAGATGGAGCTAAACTGTAAGACTTCATTTTTTTCACCTTTCAGATCTGTGACTATTAAAACATTCTCCATTTTGCTGGGTTGAAGAGGGCTTGGGAAGCAGAGATAGTCCCGAGTACACTTAATAAGAGAAGAGAGCATGAGGGGCGGGGTGCGGGGGGGGGGGGGGAGGATGCTAGCATAACCGCCTCTTTGATGGCAATTTAACCAAGTCTTTCAATACATTAAATGCCCATGGTGTCTGAGCCAGTGACTCTGGGTGTAAGTACATATACTCTTAAGTGCATGCAGCATATCCTTATGGCAACTCTGTTGGAATGGAAAGAAACAAAAACAAAAACAAAAACAAAAACAAAAGCAAGGAGACTGCAGATGACATCAAATAGGATTCTGGCAAAAATTTTCTGCTTCATTCATTGATGGAATACCTTTTCCTCATTAAGAAAAGTACGGTGGGTCAATGTTAACTGCTGTGCAACCCTGCTACATAAGCAAGAGAAGGCAGCAACGCAGTACAATGCAAAGGACACAGGCTGTTTTATGCAGAAAGCACTTTCTGGACGGGTCTGTAAATAACTGTTGTGTCAGCGGAGGTTACCTTTTCAAGGAAGGAGCATGAGGACTTGGGAGGCTGAGAGATGCCACTTTCCTTTTATGCCCTTCATAGTGTTTGGATTTTTAAATATAGTTTATTAAGTAAACAAAATCTGTTAAAAATGAGAAGCAAGTTAGCGATCATTATCCCGGACATAATGAACAATAATAACTCGTAATAATGAACAATAAAGATTATTAATAAGCCATTGCATTCGCAGGACGTTGTTGCATTTACCAGCCTAATGTCTTTAGATATTACCTCATTTAATCCTCGGTAGGACAAAGGCAATTATCCCCCTGGTACTGGGGGACCGCTGGAGGAGTCAGGGATGATGGCTGCTCCGCTGGGTCTCTGCTGGGCCCTTCATCCACTCCCATCCGGAGACAGAGATGAAAGGCACCAGTAGCAAAGCTGACCACCCCCTTTCTCCCATGCCTGTCAATAACTACGAAGGTTCTGGATTACTAATTGTGGCCCTGTCACCTGCAGTGTGACCTTGGGCAAGTCGCTTCCACTCTAGATGATCTCTAAAGCCTCTTCTAACTCCAGAGAGCTTTGATTTATACCACGTGTCCTGCTGAGGTAATTGAATTTTCAGGGTGGTGTCTCATAACTCATTCCTAAAAGTTTCAAACACAAGTTCATGGACAACGCTTAAAGGATTGGGGTCTTGTGCAACTCTGTAAATCACCCGTTCTGTGGAGCACATTAGCTGTATACCCTTGAAATGACTGTTAGGGAAAAGAGGCACAGACATTAACCAGGCTCTGCCTCTATCTAGTGCAGGCTGTGTGTCTTCCCACAGAAGGCCTCTCACTTTCCTTCCTCCATCAAGCTACATGGCCCTTGCCTGACCTCCAGACTCAGCTCCAGCATGGCGTCTTTCCCATGGCATGCATATTTATTGCACCAAAGTCCTCTGCTAGGCATGCAAATGCAGAAGTGGACATTCAAGCTCTGCCCCCCCCCCCCCCGCCCTGCCTCCGCATAGTTTTGGAGACACACCAAAATATGCTAAAAATTAAGCATCAAGAAGCGTGCAGCTGAGTGTGGGCCCAGAGTGCAAGAAAGAAAGCAGTTCTGGATGGACATGGGCATTGATGCTCTGATGGCTGTCACATATTTCAAGGTTGAATTCATTTTCTGGTGGCAGGTGACCCCTCAGACTTTCCTTGGGGTTATGGCAGACACGTAAGGCTGGAAGCTGCTTTAGGTAGTTTTGGGGGATGACGCGGCATTTGACAAGTTAGATGGGTAGTCCCTGAAAGCAGAGGCGTATCCCCTTGACACATCTCCATAGTCATGCGTTCCTTCTGTATTCTCGTGAAAAAGCAGAGATTGCAGTGTGCGGCTCCATTGACCCTTTTGGAAACACCACCGTCAAATGCAGACAGCTGCTTAGGCTGTCTGACTCGCCAAGGTGAAGACACTGTGGAAATGTGGAGACAGCCAGCCCGACGGAAGTGACAAGCATGGGAGATGCTGACAGTGATGGGAACTCTGCACTTGGACGCTGGCTGCATCCACAAAGCGCATCCTCTAGAGCTGTGACTTGCAAACTTCAAAGTGAGTACCTATCACTTGGGGATCTTATTGGAGCCCGGGCGTGTGCATTTCTAACAGGCTCAGGTGCACTTTAAGCAACCAAGTGCTCCCATAGGGGTTGACAAACCATGGCTCCCGACCTGCCACTTGTTCTGTCAATAAGGTTTTATAAAAAACCAGAATCTGTTTGTTTCTGTATCATCCATGGCTGCTTTTGGAGTGTTAAGTAGCAGTGGCAAACGCTCTGTTTCTAGTAAAGCCTCAATATAGACTAGCTGCCCTTTTACGGAGAATATTTGTTGACTCCCGCCCTACAGTGCTTTCCCAAACTTTCTCTTTTATCAGTGTTTCATGTGTCTCAGGTTGGCCTTAAGCTTTTCTTCTTGTAGTAGAGGCTATCCTTGAATTCCTGATCCTCCTGCCTCTACCTACCAAACGATGGGGCTACAGGCGTGTACTGCTGTACTGCTGCACCTTACTAGGATCCTGGTCCTTGAACTTGGTTGTATGTTAGAATCACTGTGTTTGTTTGTTTTCTGAGAAAGGGTCTCACGGTATAGCTCTGGCTGTTCTGCGACTCACTCTGTAGACCAGACTGGCCTCAAATTCACAGAGCTCTACCTATTTGCCTCTGCCTCCCGAGCGGTGGGATTGAAGACGTGCACTATCATGCCTAACCTGTTCTTAATTTCAGTGTCAGAGATGCATTCAGACCATTAAACTGTCATCTCTGAAGGTGAATCTCAATACTTTTTGTGATACCTAAGAGGCTGTAATATCCAGAAAAATGTAGTATGCAATATTGTAGATGAGGGTGCTGTGATCCTGATTCCTATCACAGCTGCAATTCAGCAATATGCCACTAGGAGGCAGTGGGGCTAGTCAGGACACAGCCTTAGGCACAACTAGCTGGGTGACTGACTGGCTGGTAGTTAGATCTCCTAGTATAATGAAGGAAATTACTCATAGGTAATGGAAGCTACTGGCTCCACTTGACAAAGGCTAACCTGTGAATCCGTGGAACTCGGACTGTGCTATAAAGCTATCTTCCTGTGACTTCTTGTAACTAACTCTCTACTAGAAACATTTTTTTCCCTCATCTTTTCTAGTCTTGGCCTTCCCCTTTGGAATTTGCCACTGGGCTCTGGCAAGATTTCTGTTCCATAGATGCTGTGGCTTTAAGGGAAAGGGTGATAGACATAACTAGCATCTGTGTGGTTTTCAGACTCCGTGTCTGTTATTACTTGCATCCTCGGAGAACCAGGAGTGTGGAATTCATTAACATTTTTACAGGTATGGGGACAGAGGTTTGTAGAGTGAGAGTGACATTTTCTATTACTAGTGGAGGGGTAAGAGGTGGGAACTTTTACCCAAACTTTTCCCAAGACACCAATGTTGGCAGTAGTTAACATCCATGCACTTGTAGGAAAGGCTCATGTCTGCAGACATCACAGAGTCCCTCCCCTTCCCTACTGCTCAGCGCTGCAGCTGGGTGTCTGCAGCCGCCTCCCTTCCCGCATCTCTCTGCCAGCTCCTTTCAAGTGAACAAAAGATCTTACAGCTTCTTTACAAATACTCTGCAGGCTTCAACCCTGCCTTTCTGTAGCTTCAAACAACGTCCCCAAAGGTGTCTGGCTCCCTCCTCTTTTTCTCTTCTGTTCAATACGTTTGAGTCAGTTTAAACTGAACACATCGGAACTGTTACCAAATGCTTGAGCCCAGTAATTGACTCGTAGAAGAGAGTTGTGAGCATCGCGGCTTGTGCTGCTAACACTGGAGAGGGCTGCGGGTCACAGGGAAGACAAATAGCCTCCAACTTGAGTTCAATTTAATTTCCTCAGTCCCAGAGAAACTTTCCCACCTGTCAGCCTCTTGCTTGTTGGCAACAAAGAGCAGCCTCCTTGTCTCTGAGCCGGGTGGGCTGTAGTGTTCAGAAAATGCTGAGCGATGGGTGCTGGACTGCTTTAGAAGACTGGCCCTTTGCCCTGGGACACGGCTGTTGATTGGATTCCAGCAATCCAATTGGTTTTCTGTCTTAAAGTCCTTACCTTTCACTTTAGGGAATGAAGTGTCCAAACCATACAGGCGAAAGGAGATGCGAAGTTCAAACGCTTGTAGGTGAATTTGTGCTTCATCTTCTACCTCCTGCTATCAAGGAATCAATTTCTCATGTGCTCCCCTGAACAGGAAAAAATGCTAAACAAAGCAACCCGTGATTAAATGTCCAATAGGAAATGTCAGTTCTTGAACGGATAGTAAATATAAGTGAGGAATATTCGATGTTTGTCAACCTTCACAGACTTACTGCAGCCAAGTGGGCGGATCCAATGGAGGATGAAGAGTCTGGTAATACGTGCTAGATTTTCTCAGGGAGGGGACTGGTGGGAGGGTTAATTTTATGTAATTTTAGTCTTGTAAATAATGGTGGCTCATTAAGGGTACAGCGAGCCTTGATTTCATGTTTATATTCTTTCGCCCTTAGAGATTAATCTTGCTCAAATCATGAGGTAACACAATATTCCCATTTTGGGAGACATGGATAATTGCGGCACTCTAGTGGGTTTGTGCTGAAGCTCAGGCCTGTCCCTGGCTGCATTAGTCAGGGGACTTTGCCACACAGCAGACAGCAGGCCTGAAATGGTTTAAGCAAAAAATAGGATTCATTGGAAAGCTATTAGGACAACACATTGAATTTAAAGGACAAGATGAGAAATCAGGCCAGAAAAGCCAGAGGCTAGGGCAAGTCCGTGGAAGCCAGGGACAAAAAACAGATGCCCAGGCTTTGCCTACCTCAGTCTACTTCTCCTCTCTGTGTCCACTCTCTTTCTCATCTCCTGAGGTTGTTCTCTATCTTCAGGGATCCTTGCAGCTTCAGGACTTACATATCCGATGCTCTCCAGAGAGGGTAAAAGAGGAATCTGTTCTAGAGTCCCTTACATTTTTCTGGGGGTTAAGCCATTGTTAACAATCTCGTGACACTCAATAGTGGGTAGCTACATATTTCCTCTCCTGGGCGTTAAACAGGAAGCATTTTCCTGTTCTAAAGCGTTGTCTCCCATCTCTTATCTTACCTAAGAAGGCTCAAGAACAGTCTCTTTTTGACTCCACATCCTGTCTGTCCCCAGGGCGTACTGTGTCAGAAACTGGGCTACAAAGGCCCAATGTAGACAGTTTGTCATTGTGACAAATACTTGAAGGGAACAACTTAACTGGAGGAGGAAGGATTCATTGTGTCCACAGTTTTAGAGACCCGCTTTCCTACTTGGCCAGCGCCATCATCCTGGGCTGTGATGAGGCAGGACATGGGGGTAGAAGGGTATGGCGGATTACAGTGCTCCCCTCAACAGTCAAGAAGCAGTGGGAATGACCCTGAGTGTGCCATCCTCCACCTCTCACTCAGTTAACCCAGGTCCTCAGCCTTATGGTGGCTCTTCCTCCTCAGTTGCTGTTTCTAATGTCAGTCATTTCTGGAAACATCTCCACAGACCCACCCAGAAGCTACTTCTTATCTAATGTGGTTGGCAATTAAATTTCCCATAGATCCGCCAAGCTGTACTTGCCCGCAGTTGGCTTGTTGATTCCTTGGTTGGTGGTTGGTACCCACTCTGGAGTGAGTATATGTCTGTTCACGGGTGGTTTTTTTTGTTTTTGTTTTTTGCTTGTTTTTTTTTGTTTTGTTTAGTTTTAGTTTTAGTTTTTGTTTCTTGTTTTTGTTTTGTCTTAGTAAAAGTTATTCTACACTCTGGCCAGGCTGAAAAATTTTCCAAGTCTTTATATTCTGATTCCTTTTAAATCATAAACTCCATCTTTAATTCATTTTTCTCTTCTGGCATTTTCACTGCAAACTATCAAGAAAAGGTACATAACACCCTCAGAACCTCCCTTAGGCTTTCTTCCACCAAATGGCCTAGATCATCGTTCTTAAGCCCAAAAAAGCCCCAGGACACGCGTCCAGTCAGTCATGTTCGTTGGCAGGTTGCAGCTAGGCTGGCCTTGCCTCCAGTTCCACTGAGGTAGTCTCCATTTCCATTTAAGACTTCATCAGAATTGCTTTCACTCTCCAAATTCCTGCCAACGTTTTGATCACAGCCACTTAAATAACCCTAAGGAGATTTGGGCTGTTTCCACTCTGCTCTTTTTCTGAGTCCTCATTCGAACCAACCCAAACACTAAATATGGCAACGCCGGCCTTTTCCAGCCTGTCCGCACAGACTCTTAACAGCGTCTGCCTAGCCCTAAAGCCACTTCTGCCTCTCCAGGTGTTTGTTAGAACAACACCCTGCCTCTTAATACCCATTTGTGTCTTGATTTACTTTTATTGTCATAAGAAAGTACTCGAGGCTGTTATTCAGAAAGAAGTTAGGTCAGGGAACATATTTCTCAGCATCCTGGAGTTAGGACATGGGAGACTAAGAATGCTGACTTGGTGACTAGTAGGGGCCCATTGCTGCTTCCACGAAGGTTCTTGTTGCTGCTGCCTCTGGAAGGAATCAACACTGTGTTTGCTTTCCATTACTTTGCTCTCCTTGCATTGACCCAACTCTGTCCTTTTTTATCTGTTAATTCTTACCCTCAATTTGGTCCTGAGGATCAGTTTTTATTTTAAGAGAGTTCTTGGGGGCAGGTTTCCTCATTGCAGTGTTAAGAAGGGATGCTTCTGATAGCCTAGATTATGTTTAAATGGTCAGATGGGGAAGCAAAGTTTATCTCAGAATCCTAGTGGCAGAGTTCTAGATAATGAAAGGTCTTAGGAGCGACACCTTGTGGATGCTCAGCCTCTCATCATTCTCTCATAGGCCTGAGAAGCCTACTAACTTCTAGCCCAGTGCCCTTTCTGTCCCCTCCAGTGAGATCGTCGGCTGGGCTGCCCACATGGTCTGAGCTCTGTGGATCCTGGATGGAAATAGCTATCAGGATTAGACCTGCCCTAGAGCCAAAGCAAGAGACAGATTAGGGAGGGTCTGGTGGACATGACAGGACATCTGAGGCCAGCAAAAGAGAAAGATGGTTCCAAGAGATAGATAGATACATTGGAACCATGGATGTAGACACCACAAGCTCACTTGAGGGCCCAGAAAGGGCACTGGGCTAGAAGTTAGTAGGCTTCTCAGTTCTATCGCTGGCTCTATATGAAGACATAGGCAGGGTTCATACTTAATGGCTTCGTGGCTATGCTGATCTAACTGCAGGTCTTCTTTATGACAGTTAACTTTATGGGTTAAGTTCATTTATTGTGACAGGCCACCCATATACTTGGCTGGACATTATTCTGAGTGCATTTGTCAGGGTGTTTCTTTGTGTTAACATTTCAACTAGTAGACAGTAAAGCAATTCTCCTGCCTAATAAGTGGACCTTATCCAATTCATGGAAAGCCTGAATGGGAGAAAAAGCCAGAGGAAGGGGGAAGTCACTCCTGCAGGTCTTGGAGCTGAGAAATCATTTTTCTCATGCTTTTGAACTTGGGTTTGAAATTATCCACTTGTATTTCAAGAGTGCCAGCTGCAGATCTTAGTCTTCTTGGCTTCCATAATCATTGGAGCCAATTCCTTATAGCAAATCTCTTCCTAGTAGATGTAGGAAAATATATCACATAAGCCCATCTTTAAATAGATAACATAATAAATGTCTTATATTCACATGTGTATATGTATATGTGTTGCTGTGTATTATGTTGGCTGTGATTCTCTGTGTAGCACTGATTATCACAGTACTTTGAGAACACCGAACATATATAGGGTGTGTATGTGTGTGTATGTGTATGACACAAATTTAAGGCTGGTATGCCTTAAAGGAAATACTTACTAAAAACTTGCATGGAGAGATTCAATATGTATTTACTGAGTAAATGAATGCCCAAAGGAGATGTTAGAAAACACTTGAGCAAATTCTTCTCAATGAGGACTGTGGTATATTGTCACAAACGTATGGGATTTGGACTTGCACAGGTGAAGGTACATATTAAAAGTTTCCATGAGCTGAGGAGTTGGTCCCCATGATCTTTTGATATTGATGGGGACGGGGGATGGGGGTGAGAGGTGGGAGGGTGGGGGTGGGCAGGGGCATCCCCCAACAAGACAGCAATGCCCATGGGTTGGTAAATGGCAAGGAGCTAAACCACCCTGGGGAAGGTTTCAGGGACCAGCATCTGCTTATTGTTTATAGAGTGGAAGCCTATTGATTGTGATTGGTAAACATGTTAGCTCAGATTGGAGAGTGAGCACTCATATAATCACCTGGCTCCCTGTATAGAAGAAGCACATCAAGGAAAACGTGGAAAGCGCCGGTTCCCCCACAGGTCAGCCATTCATGGTACTTCAGAATTCAGCACCATTCTGACTTCTGGGACGTAGTGTGGATGGAGGCCGGCTGCCAGGTCATGCCTGCATTTTCTCCTACGTCGGTGTTAGCAGGTGCAGATTGTGGCTCAGTTGTCTTCTCTTTCTCTGGCTCTCCTTGCTACTCAGCTTTACCATTCCGTTTAATTGCCCAGCTCTGCTACAATGTGGCTCCCTGAATCCGTTACTCTATCTGCCCCATTTTGCTCCTCCAAGGTAAACACAGTAGCTGATCCACGACAGACACCTAGTGTGGCTTTGTAGAAAATAGCCCAATGGCCTCAAACGTTATGTTCCTTTTGTTTGTCTGTTTCTTCTTTTACACAGGACTTAACCACCCAGGGAACAGATGTGATTGATTCCAGATAACTTTTTAAATCCTTATTGCTTTTGCGACTCCCCCACAACCTTTAAAGCCAGCCGGGGCCCACCATTGTGTGAGAAGTAGCTCGTAGACGCGGGAGTGGATGGCAATCTTTCTTCTAGCCTCAGCGCCAGCCGCAGCCTCTTGTATCTTACATGGATATGTTTTTGGAGAATATTTTTATCATCCTGTCATGCGTAGCGAGCCAGGTCCTTGATCCCAGTCATTTCTAAGTCAAAAGGGATACAGTCTCTCAATCCCTGTGCTCAGACTAAATCCCTGGCAGAGCCTCCTGCTTTGCGGGGGAGACGTGACATGTTCTTTTGCCGCGCAACTCCCACACCTGCTCGGCAACAAAAAGTAATTTTAACACCTGTCCAGGCCTCCCAAGCGGTTCTGCAGCTGGCCTAACAGGATGTAGAATGCAGTATGAGAAAAATTGGAGCCCACCAGTGGCATAGGATCGGAACACCTCCACCTCAGCTTCTGCCCCTATTTGGCTCCTGTTCACAGGGCCAGCAGCCCCTGGTCAGTCTTCCTTGCTAATACCACACCTTCCCCATGATTTGCTAGGGTCTCTGTTATGTAACCCTGGGGCGGGCACAGGGGTGGGCAGCTGCTGTCCATTGTGAGTGTATCTAAGATTAAGTTGTCATTGTAGTCTTTCTTGACTGGGAGTCTGTAGTGAAATAGGATTCTCTAAGTCTTCCAAAACTGGTCACCCAGAAAGAGAGCCCAAAGTGGGAAATGAAATGTATTGGATTTACCAAATGTTTGGTGATGTCTGTTCTTTCAAATAGAATAGCCTATAGCTTGGATGGGCTGTTTGGGGACTGGTAAAAACCACTAAGGCAGAAGAGACGTACCGATATTTTAGTGTTAGGAGTGGAGACTTGGCAATGCAGGACAGGGAAGGTGCAGCTTGTGCTCAGTTAAAGGACACAAATTCAGTAACAAAGAAAAGAATAGGGGTGGAGAGAGAGAGAGAGAGAGAGAGAGAGAGAGAGAGAGAGAGAGAGAGAGTGTGTGTGTGTGTGTGTGTGTCAGAGTCATATGGGTTACATTTGATGTTCTCAGTGAGCACATTTCCAGGCATGAAAGAGATGGTGGCAATCCTGGGTTAAGATTATAGCATCTATAAAGTATCCCTTTTTGGTTCTTAGTTTATTTTATTACATTTACTTCTTCATTTTGTTTATTGTGTGTGCATAGGTCAGCAGACAGCTCACAAGAATTGCTTCTCCTTTTCCATCATGTGGGTCCCTGGAATTGAACTCCTAGGGTCAGGGTTGGCAGCAAGCACCATTACTGGCTCAGCCATTGCATTGACCCTATGAGGTGCACTTAAAAAAAATCATTTATTTGCTTTATTTTTCGTATTTATCCCTGAGTGTATGGATGTGCACCACTTGTGTACAAAAGCATCAGGAGGTCATAAGAGGACCTTGGTGCACTAGAACAGGAGTTAGATGTAGTTGTTAGCTGCCATGTGCTCTCTGGGGACTGGAGGCAGGCCCTCTGCAGGAGCAATGCACCATGTTAACTGCTGAACCACTTCTCTAGCCCCTAAAACATAGTTCTTATAGCCCTCTTTATTGCAAACTGCCCGTGACTAACCCAACCATGTATCTTTGACTGAATAGGACAGTGTGTATTAAGCGGGGCAAAGTATTGTTTGTGGATAATTGGAAGGGGGTAATTCTTGTAGGATATTTTGTTTCTTGTTTTGTCTTTATGTGATAAACTTTGGACCTCAGACTCTGGATCAGATGTAACTCCACTAAAATGGTAATGCTCATGGGGAGGCTTAAACGATGCTGAAAGGCACCAGCCTTTGGTCACTTCCTCTGTGTACCCACCACGACAGTGCATTCCACAATCTCTCTTCATTTGTGTGATGATTTTCCATATTTGATAATTAAGATGCTTTTGATGCCATCTTTTCAAGCGAGGGATAATTTTATAGTAACTATATGACTTTTTCACATGTGCACACTTGTGCAGCCTCCGCTCTCATTAAGTTAAAGACATGTTCATCCATGCCCCATGCTTGCTGACATCATTGCTGCCCAGGTTGCTCATGTCTTAGGATCTGGGACTTTATAGACATGAAATGATGATACAATATCATTTCAACATCTGGCTTCTTTGCCTCAAGAGAATGTTTTTTGACACTTACCTGCTTCACTGTTCTTTGTTTCCTTCTGCCATGTTGAGACTCAAACTCGGGGCATGGTACACGCCACACAAGTGCGTCACTACTGAGCTGCCTTCCCAGCCCAAGAGTTCATTTTTTAAAAATTGTTGTAAAGTGTTCTACTCTATGAACATACCACAGGGCATAAGTATGTGTGTGTGAAGGCCAGTCTTTTAATCCTAGAGAAGAAGTCCGCACAAGAACAAGACTGAATATAAAAGTTACTACAGGATGCAACACTGTGCCTGCATCACCCATCAAACCACATTGCCCCTTTCTACTGGTTCCCTGGGATAGACTAAGCCTTGAAAATACAGCCACCTTCCAGGACAGAGGCCCAGCCTATTGCTAAAGCTAGAGCCTCTCTCGCTTTCCTCACTCTTGATCTGAGTTTAACAGAAGAGGTAGTCTTTTGATGTTCGAATTGTGCCTTTGATCAAAAGCTTGCTGGCTCCCTCGCGTCTCTTAGAACAAGACAGTAGCTGCATTGTGCCGGCTCGTGCTGTAACATTTTGGACAGCAGAAGTGACATTTACATGAAACAGCCATCCTTGGAATGCACAAGATAAGACAATTTCTACAGCTCATCGAAGGAAAGTCCCCAGCGTTGACTTTAAATCAAACAGAAGTAATAGCATGTCATCCCAGCTTCCCCTTCTCTACCTGCTGTTAATTAAAATCCTGATAAGAGAACTCAGTCAACATCCATAGGAGGAAGAGCAAAGCGCGGTGTAAAGAGTGTTCAGATGAAAGTACAGTTAATCAGAATTAAAACAAAGGGCCCCCTGCGCACTCTTCACTCACCTTTTGTTTCTGCTGGCTGAGAAGATTAATACAGGAAGCTAATTTCTGTGCCCGCCCCCCCCCCCACCTCCTGCTGTACTTTTCCATACTGAACCGCTGGAAATAATTGAACAATTACTTTGTGCCACGTTATCAAAGTTTACTAAATTGTTCCCATCAGCTCTGTCCAATTACTAAACTCAGATGATTTGCATATTGCCGAGCAGAGTGATGAAAAGGGTTTCCGAAGTTATTTTTGAGCAGGGAGAAGTTGTAGAGTTCATTTGGTTCAAATCTATTACTCTTGGAGATTAGGAAGCCGAGAGGCAGAGGGATGAAATGCTGTGCCCAAGGTTCATATGGAGTCCAGATAGGGTGCGGTTATGCCCTCTACCACTCAGACCCCCCCCCACCGGCCCCCCTCTGCAGGGCTCCGAATGGGCCACCCCATGCCACCTTCCACAAGGCCAGGTGCAAACCTGCACACAGTCTTGAATATTTCAATTAGTTATAATTTAGATATGACATTGAGCATGCACTTAAAATGCAAATCCATTCCGACAGGACCGGAAGTGATAAAGGCAGATGATTCCATTTCAATTTAGGAGCTCAAGGGACTCGAGTTTGTTTGAAGTAGAAGCCGAGTGTCTCTACAGGAAGCATTGTTCTTTCTTGGGGTGAATAAAAGCTGCCTCTAAACAATTTCTCATTTCACCCCTGTCTCTGATCCCTCTTCTTGCATCCTCTTTTGGACCTCATTTTTATTTTTAAGCGCTTCGAGTGGAAATTTACCAACACGGGCACAAGGAAGAGAGTCATGTCACACACCTCCACATACTGCCCCTGCATCTTTCAACAGCATATGGCTTGTTCTGCCTTTATTCTTCATCTATATGTATGTTCCCACTCACTAGATTATTTTAAAGCAAATCACAGGCATTGCCAATTGATCCATAGTTTCTTCAATCTGGACTTTGCTTTTTTCTTTTATGTCACTGTGTCTTTATAACATTAAAAATATATTACATATTTCTCTTTTGTTAAATTTGTTATTCGATAATTTCATCTATGTACATATTTCATTCTGATTGCTCTTACCCTCCACACATTTATATCTTCTTCTAACCCAGTCACCTCTCTTTCCCTGCAATTCTTTTTCTCACATCCATACTTTCTTGTTTTGCTTTGTATAAGGCACTATATGTACCATATATAAAATCTTTTTTAAAAAGACAGATTGTCATTATGTAGCCCTGGATGGCCTGGAACTTGTGATGTAGACCAGGCTGGCCTTAAACTCACAGAGATCTCTCCACCTCCCACTCCTGAGTGCTTGGATTAAAAGTGTCCACCGCCACACCCAACCCTTAAACTTTTAAATAATAAAATGCCATGCAACCATTCAGTGATATTTCTGACATAATCCTCATAATTCTATCAACAGTGTGCAATGTAGGCTTCCACTGGGCAACACACACAGAATCTAAAGAGATGTATATCAGATGGTAGCTTGTTTTTATTCTTTCTTGCTTATCTCTTTTTTATGTATTCTATTTTTCAGCAAATATGAAATGTTTGTGTAATACAAAAAAAAAAAAAAACAACCCAGAAAGACTGTGGTAGAGTGGAAGTGGACATTGCATTCTACTTAGATTGTACCAAGGAAGAAAAAGAAGTTGTCTTTGTGGTAGGGAAGGGTCTACACAATCAAATTCAGTGGTAGAGGTGGGTATGATTAAATGCTTATGCTGCAACAAGTGCTTGAGTGCTCATAATGGGCCAATCCTTCTGCTTTCTGGGATTAGTCATCAGACTAGAAGGAAAGCGAAGACCACAATTCTTTGCTCCTTAAAGTGAGGTCTGTGGACTAGCGACATCAGCATCTCCAGGAAGCCTGTTGGAAATGCAGACACTTGGGTTCCACCCCACACCTGCTGAAAAGCTGAATATGTTTATGCAGCATCCCCAGGGGTCGCCAATGCACCTGATGGGAGTACTACTGATTGACAGTTGCCTCATCTGCTTCTTCTTGGGTTTTGCTGGGAGCACTTCAGAGGAAGGGACAGTGGCAGTGTCTGGAGTATACATACAGTAGCTGACTCTTGGCTACTTCCCCTGTTTTTTTTTTTAATGTATTTATTTATTCACTTTACATCCTGATTGCAGCTCCCTCCCCTTCTCCCATAATCCCCCTCACACCTTTCTTTCTCACTCTCCCCTTTCCTTCTCCTCAGAGAAGAGGGAGGTCCCCCATGGGTACCAACCCACCCTGGCATATTAAATCGCTGCAGGACTAGGCACATTCTCTCCCACTAAGAAAAGACAAGACACTCAGTTAGGGGAGCTGGATCCAAATGGGGCATCGGGATCCACATGAAGACCAAACTGCACATCTGCTACATATGTGCAGGGGGCCTAGGAGCAGTCTATGTATGCTCTTTGGTGGTTCAGTCTCTGTGAGCCCCCATGGACCTAGGTTAGTTGAAACTGTGGGTCTTGTGGAGTCCTTGCTCTCCTTCCCCAGTCCCCCAACTCCTCCATTGGACTCCCTGGGTTCTACCTAATGTTTGGCTGTGCTTTCTGCATCTGTTTCCATCAGCTGCTGGATGAAGCCTTTCAAAGGAGTTACGCTAGGCTCCTGTCTACAAGCATAGGAGAGTAACATTAACAGCGTCAGGGATTGGTTCTCTCCCATGGGATGGGTCTCAAGTAGGGCCAGACTTTGGTTGGCCATTCCCTCAATCTTTGCTCCATCTTTGTCCCTGTACATCTTGTAAGCAGGACAATTTTTGGGTCAAAGGTTTTGTCCCCTATCCAGTGACCCACCATTGCTAATAAAGCATTTGTGGGAACCTTGGCTACTCACTCAAGCCCCTAGAAAGACTGAGACTCTGAGACACTGATCTTTTTATTCTTGGCATTCATCTGTCTCCTCAACACTGTGCCTTGGAATCCACCATACAAACTCTGAAAGGATGACCCCCTCCCCCCAACTAATCCATTAATGTCCAAATGAAGGGCCATCTTTCCTAGGAAGACTTCCAGGGACATGATAACTTCTTCTCCCTCATCTTGTGTTGGCAGAGCCATGTCAGTGCTATTTCCCCGTGCATATGTGCTGCGAAGAAACTTAATCACCTAGTGCCTCAGTTTCCTGACTTGTAAAATGGGAAAAACAATTCTTTCTTTTCAGGATTATCCTGAGGGTAAAAATCACAAATGAACATAAATCAAGACAAAGTGTATCCCAGGAACTGTTTGTTCTATTTTTATTTTTTTAATATTGAGAAACATTTGGCTTCGTGATAGTTCTATGAGGTGAGCAATTTTATTCTTATTTTGCAAATGAAGAGATGGAGACAGCGAAGCTGAGAGACTAGACAAAAGTCACCATAGCAGAAGCCCAGGGGAGAGCTATATTAGGTTTCTGTGTTGTTGTTGCCGCTGTTGTGGTAAGAAGGGTTAACCTGAGATGCAATTTTTTTTTCAGCAAGCCAAAACAAAAACATTTACATTTATTTAAGTGTGTGTCTGCCACAGAGCACAAGTACGAAGTTCAGCAGACAATTTGCCAGCATCTGTTTTCTCCTATTCACAATGTGAGTTCCGGAGTTGAACTTGGGTCATCAAGGTTGGCGAGTGTGCTTACCTGCTGAGCCGTTTTGTTGGCCCTCTTTTGGGAATTTTTAAGTTCACAAAAGAGTGCTATTAACTCCAGGGATGAGGCTTCATGGTTCTCTTGAACTTCCTCATGCTGCTTTACTGAGTCTTTATTCCCACCGAGTAAAAGCTCCTTATCTCACCCACCCTCAGCTCCCTGGACCACTTTGTGCCATTTCTAAGAGTTCACCTATTTTAGACTCCTTGTGTTAATGGCAGCGTGTCGCTTTATCCTTCTCTGCTGGGCTTACTTCACTTACTGCAGCATCTTTTGGGTGGTCCATGTTGTCACAAGTGATAGGCTTTCCCTGTTCACTTACTGCAGCATCTTTTGGGTGGTCCATGTTGTCACAAGTGATAGGCTTTCCCTGTTCACTTACTGCGGCATCTTTTGGGTGGTCCATGTTGTCACAAGTGATAGGCTTTCCCTGTTCACTTACTGCAGCATCTTTTGGGTGGTCCATGTTGTCACAAGTGATAGGCTTTCCCTGTTCTAAAGGCTGCAAATACTTCATTCTTTGTACACTGAAGCTCCAGTGTACTATTGATGGAATTGCAAAATGGCACAGCTAGTGTGGAAAACTATAAGATATGTTTAAAATATTGAAATGAGAAATACTATATAGATTTAGACATCTGACTTTTGGACATTTACCCAAAATAATTGAATCAGTGAATTACTAAGTTGTTGTTATTAATATTATTATTATTATTATTATTATTATTATTATTATTATTATTATTATTATTATTATTATTATTAAGACAAGCTTTCATGAATCCTGGGCTAGAACTCACTATACAGAGCAGGCTGCCCTTGAACTTCTGATCCTCTTTCAACTCAAACATCAGCATTCCATGGACGTGGACATGTATGTGCCACCATGCCCTGCTGAGATCAGGATCTTGAAGCAATATTTGTATTCTCCTGTCCATCAGACTCATAATAGCCCCGAAGAAAAAATTTCCTAAGCACCCTTTGTGGGTGAGGTGCACATACTTAGATGTGCACATTGTGGTTTCAGATCAGTGGGGGCAGCACAGTCTGTCCCTCTGTCCCCTAATCCCCATTTTAGGGCTGTGATGTCGGTGCCCGCTGAGCATACATCCTTTCTCATGTCAGTAAGCTCCCATTAGATGTAGTGGCTCTGGCTGGGACAAGAGTACTCTGTCCACCTCCACCACTGGCTTAGGAGGCTCACAGCAAAGCCACTTTTGGGTGTTCTCAGCAAGAGTTATGGCCTACCTAAGCAGAAGAGAGATGGCACCTATTCACAGTTTGTGCTGTTCACCCTGGCTACCTTTGCTGGGTAGATCATGGAAGCAAGGAAGAGTGCTGAAATTGGAGTTCAGAGATGAGGCTCCTTGATTTATATGTGATATGAAGATTATTTAAGGCATTGCTCTTAACCTCCCTAACGCTGTGACCCTTTAATACAGCTCCTCCTGTTGTGGTGACCACACCCCACCCCAACCATAAAACTATTTTTGTTGCTACTTCATAACTATAATTTTGATAACGTTATAAAGCATAATATAAATTTATGTTTTTCTATGGTCTCAGATGATCCCTGTGAAAGGGCTGTTTGACCCCCCTTCCCCAGGGGTGCCGACCCACAGGTTAAGAAATACTGATCTAAGGGTGTTTATTCGCTCGGAGACTCAGCTGCTTCGCCCAAAATTGAGAACTGAAATACTAGCCTCCCAGCACTGTTCTGAGAGGGAGATGGGAGCTAGGAGAGAAAGGTCTTTCAGAGACTCTTGACATTCAAAAAGCATAAGCCACTAAAAGCAATGGCTTTGAGTGCCTGGGCCACATGTCATTATTGAATATAACATTTCTTGTTCTTTCTTTTACTAGAAATTAGATACTAAGTACAGTTCAAATGACTAGGCTCTGTAATTACTTTAAATAACTACATACTGTATTCTTGGGTTGAGGTACCTCAATTACCTGGACCATTTACACTAGAAAATAATACACTGAGTACCGTTAAGCGCCTTTATTTCTTTTGACATATGACTGAGGACAAATTTATTATTGGCAGGGGGGATATTATGCATGCTAATCTGTTTCTTTAAATGTATTTTCATATCATTTTCTTATAACATTGTGCAAACTTTTACCACAACTTAACAAGCATTGGGTTTTTAACTATATAGTTTAAGATATTTTAAAAGTGCCTACCCTTGAGTTTTCAACCAAAAGATCTCAGACATCACCCAAGCCAGTGAGTGTCTCCAGTGTGCAGTGCTTATATTAAGGCACTTATTGGGTCACATCACACGGGCAATCATTTACAAAGAAGCATAAATGGTTTCTCCCAGTCTCCCATCGAGAGGTGAGCCACACACAGACGGAATCTGTAGCAATCCCTCATGGCTGGAGGAGAACAAGCTGATGATAATTGTATGTTGGAATAATCTCTTATTATTTTGCTTGGCACTAATAATCACCTTATAGTGTTTTGAAATAAAACTTAAATTCAAGTTTGCTCTGGAGTGGTGGGTGTTGGCTTGGAACCAAGGCTCTGTGAGACTCGGATGCTTTCCAGGAGGTTTGTCGCAGCAAGGCAGGATGCCTGTGAGGAGGTCCATTCTCAGAGCTTCTTGGTCTGATGTTTTGCAGGGGAAATTGGGTCCATAACCCAGAAAAGTGATTCCAGATAAGATATTCCCCCATCAAAGCAGGCGGATATAGGCAGCCAGGTGCGGACAGCATACAAACCACCCTGGTTGAGCCAGATGTAATCCCTGGGCTGTGTAAACAGTGGTTGAAAACCGAGCCTGGTTATTGCTGCAGTGGGAGAAGCTGCTTTCAAAGAAGAGCCGCTATACTTCTTCTGAGCCGGGAAGCAGACGGAGATAAGGGAAGGTTGGCCTGGAGGCTGCGCAGTAGGAGCCATTTCTTGCAGTCTCAGAGCAGGTTGTTAGGAGGCCACTGCTCCGCAGAAGGCTGAGGCGAGTAGGAGGACTGAGGTGGTTCGGGGGCACAGTTGAAGGAGACTTTGAAATCATGAAGAAGAGATGCTTGATATGATTCAGAGGGAGAGAAGGCTGGCGGCCAAGCACTGAGAACTGGGAGGAGAGAAAGTGGGAAAGGGCAGAAGGAGAGCATCTCTTTCTGGGTCAGGAACCTCTGAGGTTCCACTCTGAGCAGGTGCTGGGAACAGAGGCAGTTTGTGGAGAGTTTGGGACAGTGCCTCCTCCGTCTGCCAATCACCCATCTCTGCCTACAGTCCCCAGGTCCGCCCCTCCCCTCACAAGTGTAATCCTCTTTCATCATTGCTACTGCAGCAGCTCCAAGCCCCAGACTCCAATTTCAGCTGGCTGGACATTTTTCAGAATCTCTTAAGTAGAGAGTCTCTTATTCCCAGGGTGTCTCTCTCCAGTACCTCACCTTTCCAGCTGCGAGCAATTGATCTTTCAGTGAGTCCCATATAACTGCTCCTATTAGAAACACTCCCATGGTGCCCAGCACGTCCAGCAGATTTTCATTGTGGCATTCAAAGCCTGTCATAAACTGTTCTTCATGGACCTTCTGTGTTCAGGTTTTTAGCTACATCACCCTGCCCTGCATCCTATTCCTTTTGGGCTCTTCTCCTCAGGTGTGGTGCTGCATGAACAAGCCTCAGTGGCCACACTTCCATTCCAACTTGCCTATTTGGAAAACCCGGCCTATGCCTCATCATCCGGTCCCAGTGCCTCTATATACGCTGAAGTGGTTGTGTTGATGAGATGAAAATCTAGGCATAAACTCTGGGCCACAGAGTGCAGACAGCTTTTTTGAGAGCCTGGAACAGAAAGGAAATGAACATAGGCCACCTACAGTGTGCTGTAGGGCTCAGGGCTGACTGTTTACAGATAGTTTAAGGATTCTAAGAAGTAGGGTGCAGTGGTGGGGGTGGGGCTGTGACTTGCCTGGGGTCACCCAGCCAGCTAGAAGGGGTCCACTGCAGGAACTTGCCTCTTGTGGACTCTGGAGCCCATAGCTGTTAGCCAATGGCTGCAGCAGTCCTGAAATTATAGCATGGAAACCTCTTTCGTAGAATGGTGTCTTTCCTCTGTAGAGTGGAGGCAAACCATGTGAGGGCCTAGGGAGCCATTGGAGACAGACATGTTTTTAGCAAATCAGATTCCTCTTTGGAGGATGAGCTGTCACACCTGCTGCTTAGGAGGAACCCCTTCATGGGGGGTCTTCATACCCATATCCCTCTCTCTTTTGGCTGGATGGTTCTTACCTCTTCTTCAGATATCTGATTTTTGATCTCCTCGAGAGCTCTGCCTGTCACCATGGTTCTTGCTTCAGCAGGAGCCATAAAGCTAGACTAGAAAGAGCTGTCTGTTTCTGCATGACGGGGGTAGGGGGGTAGGGGAGGGGTCGTTACAGCCTGAGAAGCGCTTGCAGCTATTGATCTTCATTTCACTGTTGTATCTTCGGCCATCACCAGGCCTGGCATGTGACTGCCAGTAATCTTTGTCCACTCGAGAAAGGAGTCACAGTAAACGTTCAATGCCTTCTGGCCGAATAAATGAATCTGACAGTGGTTGTGTGCTCAACCCCTGTTGCTAGGGGCCCTTGAGAGAACTTGTGGAGAATCCACCCTGAGGCTTCGCAATCAAGAAGGCCTGTGTCCTGTTGAAGAGGCCTTACAGGAAGGGGAAGCAAGGAAGGGTTGGGTACCAAAAGGGAGCTGTGGGGAAAAGAAGGCTAGTTCTAGGCTCTTGTCCCAACTCTGACATCCATGGACATTTCAGCTTTAGTCTCCTCATTTGGAAAATGGCCCTTAAATCTCCGCTAATGTCACTGTAGTTCATGACCAGGCTGGAAGGATGTGGTAAAAATTGGCTTCAGCTGAGGGATGGGGTGAGAGGCAAGTCCTAATTTTTCTAAAGTACCCTGCATGCAATTTGGAATACATTATTCTCCCTTTCTGAACTTCTGTTAGCCTATGTTAAAATAGGGGGCTTGAGTGAGTATCCTTTGAGACACCTATAGCAAATATATCAGACTTCAAGGCAAACTAGAGGCCCCGTTATGGGGGTCACTGCTTCTCAAGTGTCCCGGAACCTAGGTTGTGAGGACTCTGTCTTTTGTGCTTGTCTAATACTCCGTCTCTAGTACCCACCTGAGATGTGGCAGCTCTCTGTATCTCTTCACAGTGGTCTTTTAGCTTCTTTTGAGACAGTGTCCAGCTGTATTGTCTAGGCTGGTTTACAACTCCTGATCCTCTCACCTCAGCTACCCAAGTGCCAGGATGCCAGGCACCTGGCACCTCTCCTGCCTAGTTCCCTACTTTCATTCAGTACTACAGTCCACCTGAGAGTTAGGTATTCCTCACCTACTGAAAAGGAATGGCTACATTCTGAGGTTAGATGGCTTCTCCCTTGAGCAGACACATGGCTGCCTTGACATTCTCCGACTAACAGAATTCAACTCCCTCCAGAAACCATCCCTTAGAATGTACGGGTGATCACATCACGGCTGACGTTGGGAGGGTTTCAAAGCCATCTTTCAGCATTCACTCGTTAATGTTTGTCAGATGGTCTGGGGCGCATTCAGTGCCTTCACAAAACGGTGAGTGCAGAATCAACAAAGCACGGGGGGAGGGGGCAGGGGATGATGGGGACTTTGGTATAAAACTGAACCTCTGCCAACCTGCACACACCGGGTTCCTGAGAGAAGGCCACCCTGGATCACGGCAGGAATGCTCGTCAAGGGAGGCGGTGATCATCAGTGCCAGATATTTGGCTCCCATGTTTGTCAGTGATTCATGAAGTGATTATCAACATTCGGAACCACTTCATGAATCAAACCAGGAGCTAGGGAAAGATGTGACTGCACTGTTCTTATTTCCATAGAAATAAGAGCTGATCCACCGGCAGGGAAAAGAGTTGTTGTGCCTTAGACGTTACACCCTTGCCTCCTGCCACCTCCTTTTCCTGACATGCTCATTTCTGGCCTCCTTGTTCTTCATCGGCTTTGCCCTGTTCTCCATTGTCCCTTGCTAAGGGCCTGCCTGCCACGCTAAGGATCTTGCAAATGTTGGGGTCACAGTTTTTTATCATTCAACTTGGAGGTGGTCATTTGAGGGGGTCGGGTGAGGGGGTCTGTTAAAGCCAAAATTCCACTGAAATCTTTCAAATTCATACTTTCAAATCCTGATCATGCACTACCAAACTGTGACTGCATTTGGAGATAGGACCTTTAAGAAAAAATTGAGGTAAACTAAGTTTAGGCATACACAGTCTAATATAATATGACTGGAATGTTATTCTTATAAGCAATGAAAACAGGAGGGAGAATATTTGAAGAGACAGCCATTCAAGAGTGGAACCGTTCAGACATGTTGGCTGCATCCTTCTGGATTCCAGGACTGGGGGGGTGGGGGGGGGAGACTTTCCATTGTTAAAAGGCATCCAATCTATGGTGGTGGTTGTGACAGCCCTCACAAACTAATTTTGGTTATCTGAATGTCTCCTGGGAATCATCTCTGTATCCAAACCTGCTGTTAAGGTCACCCTGGAAGGCCACCTCTATAAGAGGTCACCAAGTTCTTTCTGTCAGAGGCCTCTCACCTATTTTTCCCAGCGTGGCTGAACTGGGTCCTTCCTGATTCCGACTCTCAGCAGAAGCAAGCCCATTGGAAGAGCCAGGGCCACAAAGAGCTTCTTTACTCATGGACAACTTTCTTCATGGTCTCTCTGGTTCTCCGTGAAAGTAGACAGATCCCAAGCATGCAAGGTTTTTTTTTTTAAAATTCCATCCCATGCAGCCCTTTGAAAGACACAGAGGACAAAACTAATGTACCAAGGTTAATGGTTGACTTACTGCTGTGGGCTGCTGGACCATTTCTGTTGGGCTCGTCTGAAGGGTATAGGCACAATGTGTCTAGGATTGTCCCAGCAAAAGGCCAACAAAAAATGGGCCTTAACCCACTGCTCCTACCCCTTTTGATTATCCCAGCAAAAGGCCAACAAAAAATGGGCCTTAACCTACTGCTCCCACCCCTTTATTGCCTGGGGGTCTCACTTAAACTATCACCTCTCCTCCACTCTGACTTGTCTGTTAATGGGGGCCAAGTTCACTGCAGCAGCTGGCAAATTTCTCAGGCAGAGAGATAGAGAAAGTTGTTGGCGTGCAGAGGATGCTCCTCAGTGACCCTGCCCCCTCCCAGTAAGGGTGGTACCAGTAGCACCATCTGTGACAAGCCTCTCCCTCCCTGACCTCCACTAGTGTTGTTCCGGAATGTTCTACACCACATCCATCCTAATACAAAGCTCTTTCCTCCCTTATCTCAGGCTCATTTTTCAGCTCCTTTCCAAAAGATCTTTGCTTCATTTACATTAGGCTTCTGCTTTCAGTGGAACACTTCAGTGGGGTCTCTTGAATACTCACCCCTGTCTGGGATGAAAGGCCGGGTCTTGCAGAAAGCAGGGCGGAAGGATTTCTCAGCCAAGCTTTCTTTTTGTTGAAAAGGCTTTATCTCACAGATCTCTGTGTCTGTTGCTACACGGAACCCCAGGTTCATCAGGTAGCCTAGCCGCAGGTGGAGTCATATTTCTGGAACATCAGCTTTTGTTTCTCAAATCGCTGATTTTGAACGTGGCTTCCTTCTGGGCTGTTCAGCCCCTTTCTGGGCTCTGTTCTGCGGGACCCGATAGGGGAGATTGTGATGTAGTCTTACAAAGGTTGTGCTTTCTGGAAGGTTCACTGAGCTTTGATGCGGCTTCCTAAATGTTCAGATTTGGGGTCTGTGAGAAACTACATCCCGTCCCCAGCAACCCTTCATGCCCAGTTTGTTTACTTTCCTCATCTGCAAAGAGGACAGGTCAGAAACAAAAGCCAAGCTACCGTGAAGGAGAAGCCCGGACAGGCGTTGTTTGCTGGCCACTGGAGAGTGAGGAAGACAGGCTGGCGGCTGAGAGCTTTCAGAGGTTGGGTTCAAAAACCAGAAAGCAAGCAAACCAGACAAATCTAGGCACAAGCGTGTTGAACAGAATTGATAGAGTTCTTATTAGACTTGATCTGGGTTTCCTCCAAGTGACAGCTGGAGTCAAGAGCCTCAGAACAGCTGGTTTACTTGAGGGGTGATCATAGAAAGCAGGGTGGGGGAGCAGAGAAAAGGAGATGGGGACAGTAAGAAGCCCGATACAAATGTCTTGGTGAGTTTGGTAATCATTGGGCATGGCTCTCAGTCCTATGGAGGATCTTATAAAGACCAAGGCAGAGCTACAGAGATTGCTCTGTGGGTTAAGTCCTTGCTGGAGCAAGCGTGAAGACCTGGCTACAGATCCCCAGAATCCGTGTGAAGGAACCAGTGCACGGTGTATGCACCTGTAACTCCATTCCAGCTGCTGGGCGGAGTCAGGCAAGTCCCAGGCCTCATGGGCGTGGCTACCTGCAGTTTCCGGGGCTGGGGCTAGTGGGCGGAGTCAGGAAAGTCCCAGGCATCTCTGTGTAGACAAAATATGGGGAGTTTCAGGTTTAGTCAGACACTCTGTCTCAAAATGGTAAGGTGGAGACGCAGTTGAGGAAAGACATTGTGAAACCATCCTGTGGCCTTTACATGTGCCCAACATAGGAGAGAACACCCCTTCATCCTCCCGCAATGTGTAGAACTCACATTGCTATTCCCCCTGCCCCCCTCTATGGCTTCCCATAAAATATGGAGGTGGTGGAACATTTATCCATCCACTCCTGTCTTTGGGAGCATTGATTCTTTGTGTCAAAGGCAACCCCGTAACTTCCCATGAAGCCCATTTGTAGGAGGACAAAGTGTCCTTGGTGAGAATTTTCCACACAGCTCAAATCAGAGGACCGAGGAGACAAGGCCACAGTCCCTTGAAAGCTTGTGCTGTAGATCTTGAATTTGAAGAATTAAGTTCTCTCCCTTCCCATTCGTTTCACGCCCACCTGAGTACCCACTGTGTGCCGGGGACTATGCTGAGAGACCCACTGTGTGCCAGGGACTATGCTGAGAGTTGGAGACTGAGTGGTAGGGTTTCCCATGCTTGCCTTCTGTGAGGCTCACACTCAGAGGTCGGAGGCATAACTCATATAATCACCAAGTCCCCAGAGTCGCAACTTCCTCCCGGAAGGGCGGAGCCAAGCCAGCTGAGGTCAGACCCGAGGGGCCTTTTGTCGTCTCCACACTCACATGGGCCTCCTAGAGATGGTTCCTCAAGAAGGGTTCCTTTGTCTCTGTGTGTGGAGAGCCACAGAGCCCTTTGTGGACCTCGCCCCAAGATGGCACCTGGCATGCAGCCAGAGCTGCCTCCGTGGAGGTAAACAAGTCCTTATTTGGAAGACGCCCGCTGCTTGCATTAGCTCCGCCTCTACGAGCCTATCAGCGTGTGAGACGTGGCTTAGTGTGATTGGCTGTTTGGATGGTATAAATGAGCGTGACGGGAGTGGCTTGGGTGATTCTCCTGGAAACAAAGCCTGAATGAACCGCTTGAGAGAAGAACTGGTGTTCGCGTCTTTCTTGCTGGTCGAGCGAGGCGCGACATCTGTGTGTGTGGGAAGAAGAGTGTACAGAGGGACAAGAAGGGGCAGTAAGGTTGTCTGTTCACCCTGAGCTAATATTTGCACACTGGCAATCTGTTCTCTAGCAAACAGACAACAAGCCCGCGGCTTACCTAAGACGGAGGGTACCTAAGAAGTGGGACTTGCTGAAGGTCAGGGTATATGTCCTACAGGTCCTGAGGGTCTGGCAAGCCAAGAATGGAGACAAGTGGGGAGAGCCAGACCCAGATTTGGTCTGAGGAAGAGGTGGGCAGGTTAGTAAGGGGAATAGAGCTTATCTGCTCTATCCCCTGAGCCATGCCTGGTTTCTCTGCCTCCCTCCCTTGCAGTGCTAATGATTAAGCTCAGAGCCCTGAAGGTGCTAGGTAAGCAGCCTATCCCTGAGCTATGCCCCCATCCCTTCATCTTGTGAGGGAAAGTCTCACAGCATAGCCCAGGTTACCTCAAACTCGTGATCCTCCCGCCTCAGTCTTCTGAGTGTTGGGATTAAAAATGTGTCACCGTGGGCTGTGCTACATCTTCCAGAGCCTGGCAGTGCTCTTGTCTGGACCGGCACCATCTCTAACCACCTTGACTATCTCTGATTCTCAGCCAGGACAAGTGGTGGGTGCTGGAGAAGGGTGCCAGGGGTCGGGTATGCCTTGGCTCCATCACCCAAAGCAGTCTCTGGCCTCCAGTTTCTCCTCCTTTCCATATCTCTGTTCACAATCAACCTCCTCCACAGAGAGGCCCTCCTGACATCCTAACTAAAGTTGGACCCCAGTGCACCAGCCTGTACCTTGACTCATTACTCTCCAAAGCCATTGTTATTATGGCATCAAGTGTCTATGTGTGCTCATTATGTTTATGTGTCATGCTAGTCCCATGACAACAGAGATTTTACTATTTTTTTCCACTGCTATACCACTCAGTTAAAAAAAAGCAACTCTAGGTACATAGTAGGCCTTCAACAAATACTTGCTGAATAAATGAATAGAATACATTTATCCAGAATTAGCTTATTCCCCTGAGAATGGATGGATTATCCCAGTGCAAGGCCCAAAGCCCATCCTGTGAGAAAGAGTAAGATGGATCCCCCATTTGCTTTTGTTTGAAACAGAAGAGGCTGGTGCAGCGCACGCCTCAAGCGTTCGTCTGATCAGCTGGACATACTACACCAGCGTGGCTAAGGTAATATTCTATTGGATTTCACCCTGCATTTTGAAAGCAAAACAATTCACATTTGAAAAAAAAAAAATCTCATTACCAGCGTCTTCCCTCCAAAATCCATTAACAGCCTGAGTGTTTCTGGCAACCGAGATCACCTCGGATTACAGCATGAAATGCTGCTCTGGGAGAACTGTATGTTTGAAGATGCTTGTACCGTTCAATTGTCAAATATTCACACGGTTACAATTCTCAAAGAGAGAGCACAATGTAGGGAAATGGGCAACACAATAAAAGCTCTGGGGTGTATTGAAAGAAGGCGGCCAGAGGAGTCCTTGCTGACATACCTAATCCCAGGGATGGGAAATTAAAAACCATGCCAGAATACCAATGCCAATGCCTCCCACTGGGGATGCCTTGCTTTTTTTTTTTTTTTTTTTTTTGTTTTGTTTTGTTTTGTTTGTTTAGAGCGAGAACTTGCAGGTTTCATCTTGCATGGCAGTGTCAGGCTGCTTCTCTCTGCCTCCCAATGCCCTTTACCATTTTGTCATCCCATATGCAGAAACTTCCTGCTCTTCCCCCCCCGCCCCCCACTCCAGGCCATTCATGAATCCTAACTCCACACTGCCATCCTTGTCTTGGTGAACTGGCGTGACGTCATGGATTGTTAAAACTGATGTGGCTCTGGAAGCTGCAGTCTGGACAGTAGGTCTCAGTTTCAGTCCTGGCTGGGAGGAGCTCTGTAAGGATATATGAAGAACAAACGCGAAAACAAAGGTTGGAGGTCTGCAGCACCATGGATTTGAAGAACTGTGCCATACACTTTCTTTCAGAGCTTCTAAGTAGACTCTGGTGTGTTGAAACACCTCTGCAAGCTGGCTGCACTTACTTAACCCAGCATGCTCCAAAATGTAATCTCTCCTGCCTTTAGTCTGACCATATGAGCCATAGAAATGGTCTGGAAAACTAGTGTGCCAGTTGGAATCTCACCACTTCAATAGACAGGAAACAAAGGACAGGGGTGTCTGTCCTTTCACCTTTCACTTCAGCTCAAACTGTCTGAGCTGGCTGGCAAATAGTGGCGCCCACAGGAAATGGACACTAGAGACCATGATATCCAGTTCTGGGCTCCTCTGGGCCCTCTCTCAATTCACTTCAAATTCTTCCCATGATGCTTCATGTTTTCCTCTCCTTTTGCATGTATGGATGGGTGCTATATTTGGGTGTCAAGAGTATCCTTGTGAGCAGCATGCACATAGTATTTATTTCCTTATTTGCAATACTGGGGATTGAACCTGGGACATCCTGCGTGCAAGGCAAATGCTTACCTCTCAGCTATAGCTGCACAGGATTGAATGATGCAGTATCTGTGATTTTTAAAAATAATTTTTCTTTTCCTCCATCCTTTCCTCCCTTCCTCCGTCCCTCCTTCCCTCCCTCCTTTTTTTTTTCTTTCATCCTTTGAGACAGCCTTAATTATGTAGCTAAGGCTGACCTTAAACTCATGATCCTCTTGCACCAGATTCCAAAGTCCTGGAATTACAGGCATGAACCGCCACTCCTGGCTATTCTCAATATTTTCTACACTTCTCTCACTTCTTTGAATCTTCTCTGTCTCATTCCAGGTCATCCTTTGGCTCTGAGCATGATAAATGGCCCTCAAGTGCCACTTCAGTTGTGTCACTCCCTTGGTGAGGACCTAAACTAATTCCTTTCTGTCTCTCAGAGCAGGTTTAGTCCATGGGGCTGTGAGCACTGTGACAGGGGCTCCATGCTGAGCTCATTCACTCTGTCGAACGGAAACCCTGATCACAGTAGGTGTGCAGGTGAGTCCCAATTCAGGCCCAGAGCTTTTAAATCCTGTAAGACATCCTTGGCTTTTAAACTCTTCATGACTCAACAGAGTCTGAACCTCGCCTCCAAGTCAGGTAGAATAGCCCTGCCCTGATGGGCTTTGTACGTCATGGCCTCCATTTCTTTCCTTGTTGCCGTCCATATACTGATTTGCTAGCAGAGAGAGCAGGTGTTTAACCCTGACCCCTGACCTCTTCCTTCCCTCTCGACCTCCTTTCATTTCTCCTTCCTTTCCCCTCCTCCTTCCTCTCCGCCTCTTCCTAGTTCCCTCATTTGCCTTTTCCCACCCCTAGCCTTCATTAGGCATTTATCAGGTCCTATGGCGAGACATAGGAATCCTAGTTAATGCTTGACTTTGGAGACCGCATGGTCCAGTGTAGACTACAGATAGAAAAGTTGATATTTATAACACGGTGTGAGTTTTGCCAGATTGGGTGCCTGCATGAACTTCCGGGGTCACACACAGGAAGCTAGCTTATATGGAATCAGGAAAGGCTTGTAGAAGGAGATATGCTAAGGCAGGTGAGAGCTCACTGGTGTACAAGGGAAAGAGAGTCCGAGACAGTGAGAGCTTCAGTGGAGAGAATTACATAGTCTCAATTCTCAGATGCTGGGAAATCTCATAAATCTCACTTGGAGTTAGACATCAGACCTAGGGCCAGCTCTGTAATTGATCTACTGTTTTTGCAAGAATTCTTTAGTCTCTATGCACCAATTACAGAATCAAGTATTCTCTCTCTCTCTCTCTCTCTCTCTCTCTCTCTCTCTCTCTCTCTCTCTCTCTCTCTCTCCCCGTGTCATTGTGTGTGTATGTGTGTATGTTTAGATGTGTGTGCATACATGTATACATGCACACCCATGGAGACCAACCATGGATGCCTTCCTCGATCACTTCTCACCTTATCCGCAGAGGTAGGCTCTCTTCCTGTGAAGTCAGAGCTCACTGCCCTGCTAGTCTAGCTAGCCAGCATGCTCCACAGATCTCTGCTATCCCTGCCTCTGGGCCACTGAGATTCTAGGTGGCTGCCACTCCTTCCTGGCAGTTGCATGAGTGCTGGGATCAAACTCTGGCCCCCACATTCTCTTGGGAAGCACATTCGCCACAGAGCCATCTTCTCAGTTCTGGAATGAGACTGTTCCCAGCACACGGCTGGGCACACTGTGGGTGCTTAATGAAGACATGTTGGTCAGGAATATGGATAGCTACCTCGCAACATTTCCTGTTGAAACTAATCAGTGATGAATTTGCTGTCATGTGGGAGTACCCTATTTTTTTTTTTAATTTCCCTTAAGAGAGACACAGAGAGGACACAGACTTGAAAACTTTTCTCCCAAGAAAATTCCCTAATGTCCATTAGCTAAACTTTGTTGTCCTTTGACTTCAGACTTGATCTTTCTATTTAAATACAGATAATAAGCTAAGTGAAGTCTCTTCCCACCTCCTCTAACCCCAGATTTTTTCTGAGTAGAAAGTTCATTTAGCAGCAGAAGAGCTGGCAATAATCCTTTTTAAAATTGTCAGGAGATCAGATTTTTGCTAAATCTGACTTTTTCCCTTTCATTCTTCTGACCTTTTGTCCTGCATTAAAATGAAATCTTTGTGTGCCACTGTCCTCTGTCCCTGGCTGGTGACTGCTCCCGCTGCAATCATTTTCCTCTCTAATGAGTGGCTCCAGTGAGCTTTGCTGATGTCATTGTCGTCGAAGTGGAACCATGGTGTCGATGTTCCTTTTGTCTCAGCAGAAAGTGTGAGAGTTGGCCCTGATGGTAGGGGATGTGTGACTTGTTAGGTAGGTAAACAATGGTGTCAGTTGCTTCCCTTGTTATGTTATATTCTGTACCACACAGTTGTTGCATTTGCTTTAGAAATCAGAGTTTAGCTGAGCCAAGGCAAGAAGGTCACAAGGTCAATGCCAGCCCAGCCTACATCTCAAGATATTCTCTGTCTCTCTGTCTCTCTCTTTCTCTGTCTCTCTCTGTGTCTCTCTCTGTGTCTCTCTGTCTCTCTGTCTCTCTGTCTCTCTCTCCACTTTACCCAAACATAAGGGGCATGAAATACTAGTAGCTATAATACTCAGGGGACATTTTCTAAAGTAACACAGGAAGGAAGTATAGCACGAACCACTTGGCTACATAATAATTTCAGGTAGCACACAACTTAAAGAGTTGTCTTCATAATGCCAAAAGTCATCCCAGCCTCTCTCTCTCTCTTTTTAACTCTGCTATTAAAATCTATCACACAGAGGATTCAGCCTACGAAGATAGTGGACATTCTGTAAAGCCTACACAATGGAATCCAACAAATTCACTTATCAGGATAAGCAGAGTTTTTCACAGGAAGTAGCTGGTCTACCGTGTGCCTCTAGGAGACCCAGAGGAAGCAGAGACATGGATATCTTGATAAACAGCGTCTTCCACAGGCTTTTGCCTAAGCAATGTGTGCCTGAAGGTTCTACCACTTCCTCCGTGGGGAGAGATGAGAGTTTCTGAGTCCTGTTACAATAGTGATGATGCCTATTACTTGTAGCTTGGCTTTTACTTGTTTATATAAGTCAATACTAAACTATCATAATTCTTTCAACATTGTAGAGTCAGTCATTTCCTGTTACAGTGTTATGAGGAGGGTTATAAAATGTAGGCACGGTAGACGTTGCTCAGTATGTGTTCAGGTTACTTAACCTTTGATGGGAAAACTAAACCCACAGTCTATTTTGGGAATACCTTTAAATCCTTTGTGTAGGCCTTTAAAACCAACATAAGCCCATCCTTGCACCCTTCGTGGTAGAAAATGAGTGTGTTAAGAGTTTATTATTGAACAACGGTAGACACGACTGGCTAGATATTCAAACTGATTCCAGGAAAGTGTAAAACATCTATCTCTTCCTCCTTGGAGTCACAAGGAGATCCTGTGCTTTAGTTGTACGGAGTGGGTCAGAGCTTGGATACTCTGCTATTTACCAGCTGTATGACCTTGGCTAGTTCACTTCCCTTCTCTGGGCCCATAGTCTTCTTCACTAAAGTGCATTTATTATGTGACAGATGTTTCCTGGGGAGATGAAACACACACACACAGACACACACACACACAGACACACACACACACACACACAGACACACACAGACACACACACACACACACACACACACACACACACAGACTCATCCCAGAAAGGGATCTCCAAGTAGATCAAAGGAACCATTGCATAAAAGTTCAGCTTGATGAAGTAATGGATTTTTATTGGGCTAATGACAGGGTTTGCGTGAAGGGTTACTTACAACAGTAGGGATGAGCTCAAAAGAGCTGTGTCACAGGTAATGGCTCCCAAAGGCCAAATCCATAGGGTTATCTGCTTGCAGAGCCTATTTCCCTAGCTGGTGTCTATAATATGTGCTCACAGGGTGGTGGTGGGGAGGGTGGTGTCCTTTGTTAATCCTGCAAGTTCCAGTTTTGTGGAGTTTGTCTTATGGGCCAGGAATGTCTCAGTTTGGAGGGACTGTCTACACAGCACAGTGACACATAAGTCTGAAGAGTGTTATAAAGATTAAGTCGATCATAATTTGTAAAACACATGGAACACGCTTGCCATATGGCAAATGCTACATAGACATTCATTAAAAACAAATGAGTTCAGAAGTTCTTACACTTCAATGTGCATATGGAACACGTGGGGATCTCAGTTCAATTCTTAAATTTCAGTGTGCATATGGATCACAAGGAGATCTCCGGCAATTACAGACTCTGTTCTCATAGCTCCTGAGGTGTGGCCTGTGAGGGTTGAATTGCTACGATCCCAGCTGATGCCCGTGCTTCAGATTGGTGGTCATACTTTGGGTAGTAAGGAGTACCACAGCTGGAGCAGCTTGGCTCCTGGGACCGTGATTAGGGCCAGTGAGGGAGTAAAGCAGAAACAGACACATGCGCAATGAAGCTGGAGACGGGACTCTGTTACCACAGCACCGCTGCAACCTGGTGCCTCACTGTGTTTATTATGGACAGCACAGGAAGAGGCTAGTCTCGATAGGAGTCCTTATAGATGAGCACCCTGAGCTGGAAATATCTGGGAGGGGAAAGGTGCAGTTGCTAGTCTTTGCACACTGAACAATCATTTATAAACCCTCATGCTGTGACTCTGCAGAAACAGTTTAACGTTTCTTTTGAGCCGGGGCCAAATGGGTAATGGCTTTGTAAATTGTCCCAAGGGCCTGAGGTCTTGGAGTCCTGGACATGGCAGTACCCTTTGCAAAATATACATTTACCCAGGGCATCACTCACTCAGGGATTCCTCAGTCCACGTGGAAGGGGTCTGTATCCTCTGACAGAATGGCCATGGAATAACTCAGGTGTAACTCACCTGCTGTCTTTCCTTGATCACTATGGAAAGGGTGAGCATCCTCTGGCCGGGTGGCAGTGGGAATAACAGGTGTGGCTCACCTGCTCTGCTACATATGGGCAAACTTCAGAGCAGTTGTGGGTATTTGAAGGCAAACTCTTGCCAGCCTCACTTTGGAGTGGCTAAAAGCAAACATAGGCTTGAATACTCACTTTTGTCCCTCTCCTTGAGTGCATCAAATCTCTCACTTGTTACTCTGGGATGCAGCCACTTACAATCAACTGTGGCCTTCAGTGCGAGGTCACCAGCCCTCTGAATAAGAGAAGGGTGAGGAGTGAAGAGTGGGTCCTCAGACCTCGTGTCTGGAGCATCTAGAGACCAGGCAACTGCCCACTCCACCAACAGAGGCTGCCCACAGAAGGTTGCTGAGAGAATTCCTAGGCCAAATTGTTTTATCTCATCTTTAACTTGAGTCCTCTCCACAAAGCTCCTATTAAAATGCCCGCTTTTGTCATTTCCAGGCTTAAGGGAGCGAATGGAGGAAAGATGAGACCATCCATCTTTACAGTGAGTAACATACTTTACCCTACATGCCAACCATAGAACATTCTGCTGCTTGCCTGAGAGAGAGAGAGAGAGAGAGAGAGAGAGAGAGAGAGAGAGAGAGAGAGAGAGAGAGAGAGAGAGAGTGTGTGTGTGTGTGAATGCCTGATCTATAACTAGATTAAATTTGTTACCTACCAAGTATGAAAGTTTCTTTATTGTCTCTTGATACGTTGTATCTGTGTACAGTGTCTGAAAATGCTTTCAGGGAAACTAGCAGTCTGGGCTACACCAAAGGCCCAATTTACTGAGCAAACAGGAAGGTCTGGGGGTAACCAAGAGCATCTGTGGAGTGGTCCTGTTTGTTGCTTTCTATCACACTTGCCAGCTTAGGATTAAGGCACTTACCCATTCGTTCGTAGCTACTTTGGCCTTGGGTAGGTGATGATGTCAGCTGGTAAGTTATAAAGACCAGATTTTAACAGTTTTATGATCTGACCAACCGAATGTCCACACTCAAGGACACTGCGGTGAACTTACTAGAAAATTAGATTTTTCCAAGAAGACTGCATTAAAAACAGGAGGTACTTGACACAATCACAGATAGCATTAAAAATAAACCATTTGCCAAAAAAATTTTAAAGAAAAGTTCAACATACTTGGGCATCTTTTGTTGATGATGCTGGCCTGTGTTAATTATGACTAAATAACCCTTTTGCACGTGATTTAACCCCCCCCATCTCTCCTGTAAAAATGTTATATCTTTGCTTTTTAATTGACAAGTAATTATTATACAGATAAGTGCATAGATTTTCTTCAAGAGCCCAGCTTAATGAGTTTTCACAAATGTGTACGACCACGTAACTCACATCCCTACCAAGACAGGGCCTTTTCATCTGCCCAGATATTCCTTTTGCTCTTTCTCATCCTTCTTGACCCTGTTTCCCCACGCCCTCAAGAACACATTGCTTTGATTTATTTCAGCAGAAATTAATTTACCTTGTTCTAGCACGTCATGTAAATTGAATGGCACTGGGTGTCTTTGTATCTGGCTTTTTTTTCCTCAGCAAGGTGTCACTGGAGTTCACGGTTGCTCTTGCATGCATTCATAATTGAGCCTTTTTTTTTATTGGTGAATACCCTCTTCTATGATGCTAACTCCATTATGTGTCTGTTCACTTGTTGAAGGACAGTTGGGCTTTCCTAAATTTTTGTCTACCTTAAGTAAAGCTGTTACGAAGGTTCTGGGCCAAGTCTGACTGAATGAATAGGCTTTCATCTCTCTTGGCTAAGTACAGAGCTTGCTGAGTCACACCACCTACAAAAGCCCAGCTTTATGGGAACATGTTAGACCTCTGTAGTGGCTTTGCCATTCTGTACTCCTGACACTAATCTATGAAAGCACCCACTGGTCTACATGGCAACTCACATCGTTGTTCTGTTAAGTGGCAAGCATTCGTGTGTGTGTGTGTGTGTTGATCATAACTCATTTTTATTTTGATATTGCTCCCATGATTAATGCTATTGCTCCCTCCTTTCTATGCATTATAGCCATTCACAGATATTCAACTTCTGTTTATCTTTGTTCTCAATTTAAAACCTAAGGACATCCAGATGTGGTGGAACACATATGAAATACCAACACTTCAGAGATGGAGGTGGGACAGCTTAGAGTTCATGGCCAGCCTTGGTTACATAGTCTGAGATCTAGTCTGAAAAGAAAAAAAAAATTGGGCCCTTTCTGGGGTTGAGGGTTGAGAAGTTATTTACATATTTTAGATCCAAGAACTTGTCAGATGTATGTTTTATGAACATTTTTACTTAGTTATAATTATATAATAATTATGTAATTTGTAATATAATCATATGATAATTATAAAATTAATAATTGTATAGTTAATAAATATTTAACTATATAGTCTTACCCATTCTTCAAAATGATACGTGCATGCATACATGCAATACCTTATTTTGTTGATAATTTCATTCATGGATTTACATTCTGATCACTCTCTTTCTTTCATATCTACTTTCTGTCTCTATTATTCTCTCCCCACCTCTATTAGTTTTCCCAGGTTTGTGATTTTTCTGTTTTTGGTTTTGATCATTTTAGTTTAATCAGGGCCATCTGTGTGACCATTAGATTGGCAATATTCACTGGATGTTGGTGGGGTCACTGGTTGGCACTCGACAGGAGGCAATGATTTCCTTGCTCTCTGAAGCTATAAGTCATAGCATTTATAAAGAGATTTTAAATTTTGATAAAGTCTAACTTATCAGAATTTCCCCCTATAATTAATGTTTTTCTCATTCTGAAGAAATCTATGTCTACCTCAAAGGTTGCAAAGATATTCTCCTGTGATTTACTCTGGCAGTTTTATTGGTGGTTTATGCTAATATATGATTCATGCTGAATTAATTTTTTGTATGATGTGAGGCATTTTCCTTCATTGTAGACATTTATCTGTTCTATCTCATATCTAATCTATCTATCTATATATGTATGTATGTATCTATCTATCAATCTATATCCGTCTCTATTTATCTAGGTATAGGTAGATATATAGATATGGATATATATCTTCTAACCCAATACAAACCAAATAATAAAACAACTATTGTTTTCCCCAATTGAGTTGGTTAAGTTCTGTCTTAGGGCTTTTTTTTCTATTGCTGTAATTAAACAGCATGGCCAAAAACAAGTTGGAAAGGAAAGGGTTATTTTGTTTCACAGTTCATCATTGGAGGAAGTCAGGGTAGACACTCATGGCTGGAGCCTGGAGGCAGGGGCGAGGGCTGATCCAGAGGCTGTGGAGGGGTGCTGCTTACTAGTCTGTACTTCATAGCTGGCTCACCCTGCATTCTTACCGAACCCAGAACCACCAGCCCAGGGTGGCACCACCCACAGTGGGCTAGGCCCTCCCTCATCAATCATTGATGAAGAACATTCCTACAGCCTTGCCAGATCTTGTGGAGGATATTTCCTAATGCAGGTTCTCTCCTCTCAGATGACTATAGCTCATGCCAAGTTGACATTTAAAAAATTGATGACATGAGAGAAAGTCTGTATTGGAGGTCTCCATCTGGTCCCTGCTCTCAGAGATTGAGAAAACCAGAGGAAGGCCAGAGGAAAGATTGGAGGAGTTAGAGAAGATGGGGGACACCAGGAGATTATGGCCCAGGGCTCATATGGACTCACAGGTACGGAAGAGCAAATTCAGCACCTGTATGGGTCTGGACCAGGTCTCCAGCATATATGCTATGGCTGGTAGATTGGTGTTTTTGTGGGACTCCTAGCAATGGGAATAGGGGTATCTCTAACTGCCTGCTCTTGGGACCCCTCCTCCTACTGGGTTGCCTTGTCTAGCCTAGATATGTGCGGGCTTTCACCTTATTTTACTGTGTCTTGTTTGGTCCTGTTTGGCTGTTGTGTTTTGGAGGTCTATCTTTTCTGAAGAGGAAATGACAGGGGAGTGGATCTGGGGGAGAGGGGAAGTGTGTGTGTGAAGGAGCTGGAAGGGAAACTGTGGTCAGAATATATTGTATGAGAGAAAAAGTCATTTTTAATTACAAATAAAAAACCCACAAACAAACAAACAAACGAACAAACAAACAAACAAAAAACCTAGCCAGCACAGATCCCTTACTGGAAATCAATTGGTTACCTAAGTATTGCCCTTCCTGGATTTTCTTCTACTGGCCCTTGTGTCTTTTCTTAAGAATATTGTTGTTTTGGTATCATAAATCTATGTTAAGTTTTGAAATCTGACAATAAAAATCCATATTATCTTACTCTTTTTCAAGATTGTTTGGGTTTTCTAGATCCTCTGAATTTCTATTTCATTGAAAAACCATCTTACCTGTTTTTTAAATAGAATCTAAGATTGGATGCTTTTTTTTTTTTTTAAATAGGTTTAACTTAAACCCAGGGACATGCATGGATCTTAAAGGCATATTTCAATCAACCTTAACAGCTATAACCACATAGAGTGCACGCCTATCAAGGTATTTCAATAACTCCTGAGAGCTTCATTGTATCTCTTCCTTAACTCCTTAGAGTTAACTCCACAGAAATAAGTAATGTTACCATTCCTATCCTCGAAGATTAGTTTCCCCTGTTCCAAAAATCCCTGCAAAATGGAACCAAACAGTGTGAAGCCTTGTGTGAAAGGCTCCTTCCCTTTCTATAACTGAGTACTGGCCCATTTTTATGAAAAGTCACAGTTGTGGTTCATTCTATTTGTGGAGTTCCCCAGGTTGTGACTAGTTTCTGGCTGTTATGAATACAGTTATTCTGTGTGTGTGTATGTGTGTGTGTGTGTGTGTGTGTGTGTGTGTGTGTGTGTGTGTGTGTATGTGTATGTGTGTGTGTGTCTGTCTGTCCTTTCATTTTTTACAGATGAATATGCTAGAGTGATATTGCTGGGCTAAAGGCTAAACTTGGGTTAAGCTTTGAAGCTACTAAAACTCTTTGCAGAGTTTTAACAACGCCTGTTTCTTCTAGGTAGCCTAGAACTCACCCCTCTTTGACATCTCCCAATAATGCCATCATATTATGAATCCATAAAGGGATTCATGAGAGCAAAGTTCTCATGATCTAACCACATCTGGGCATGCCATCACTGACGTGCTCAGAGGTTCGCTTCACTCATCTCCTAGATTTTTCGTAATCTGATCAAGTTGACAATCAAAACTAGCTGTCCATCCTATTCACCTCTGCCCTGCTGCACTTCTTCTCCCTATTCCCAACCCTCCCACTTTTCCTTCCTATACCCCCAATAGTCTCCCTTTTATTTTCATATCTTCTTCCCCTACCCTAGATTCTACATACTAGAAATAATATTTGGTGTTTGTCTTTGTAAGTCTGGCTTGATTCTCTTAACATGATGCTATCTATAGTTTGATCCTTTCTCCCACAAATGGCATGTTTTCGTGGCTGACTGTGACTCCACTATGGATGTATACTGAGTTTTACTTATTGATTCTTCCACTGATGAGCTCCCACACTGGTTAAGTAACTGTGCTATTGTGAATAGCACCATGGCAGACAGAGGTATGCATGTGTCTTTGTAGTAAGATGACTTGGCTTTTTTTTTTTTTAATATACTCAGGAATGGTCACAACTTCAGAGGTTGGTTGGTTTTGTTTGTTTGTTTTGCTTTGTTTTGTTTTTATAATGGCCGTGGATTTCTATAGTACATCCTTTTGTCCTAGCTACTCAAGCTTATAGGGATGAGCCACAGGCCTGACTTTCCTAAAAAAGCTTATCTAGGCCAACTATACAGAAACAGCCTCATGGTTTCCTTCTGAGCAGCTTTATAGTGGTAGCTTTTACATTTAGGGCTATGTGACTTGTGACATCAGTTTCCCTGAACCATGGGCCATTTGCTTTACTTTTAAACTCCTTAGAGTTTCTACCACATACAACAATGTTATAGAGGCATTCTTAATTCTCTCTGTCATGTGCTAGACTAACATTTTCCTCACAGTGTGTGTGTGTGTATGTGTATGTGTGTATGTGTGTGTGTGTGTGTGTGTGTGTGCACGCGTGCACACACGTGCTTTATATTATCAATCTTGCTATCTGAAGATTTTTGCTTTCCCTTGCTTTCTGGAAGACAAGTCTAATGATATCGTGGTACTTAACAATGCTTCAGGCTAAAACTGTTAACTAGCACTTGTTAATTAGTTACAACCAGTACAAATCCAGAATCTCACCAGAATTTATATTCATCATTACCCTAATTGTAGGAATGATCATTATCACACTATTCAGATGAGCAGAGGGAGGGCTGCACTGGAGAAGTGATCCACAGAACATTTCTAAACCGTGTGTGAGGATTCCCCCGCAAAGCTCTATAAATAATTCTTCTTTTATTTTTAGATTCATTTTTATTATTTTTAAATGTGTCTGTGCATATGAGTGCAGTAGATCACGGAGTCCAGAAGAGGGTACTGGATCTCCTGGAGCTGGAGTCACAGATGGCTGCGTGACACTTGACGTGGGTGCTGGGGACTTACCTCCAATCCTTAGCAAGAGCAGTGCATGCTCCTAGCTGACTAGCCACTCTCCAGCCCTCTGTACATCCCATTTTATTCATAAAAACCCCAAACAACTTCTCAGGGCTCTAGGAGTGAAAAAGAAAGATTGCCCTTGACTGCTGAGCATCTCTTACCCTGTGGACACCTTTATTTGAACACATGGGCCAGGCCTAGTGATTTGCCTCTAACGTGGCAAACGTGGCAAACATGATGGGAGGTCACCTCCATCACTGGACTGCAGAAAGATTGTGGCCTGCCTTGGTGTGTTTACTTTCTCACTCTGAAGAAGACAGCTGCCGTATTATAAACTATTCCATGATACGGCCCATGTGGCAAGAGGGATGTCTCCAGCCAGAAATCAGACTGGAGGCCTGCCAGCAGGCATTAGAGTGAGCTTGGAAGCAGATCTGTCCTGTCCAGCCTTGCAATGACAGCAGATCCTGCCAATACCGGATTTCAGCCTTGTGAGACACCTTGATCCAAGCAAGTCATGGCTGTTTTCCCAGTCTCTGAGGATTGTGGGAAATAAATGATGCTGAGCTTCTGAGTTGGGGAGCAATTTGTTACTCATACTAATTGTACCTGGTACAACACTGATGGTAACAACAGTTCCCCCCACTTCTCATTCCTGGGGGGTGTTGACTCCTACATCAGCCTGACTCTTGCTCTTTTCTAGAGATTTCCTCTGGACTCCCACTTAGCCAGTAGTAGAAGGACTTTTCCACTGGGCACCTCTTCAGCTTCCCTTTTCTTTCTGATAAATAGTTCGCTGGGTGTGGCGAGAAGTATGTTTCTGTCTTAAGTGCTATTAGAGCAGAGAGTTCTAACGCCCAGAATCCCATGCCAAAAGCATTCGGAGCTTTAGAAAAGGCCATTTATATCACAGCACACCCTTTGTAAAAGCTCCCCAGCACTTCAAAGGGAGGCAGGGCTGCTCTGCCACACGAAGGGGGTTCCACTTTGCTCCCTGTGTGAGGAGTGCTATCTGTGCTCCTTTTCCTTTTCTTTCTCCTTTGCTTTCCCTGGCTGACTGTTGAGTCTCTTCCCTTGGGATCACTTGAGCCTTTTATCTCTTCTATAGGCTCTCAGTTTTCAGCCCCACCCTTCCCCCCTTTTATGTTAGGAATCTACAGACAGCAAACCAGAAGCCTGGAGCCTTCAGGGTACCCTCCTGGCCACCTGTGGGTGATGCACGTACTGTGGAGTTCCTGGGGTTGGTCGGCTGGGATGGTTTTACTTTATCTCCCTGAGAACAGGAGAAAGTTAAGGTCTGAGAACTAAAGAGAGACTCCTAAGGATAAAGCCTACACTTTTATCATATTTAAAAAAAATTTCACCTCAAAAATTTCCAAAAGACCCTCCTTTTCCCCAATTGGGGGAATCTCATATTGGGGTGAGACTCTTGAGGTGCTGTTTGCTGGCCTCTGGTGTCTTGTTATAGATCAGGTCAGGAGGAATTTCATTGTTTAAAAAGATGTTCAAACAAGATTCAAGCATGTATACCATCTCCTGGAAGGGGCTGGATGAATGTGGAACATCAATTGATCTACCCTCCAAGTCAGTACCCAAAGTCACAGACAGGCCAGCAGCTCTACAGATGTTGGGTGAAAATCAAAACCACAGAGCAAGCTTTACATATATGCATATGCTTAATATGTATTTGTACGCATGCTATGTACCTATGTACCGACATATGCGTGTGACTGCTCTAATTCAGCCTGCAAGCCAAGCTTAAACTCAGTGTCATCTTCCTGGTACCCACACCAAAGGCCATTAATTCTCTTGAAAAGCTGTCCATCTGGGAACAACATTGACACTCCTTCCTGGCCTCAGTTTGAGGCCCTTGGCTGGATCTTTAGTAGGATGCCATCCGACTTCAGCCGCTCATGGGAGCAGGGTCGATGCCTGCCTTGCTCATCAGTATGTCCCTCAGGCTTACGACAACGCTGAGCTCACAATGACCTCTCAACAGCTATTTGTTAAATGTTGAATACATAAACTATTGCGGAACATGTTGAATAAACAAGGATGAGCCTGGGGAGAGTTTTTCCAGAATTTACTCTACAATGTAGCGGAAGATCATGTTCATGCACATCATAGCACATTCTTAGGCAGACCCTCGGGAGAACAGACTTTCTTGTATCGGAATGGGAATAATTGCGTCTGTACTGAAAGAAATCACGTTGCTTTGGTTATATGGACGCAGGCTTCTGCTTTGTGTTGGCTTCTGGGAAAAACAAAACAAAATAAACTGTGTTTGATCATGTATGTTGTAGTTGTGTGACACGTAGTGGGCTGCTGTGACCCTTTGGGGGAGCGTGCTTGTTACCCCAGCATGGAGGAGGGGAGAAACAGGTGATCTCTGCTTACTCAATCAGGCTCTAGGCCAATGAGAGACCATGTCTCATAAAAACCAGAAAACAAGTGGACAGTGACCCAAGGAGCAACACGTGAGGCTGGCCTCTGGCCCCCACATACACACATCCATACATGCATGTGTGCACAGGTACCTACATGTGTGAATGTTCTTCTGGGAGCTCCGGATGCTCCTACTAGTGAGACTCCACCTCTCAAAGTTTCCAAGAGCTGCCCTAAATTGCACCACCACCTGCGGACCTGGCTTTCAATCCATGAGCTTGTGGGGATCTGACTTTACAGGTCCAAACCACAGCACTTAAAAATCTCCGAACTCTCTAGCCTTTGAATTTCCTATTGCGTCGTCCATGATTTGGCATGCTAGCCACCCTCCAAATTGTTTATGCTCCTTCCGAATGGCAGGGGCTTTTCGTACATTTCTTCTCACTGGCTCATCTCTTTTCACAATTGGTTTTCTACCCCTTCAATTTTCAGTCCTCCCTCTTAGCCTCTTACCTCCCCATGTATGGCTCCATCTCAAACATCTACTTTTAGTGTTCACATGATTGTTTCTTTTTTGTTTTGTTTTGTTTTTTGTTTTTTTTTGTTTTTCTTTTTTCCTTTTTGGCTTTTTGAGACAGGGTCTCTCTGCATAGCCTTAGCTGTCCTGGACTCACTTTGTAGACTAGGCTGGCCTCAAACTCACAGAGATGCAACTACTTCTGCCTCCATGAGTGCTGGGATTAGAGGTGTGTGTCACCCTGCCCAGCTATGATAGCCATACTCCTATGATTTAAAAGATTACTGATTCCAGAAAAATCCTGTCCCTGATTTTAGCTACCCTATTTCAACAATTCTTTCTTGCTAGAAAGAATTTAGGAAGTTTCAAATTGCTGTTAGCCAAAGTCAGTGGGGTTCTGGTTGAGCCCTTTCTGGAGGAACTGCATGTTTTTCCACCCCAGTGTCTGGGGCATGCCTTGCACCTGCTGCTAACATTTGTGCTTTCTCTATGGGAAAGGGGCCACAGCAATACAGCCTAGTGAACAATGCCTCCTGTTTTCCTTTTTCCTGTTAGTGCATTGACTAAAGCATCTCAAGGTAAAGAAGCTTGGGAGAAAGACACAGAGTTCTGTCGGTGGAATCTGTGGCTGGAGTGGCTTGCAGGGAGAGATTTCAAGCAATCAGTCATTGGAGGAAATGTGAGAAAGTCGAGGATGTCCTAGATCCTCACCACATCTGGAATTCTGCATCACCAGGTACTTCTTCCTGTTGGAATGGGTGTTATATCCAACTCCTCCTTCTTGGGGCTGGTGATACACACACACACATACACACACATACACACACATACACACACACACACACACACACACACACACACGCATCACATACAATTCAGCATAGTAGTGCATGGCTATACTTGTAATTCAAGCACTCAGGAAGTGGAGGCGGGAGACTAACAAAATTATTCTCTGCTACATTGTGAGTTTGACACCTGCTTGGGGTACGTGAGACTCCTGTCTCAAAACCACCGCCACCAACAAAGACAAAACCAAAAAAAAACAAAAAAACAAAATGGACTGGAGAGGTGGCTCAATGGTTACAAACATTTGATGCTCTTGCTTCCCGGTACCCACTTTGGGTGGCTCACAGCTGACTCTAACTCCAGTTCCAGGGAATCCAACAACCTCTTCTTGCCTCTTTGGGCACTTGTACTAGTGGGCACATCACCACCCGCCTTCCCCCGACATGTACATCACATAGCAAAACAATAAAGTCTTTAAAAAATTCCCACAACAACTAAAACCAAATCTTCCTCTACTGTCCTCTGGGGTCCTTCATGGCCTCGGAGGAAGACAGGCCACTGATCCATCTAAGCAGTTTAGTTAAACCTGACACAGAGACAGAGATTCAAAGACAAGACAAGAAAAGAAAATGATTTGGAAAGGAAAGGAAGAGAAATTACAATTAGCCTCAGGTTGCTAAATCTCCATTAGACCCCTGCTGTTCTGTTGTTCTGCAGCCAACTTAGATTACTCAGAGACAATGCTTAAAAGCCACTTTAACTAAATTAGCAACTGTGGAAGAGCGGCACTCTCAGAACGTATATTTGTCCGCTCCTTCTCCTGAACAATTTCTGTCAAGAAATCCCATGAAAAATTGAGGTCAAAAAAGACTGATGAGGAACAAAGATGTTTTTTAGCAAGACATCAAATATTTGATGTAGCTCAGTGCGAATGAATGATGTTTAATTAATTGTGCTTCTAACTAGGGCAACTGTCTGGTTTACACCTGTGCTCGCGGTATAATGATTAGTAACATTCCACTTCGCGCAAAGTGTTCCCTCCTGAGCAATGATTGGAGAAGCCATCCTACTGTCAAACTCTGGCCTCCACATGTGCCCACATGGGCAAGGGAACTCACATTCATGTAGTATACACACCCACACAAATGACAAAAAAAATCCCACAGGGATAACAAATTATGTGATCACTCAGGAATGGGGAGGTATCTTGGTTTATAAAATATTTGCTGTGCAAGCGTAAGGATGTGAGTTTGACCCCCAGAATCCATGTTAAAAAGCAGCAGCAGCAGCAGCAACAACAACAACAAACAAACAACAACAGTGCATCTTTGGATGTGCTTGTAATCCCAGTGGTGGGAAGGTGGAGGTGTGAATCCTTTGGGTTCAATGGCCAGGCAGCTTTGCCTGCTTGGTGAACTCCCGGCCAGGGAGAGACCCTGTCAGAGGAAAAATAAGAGGTGATGTCACCAGAGGAACAGCACATGTGTACATGTGCATGCTCATGTGCACTCACAGGAATACAATCCCACACGAACGTATGACCACCATAAATCTATACATAAAAGATCCTAATCTCCTGTAAGGTGTAGAAGGTAATGTCCTAGACATATCTCTTTTGTAAAGAGTGGTCTGAAACTTTATGACCTGGAAATACATACATTCCTCATGACAAGTATTTTTTTTTTTGTAGTAACATGTGGCTGGCTGCCTTCCTCTTTCGAGTGGCTCCCTTCTACTTTCACATTTGTCTTACTTAGAGCTTCTATTGTTGTGAACATGGCTTACAGTTTAAGAGGCTTAGTCCATTATCATCCTGGCAGGAAGCATGGCGGTACACAGGCAGACCCGGGGCTGGAGTAGGAGCAGATTCTCCACCTTGATCCACAGGCAGCAGAAGGAGACTGTATCACACTGGGCAGAGTGTGAGCCTAGGAGATCTGCTAAGCCCACCCCCACAGTGACACACCTCCAACAAGACCACACCTCCTAATAGTGTTACTCCTTATGGGCCAAGCATTCAGACACATGAGTCTATGGGGGCCATACCTATTTAAATCACCACAACACCTCTTGGTTTTCTAGAGTCTTCATGTGAGAAGAAAATGTGAGATGAGTCTGTTTGATTTTGCTTGCTGTCATTGTGATCTCTAATTCTATTTTCCTGTAAAAGACATTTCCTCTTCCTCAGGCTACCTTAACACCCACTGAGTGTTCTGTCATATGAACAATAAAAAGACAGAATCATGGCCCTATCAGTTCATGTGGCTGTCACTGGGTCACTTGGACTTCCCCATCTACTATAGAAGCCCTACAGCCTTTCTCCCCTGCAATGCTGAATGACACACAGCTCAGGGCCATCTGGAGGAGGTGCGGCCCTCCATGTGACAGGTAGTTTTGCCTTCCTGGTATTATACTGCAGAGACAGTTACACCATTTGAGACCTTGTGGATTTGATATGGAAACTGAAGAATTAGTTCTCAGATCAATGTCTGGCTCCCTGCTGCGTCCAGGTCTGGTGTGTGGCACCCAGTTGTGGCCGTGTGCACTTGAGCCCCTTGCCCGCCTCTGCTCAGCCTATGGCCCGTTCTTTACCATTTGCCTTTTCCCTGTCCTAGAGCTGACACTGTACCAGCATTCACTTTTACTAGAAAGGCAAAACTCATCCTGCTGCTGAGTGATGGAACTAGGACAGCGAAGCCACGTCCTTTCTGACCTGAGAAGTTCAAATTAATTAATTCACTCATTGAGCAAATGTTTATTGATGTCTTTGTGTCAGACAATGTATGCTAAGTCTTTCCCATATATTTCTCGTTTAATCCTCGGTACATAGAGGCACCGGGGTCTTGCTGCTCACTTTGCAAATGAAGGAACGGAGCTCATGAAATTTAACCAACGTGCTCAAGATTATACAGCTAGCACGTTGTATCGCTGATATTTGAACTTGAATCTGTCTGACACCATAGCCTGTATTTTCTTTGCTGTGGCATTTGTCCTCCTGGCTAGTGGAGGATCAGTAGAGGCATATTTAACCAAGGTCCTAGAGCCCACAGGGCTGTTGCAGTAATAAGAGAGGAGAAAATACATCAGTTGGTTTTATTTATCTTGTATGCTTTCCTTCCTTTCCCCTCCTCCTGTTCCTCTTTAGTAATGAAAATTATAGCAGATTTCTCCTTTGGGAGAGCATCCCACTGACCCAATCCATGTACTTCTTACGGTGTTGTCACTTACAGAACCAGTCCCTCTTACAACACAGATTTTTCTCTGATTCAAGCCTAGTCAACCAGAATGCTCTTCCTTTGACCATAAAGGGTTCTCTTAATGGTGTGTGTGTGCATGTGTGCATGTGTGCGTGTGTGTGTGTGTGTGTGTGTGTGTGTGTGTGTGTGTGTGTGAGAGACAGAGAGAGAGAGAGAGAGAGAGAGAGAGAGAGAGAGAGAGAGAGAGAATATGCAAAATTAGCTAATCGGTTTATTCCATAGGTACTCCATCTATAGAGTAGGAGATGGTGTCTTCTTTTCCTGCCTCAGGAGGGGCTGAGGAGATGCCTTAGTAAACTATTTGCTTTGCAGTCACAAGGACTTGAGTTTGGATTTTCAGCATCCACATGAAAAGCCAGGATTTCCCTGGAACTTCTTGGCCAACAACTGGCCTAGCTGACAGCAAGTTCAGTGAGAGACCCTATCTCAGAAAATAAGATGTATTGGAGAGATAGCTTAATGATTATGAGTGTCTTGCAGAGGGCCCCAGTGCAGTTCCCAGCACCCATGTTGGGTGGCTTATAACCACCTGTGAGTCTAGTTTGAGGGGATCAAATGCCTCTGGTTTCTGTAGGCAGCTGCGTTCTCTCTCCTCCCCCAGTCTCCTCTCTCTCGTGTGTATATGTACAGTTGAAAAGTTAAGACATAAATCATTGGGATATAAGGTAGAAGGTAATCAAGGAAGACAGCCATCCAAAGCTTCCAAACAAACAAACAAACAAACACACACACACAGACACACACACACTAATGTGCACACATACACACTAATAATGCACACACACATACTAATGTACACATACACACACACACACACACACACACACACACGAGTAGATAAACCCACTACTTTCAGAATGATGATCTTTCACCATTCTTACTTCCTTGTTTTGACTCTTGTATCTATCACTTGTAACTAATAAAAGATGTGCCCTAAGCTTCTAAGTGTGGAAGCTAATGGTCTGAGATATGAATTCCGGTACCTGCAGGAAATTGGCAGGGGAGGAACCAGGAAGAGGAAACTGAGTGTGGGTGTAGTGGGGTGCTGATATATGGCATGAATTTTCACCCTCAACATTAAGTGATATATGCATTTGCTCTTATACATAAGATTCACCCCATAGCCCCTGACCATGAGCATTCACCGAGGTCCCAGCATCCCAAGTCTCTGTTCTGGAAAGCTCTCTACCTACAGTCTTCTTTTCCTTGGAGCCTCCACTGCCCTCTTCTCAGGAGGCTTGTTTGCTGTTTAGATCTACCACTTGTTTGTATTAAGTAATATTCTCTCTCTCTCTCTCTCTCTCTCTCTCTCTCTCTTTCTCTCTCTCATCAGAGCATTAAAGCTGACAGAATTCTTTCAGGACTCCCCCCCCCCCACCAGTTTCCCTTTTTTTCTTGCCCCCGGCAACCGGTGGATTCAGTACAGATTTGTTGCCAATGTTATCCCTGAGGGGATGCTCCAGCTAGTGTTCCGTGACTGCATTTTCTAGTCCCTTGAATTTAAACTCAGCTGTGGTCCTGGAGATGCCTGAGGTGGACAGTGGCTACTTCCAAGAAGAGTCACAGAGCCTGGCTATTGTATGTGCTCACTCCTCCTCATTGTCAGCGTCACCCCCATACCTTTTGTGTCTTCTCATTGGTCCCTAGCCTTTTTGCTCCATCTCTTCCTTTGCATCTTGCCATGATGGTCCAAGCTGAACTTCCCTGTAAAGTTTGTCTTCTGGTAATGCATTCCTTGGTTACAGTGCCTCCAGCTTCCCAGATGTCTGGAGCCTAGCTCTGGGGAGCCAGAAGGGACAAAGACAACAGAGTCTTTGGAGTGATAGAATATCAATTCTAGGCCAAGCAAGGGAATTAACTTGGAGGAGTGGTGGCAGTAGAGGGAGTGCTAGAAGGATTTGGAAAGTTAGTGAGGCATATCAGAGTGGGGGACAGGAATAAGGGGGGGCTGGTGATAGACTCTCTCAATTAAAAGGTAGCTGAGCGAATCTCTTACTGCTTCTTATCTGCCGTTCATTCAAATACATGAATTAGGGTCTGAGGATGTAGCTCAGCCCTTAGAGTGGTTGCCTAACAGGGATAAGGTCCTGGGTTCTATTACCGGCATCACATGGGTGTGGTGACACATGCCGGTAATTCAAGCATGAGGGAGGCGGAGGCAGGATCAAAACTTCGAGGTCAGCCTTAGCTACCCAGAGAATTGGAGGACAGCATGCCTTAAAAAGAAAACATACACCATACACCAGGTGGCTTGGTTTCCCAGCCGACTCCATCTCTAGTGCTGCCTCCTCGGGAAGCCTTTTCTAGTGTGCTTGCTTGAAGTGTGAGATATGTCAGCACTGGACCTTCTTCAGACAGCATCTTACCTCTAAGTAAATGTGCTGCAGTAACTTGGCTATTGCCTTTCTATCCCTTGGGAGTCAGGCTGGTGGTTTTCATCGTGATGAGGATCCCAGAAAAGGTCCTGGAACACGCGAGTTTCTGAAACCCGTCTGTAGAAGAACGAAAGGAAGAAACACTCATTGTAGCTTTCTAAGCTTCTCCAGGATCTTGACTAAGGATCACTCGGACCACACCAGAACCTTCAGAGAAGGGCACTGCAGACCCTGTCAGCCTTGTAGGTTCCACACTGATCTCCAGAAGCTTCCTTTCACTTATAAAAACACAAGTGGAAAGTACAGACATGAATTTTCAAGGGAGACACTTGAGATCTGAAGGAGCCTAGCCAAGGAACCAGAAGATGATCCACGAGCTTGCAGAAGAAATGGCTATGGCGCATGCGCATTCAGAAGCCCATCCCACTCATTATGATCATTTCTAGCTCAATCCATTTATCCACAAATTTCGGGAATTCCTTGTTTTTAATAGCTGAATAGTATTCCATAGTGTATATGTACCACAGTTTCTTTATCCATTCTTCTATTGAGGGACACTTAGGCTGTTTCCATGTTCTGGCTATTATGAATAAGGCTGCTATGAACATGGTTGAGCAAATTTTCTTGTTGTGTGCTGGAGCATCTTCTGGGTATATTCCAAGGAGTGGAATAGCTGGGTCATAATGAGTGAGTTAACCCAGAAGCAGAAAGACTCAAATGGTATATACTCACTTATATCTGCATATTAGCCCAAGGGGCATGTCCCACCAAAGCCTTCACTTACCAGGAAACTGAGACAGAGGGGAGGACATTCTAGTGGGACTCTAGATGAGAGAAGCATGGGAGAATGGCAAAGTAGAAGGATCCAGAGGGTCCTAGAAGCCTACAAGTAGAACATTATGATAGGCAGATTTGGGCTCAGGGGTCCCGCTCAAACTAAGGCACCAGCCAAGGACAATACAGGCGGTAAACCTTAAACCCCTACCCAGATCTAGCCAATGGTCAGAACACTCTCCACAGTAGAGTGGAGTGTGGGATACTACTTTCTCACATACTCTGGTGCCTCACCTTTGACCATGTCCCCTGGAGGGGGAGACCTGGTGGCACTCAGAGGAAGGACAGCAGGCTACCAAGAAGAGACTTGATACCCTATGAACATATACAGGGGGAGGTAATCCCCCTCAGGAACAGTCATAGGGGAGGGGAATAAGGGGAAAATGGGAGGGAGGGAAGAATGGGAGGATACAAGGGATGGGATAACCATTGAGATGTAACAAGAATAAATTAATAAAGGAGAAAAAAAACAGAAGCAATCCCATCCGATCCCATCCCTGTAGTACCCGGAAGTATAGTTTCTTTAGAAAGACTTGGAGTTTCTGCTTTTACCTGGGCTGCTGTCATGCCGGATAGCTGCCTCAATTCCCACCACTCAAGCTTTTTGTTATTTGTAAGTTGAGGTTTTAGGGTCCTAATTAAATTTTCAGATTTCCTCTTAAGGCCCTGGCATCTCAGAGTACCCAAGGGACCCGAGAACGGTTAGTGGAAGGCAGAGCCTCGGCAGGTGAGGGAAGGCTGCTCCAGGAAGAGGTGGGAAAAGCAAGGACTATTTAAGTTCTAAACATAGCGAGCCTTTCTTCTCCCCACCTCTTCCTGCTGTCCTACCTCCCTCTTCTTTCCTTCCCCCCCTCCACATGCCTTCCATCTTTCTTTCCTTTTTCCATTTCTGGTGAATAGAGGGAGCCCAGGCTAGGAGATAGGTATCTTAATGAGCTCTGCCTCCAAGTGCCCGTTCCACTAGCCCTATGCTGGGCCCTAGGGTTGCAGCAGGAAGTGATATATGGTACCTTCGCATGCCTTCCTGAAGCTCCCCTGCTTAGTTTGTGTGTGGAGGGTGCGCCCAGCTAATAACTGGGCACACAGGCGTCACTGGTGGCTGCACAGACTTTTTTTTTTTTTTTTTTTTTTTTTTTTTTTACATCCAGTAGCCACAAAAGAAGTCCTCAGAGATGTATTGCCTGGGCTGAGCCTCGAAAGATAAACTGTTCAGAGAAGCAAAGGGGACAGAGATGCGTACAGTGGGAAGGTCCTGTGCTCAGCAATAAGCTCTGTGAACTCAGGGTCTGGAGACAGCAGAGTGGGTGGTACAGAGAGCGCTGGGAGACATTGGCTTTGGGGAAGGGTGGCTGCAGTAGGAAGAAGCGTGACGCTGTGGTGTTGCAACTGAGAAGGCTTGGACGCTCAGGATGTCCTGGAGAGAGGCAGAAATGGCATGGCCTGAGCTGAGCTTTACAGAAGGCACCGTCTCATTTAGTGGAGAAAGAACTTAATGGGACAGAAGAGATGTTCAGTGGAGGATGCTGCAAGGTCAAGGAAGAGACTAAGCTGAGCTGCAGAAAGGGGAGGAGGGGGAGGAGAAGGGAACAAAGAAGACTGGTTGGGAGCTCCAAGTCCTGCATCCTGCTGTTGGCCAGTGCTGGGATGTGGTCCTCGGTCTCCCCACTATCCTTCCGTGCCCTCTCTGCTCGCGAGCCCTGGAGGGTCTGCGTGCCCCTGGATCTCCAAGCTCTGCTGAGGTCTGTGCCTGTTTGCTTTGTCTGTGACAGCTGAGAAACCCTCACTGCAAAGCATTTATAAATGCACTTTGCTTTTTGACTTACAGGCACATTCGTCTCCAGCTTTCCAAAGTTCTGTTAATAGTGTAAGTGCGTGATTATCTTCCATCCCTGCTTCTTGGTGGGAGGTGGTGGATGAGGGTGTTCCATTATTAATAAAATATGAATGCATTAAGGTATTTATTTTCATGTTTCTTTTGTGGGAAACATGTTCTTCTGTGGCGCTTTTTGGGGTGGGGCCTAAAACCGCTGGAAGCTGTAGATCAAGCTGTGGTCTTGGTTTGCAACAAAGCCCTTGACCCCTCATGGTCTTTGTTCTGTTTACTCTTGGCAAATGTTTCGGGTTCAAAGAGAGTTGCTTTAAAAGCTGCATTGGGAACGTCTATAAAATCTGAACACATCTTTGACATCAAAAAGCTCTCTCAAAGCCATGGCTTGCTGGAATAAATAGGAATGCCTCAAAAACCATATGGAATGCATTTTCCATAACTGCTCTGCACTTGAATAACAAAGGAGAAAAGTTCTTGGCAAAAGGAGTCTGGAGTTTTAATGACCCTTAAATATTTGGCTTCCTAGCCAGATGTGTTTTTACCAGGCTGAAAACCCGGCGGGCAGACCCTGCCTCTCTCTCTGGCAAAACATAAGCTAACAGGGCGCTGGTGTTTGTGAAAAGATGTTTGCGCTTCATTGCAGAAAGCTTAATTCACCATGATTTCCTTAATTATCTACCCCTCCTCGAAACTGGCAGAACTCCCAGCATGCCTCAGAGCATCCGTTCTGATTCGAGACTACAAGCTGTTTGTGAGGAGGCCACGGAAACATCCCCAGCTATTTGAAATTGGGACCGAAGGGTTGAGACAAAGATAGAAGTGGGTCTCCTTGCAGAAAGCAGAGCAGGGTAGGGAGCTCAGGCTTCCTGGCTTGAATGGCTTTATTCTCACCGGCTGTAGTCAATGAGCTAAGTCAGTTCCTTGGTGTGTTAAAATGAGACAACACTCCCCCTGGGCTATGCTGTTGAAGTTCAGTTTCTGATTATGAAGGAACCCAACTGTCCGATACACGCGTGCTTACCACCTTTCGGAGAGTCCTCTGGAAGTCCATGCCTGTCTGCTTCCGGTGCCTTCCTGTGCCTGGGCGTATTAGTGACTTATTTCCTGGCTGTGATGTAGTACTTGACTAAACGAACTTAGAGAGGAAGTAATTTAGTTGGATTCACAGTCCTAGTGTGTAGTCCATCGTGGTGGGAACGTTACCATGGCTGGAACTTGTGACCTGCTTCCCTGCACTGCATCCCCAGTTAGAGGGCACAGAGTGACAGATGCTGTTGCTTAGTTACCTTTGCCCCTCCCGCTTTTTTATTTAGATGGGGATCCCTGACTTTGGAATGGAGCTACTCATTTAACCCAGCCTAGAAATTTCTCCTAGAGATTTATTTCCACATCAAGCTGACAACCAAGATTAACCGTAGCAATGGATGTACGGAGTGGCCCTCACCTCTGCAGCACCTCAGAACTACTGCAACTCTCACGCACTGACAGGTAGGTTGATGCCCCCCCCCTCACTGCCCCACCCGGCCCTGGGAAGAACCCTTCCCTGATAAGAGACACACAGCTGTCATTTCAGACTCGGGGTGTGGAGAATGGGGAGAGGTGGGGGGTGGGGGTGGCTTTCAGAGTGTAATGGAACCAGACCCAGACCCTCTTCAAAGACCAGGAAAATGTCCAGTAGATATCAGAACCAAGAGTACACTCTACCCAATTCACCAACGGTTTGGGCCCTTACTGACTTGTTTACAAAACTAGACTGTGTCTGCACAGGACAGAGATTTCCCAACACAAGACATTTGAAAGTATGGACATCAGGAGGGGCTGGCACACTGGGCAGGCCACATGCCCAGCTCTGAGCTGATGTGCTGGGCTGCTCAGTGTTCTCCTAAAAATACAGCGCACAGTAAGAAGGAGAAACAGAAGCCTAGAGAAGGAGACTTTGGCAGCGGGGGCTCCAAGGCCTTTGCTCCTCCTCAGAGGCAAATGCTGACTCTGTGCGGTGGTTATGGTAGCCTTCGGCCGCTCGGGCCGCTACAGCATCATGCCACAGCCTGGGCCGTTTGAACAGCAGATTCTTCTGCCCTCAGTGCCGACTCTGGAGGCTCATGATCAGAGACATGGCATGGCTGGGGTCAGCTGAGGACTTCTTCCTAGTTCAGAGTCCTGAGATGGTTCAGACCTGGCAGAAGCAGTGAGGGATGCCTCTGCGACAGCTTTCCTACGTTACCTTTTCCTTGCTGTGATAGAATACCTGACCAAAACAAACAAACAAACAAACAACTGCTTGGGAAAGAAGGAAGGATTTACGTTGGCTCACAGTTTAAGGGTGCGGTCCACCAAGGTGTGGAAAGTCATGGCAACAGGAACAGGAAGCAGCTTATGACCTGTCTGCAGTCAGGAAGTAGAGAGCAATGAGTGCTAGGGCTTCAATCACTCTCTCCCCCTCTTATTCAATCCTAGACTGGTGGTGCAATGGCATCATCCACATTCACACCTCATGCCCAGAGATTTGTCACTTAGGTGATTCTCAACTCTGTCGGGTGGACCATCCAGATGCTGCTATTCCAGGCCCCACTGTCATTTATGGGCATTCCTTTCTCAGGACCCAGTCACCCTCTAACACTGACATCTTGTGATGGGAGTCTCAACGTGTCCATTCGAGGGGGGGGGGCGGGACTGCTCAGATGTCCAGGCCTTAGCTCACTCTGCAACTGATGCTGGTGGGTAGATTACTGCCTGCCCTGCTTGCCGCATTGTAGGGCACTCTCTGTGCTCCTCTCAGTGAGGACGGAATTACTATTCCGATCCTTGTTAATAGATAATTAAGGGGAAAAAAATTTGTGCTCTTGGGTATGAGAAAAAGTGTAGAGAAGTTCAGATCAAAATCATAGCGGGGAGATGGAGGAGGTTAAAGAAACCAAGAAATCAAGAATCAAACAAACAAACAAAAAAAAGTGCTACTCAGCTTAACATAGGATAGCAAACACCTAAACCTCTATACTGAATCTCTCTTCTCTTTCTAGTACACAGAGGTGGAGAGGCTCTGTGCACTGTCTTGGAAGGGGTAGGATGCAGAACAAGGCTTGCTGGCTCTGCTGTACCTCCTACACTCCTCTGTCTTTCTGTACCCCTCAACCTCCCTGCATGGCCATCTTACCCCCTCAGCTATATGGTGCTGTGGGCACTCTAGATGGTCCATCCATGATGGGACATCCTCACGGGGAGATGGTCTCTGGAAAGAGAGAATGAGAGTGAGAGCGAGCAGTCAGGAAAGGCCAGGGTTGGGTTCAGCCACCCAGGGAAGGGTCTGGCTTTCCCTCTCTCCTTTCCATCTTTCACTCTTGGAAGGTGCTGGGTTAGGCTACTGTAGCACTGAGAGTCTCAGGGAATGACCCCGACCCTGATTTGGTCTCATGCAGATCCTGAACAGCTTTCCTAGTTTTCTGCTGCCCAGTCTTGAGGCTGAGGGGTCCTAGCGTTTCAGCAGCTCAGAGCCAAGAATAGAGAGAGTGATGCTGTTGCCGGTCTCAGGGCTCTCTCTGAGCCCAGTTCTGTTCCAGCAAATGCTCTTTGATAGCCCTAGGTATGCCAGCAGGGAGCAGGTGAGCGATGGTGTGCACTCCAGAGAGAACTGGGCTGAGACCAAGTGGCTCTGTGCTGTCTCAGGCATGTTAATTAAATGTGGGATTATGGACCCCAGATCTTCACAGAAAGTAGATTTATCGTACCTCATTACCAGGTTTTATACACTCCACTTGGGCGAGACTGATGTTCTGCATTAAAAGGAATGCCGGATTTTATGGTCTAAACCCTTCTCATAGAAAGAGAGAAAACATTCAGAAATGGCAGCGACGAGACCCGAGGCTTCGCTTTGCTGGCCCTGATGACACACTGAAGCCAGGGCATCAGAAAGATTCAAGCACTGCCAGAGCACATGGCCGGCATACTAGTCCAAGAGTGTTCATCTCAAGCCCCACCCAGCTTCTGTTCCTCCACAGGCCTGTGACTTTGCTATCGACTTTTCCCTCTGTTTTTTTCGTGGGATCCATTCTCTCCAGTGCTTTGGCACATTCGGCATGAGGGCGTGTGCTGCCTCATTCAGCGCTTCTCTTTCTGTCTCTCCTGCTCCCTGTCTCCATGTGCACTGGCATGTATAATAATGGGGGTTCGAAACTTACCACCACACAGCATGGCACCTTGAACTTTGAGAAGACAAAGACGCAGTGAGAAAGCCTCTTTGTCTTTCTTTTGCTGCTCCTCCTTGCTGGTACGAGCCGTAAAACCCAGAGAGAATTCTGCAATCTTCTCTCTCTTCAAAAGAGACCCTCACTTGAGATGTAGTCACCCTACACCTAGAGGAAAGGATGTGGTAAACAGACTATAAGATCAACAAACAGGTCACAATAAGTTTTCACTGTTAATTACCAGGGGATCACACTCTTTCTCCACCCACACTCCTCTGTGATCATCCATTTCACAGAATTCATGCACAAATAGTTTTTTTTTCTATGCACACACTGTGTGTATGCAGGTACACACGTGTGTGTGTGTGTGTGTGTGTGTGTGTGTGTGTGTGTGTGTGTGCAGCTAGAGACTATTTCTCAGAAATGTCATTCACCGTATATTTTGAGACTTGGCCTATTACTGGCCTGGAGCTTGCCAAGTAGGCTTGGCTGGCAGGCCAGCAAGCCTCAAGGATTCCCCCTTCCTGCCTCTTCCTCCCTCGAGCATATGTTTTTAATTGCTGCACTCCACTGATCAAAAGATAGATTGGCTTTTGCCCCTCTCAGTTTGTAACTTCAAAAACAAACAACCACCAAGTAGAAATTGGGAGGCAGAGTGAGTCTAAAACCACCGTGGGGTCACGTATGGTGTGCGTGCGATGGCCTGTGATTCCAGCATTTGGGAAGAGAATGTAGGAGGGCAGGAAGCTCAGACCAGTCTTGGCTACACAGTGAGTTCGAGGCCAGACTGAGCTACATGAGACTCTGCCTCAAAAAAGTAAAATGAGTGAATATATGAGTAAACAGAAAACAAACAAACAAATAAATACCTGGCAAAAAGCTTTAACATACATATTTTAATAAGTCAGTGCATTGGTTTTTAAAGGAAAACACACATTTATATTATACAGTTTAAAAATATAGGGTAGATATAGAGATGAGTTTTGTATAAAAGTTTAGAATAGTCAGTATACAAGAGATTATTCAATATTTTTAGACATGGAATGTTTTTAAAAAATTACCCATTGTTTAAACCACAAAGAGAATCTGAACAAATTTTAAAAATCAAAACACTGAAGTGAATGAAATAGAAATTATGACAGAAATATCTCAAAACTTACAAAGACAAGAGGAATTTCAGAGGAGGAACTCTATGGCTTTGTGACTTTAAAAAAAAAAATTCCTCTTGGCTACATTGTGGGTTCTTCTCCTAACTGTGTCCTAACAATGTTCCTCTGGCTCCGCTCAGCTCCTCCTCGCTCATCTGTCACCGAGTGTCTTCTCTTCTCACCCTGTGGAGCCCAATTCACTTTCAACTGTCTCCTGTTTTCGCTCTGATCAATCTCGTTTCTTTCCTGTCCTTTTCTATGCCTGTTCTCTTTTCTCTTTTTCAGCACTAATTGTCTTTTCTTACCCTACCCTTCTCCCAGATCGACCCTACTCAGTCTCTCTCAGCCTCTGCTGACCTTTTCTAGCCTCTCCTGATCCCAGAAGTCCAAGAGGCAACCAACACTGTAGGGCCATAGGGTTCTTTAAAGGGCCAGGCACACAAATTAAGTTATACTATAGAATTCATATCACTGGTTGCTTTGGCACGTGGTGAAGCTTGAGTTGGGACCATGCGGTAGAGGAAAGCTACTTCCTTGGAAGGCAAAAGAAGATAAGGAACAGGCCAGGTCCCAACATGTCTCTCCAGACTTGAAGTGCTCCCATTAGGCACCACCCCGTAAAGCGTCTGCTGCCTCCTAGGACCACCAGGACAGAGACCTGGCCTTTCACGCAGGCCCTTTGGGGGAACATGACAGGTCCAAACTGAGACAGATTAGGAGGTCCCAAGCCTCCCTAAGGCTCTTCAGGGGGGTTGGATGTTGTTATATTTTGCTAGAGAAAGAATGCCAATTTCACGTTAGGTAGTTGAAGGCACTTTCGAGACAGGATCTTATTAGATAGCCCGATCTCGCCTCAAACTCCCAATCCTCTTATCTCAGCCTCACAAATACTGGGTCCATAAGCATGTCCCTTTACCTTAGACTTATAAAAACTTTCATTTTTTTTTTCTTTCCCCACAAATGATTGAAGCTGTCAGATTTGCTGCTACTAGGCTGTCTGGTGTCTGACCCTCTCTGTACCCAATGGCAGCAGGGGCATGTCTGGGTCAGAACCGTAACTAGTAACTACCCAGGCTCTGGTAGGTACCGAGGGTGGAGTGGAAACAGCTGTTGTTTTCTCTCTGACCCCTTCAGTCTTGCAGGGTTGGGTAGAGTGACGAAGCTGTCAACCATCCACTTCTGTGATGCGGGCAGTTGGCATCCTAGCATTGGCTGCTTTGTTTATTTTTTAATATATATTTTATTAATTTATTCATATTACATCTCAGTTGTTATCCCATCCCTTGTATCCTCCCATACCTCCCTCCCTCTCATTTTCCCCTTACTCCCCTCCCCTATGACTATGAATGAGGGGGACCTCCTCCCCCTGTATATGCTCCTAGGGTATCAAGTCTCTTCTTGGTAGCCTGCTATCCTTCCTCTGAGTGCCACCAGGCCTCCCCATCCAGGGGACGTGGTCAAATATGGGGTACCAGAGTTTGTGTGAGAATCAGTCCCCACTCTCCACTCAACTGTGGAGAATGTCCTCTCCATCAGCTGCTTTAAATGCACCACCTCAGGGAGACTCCAGTCTCCCAGCTGATGCCCAGTAGAGAATTGACTTTAAAGGTAGAAATTGCCGCAGCTGTCTTGGGTCATCAAAAGCTTCTGTCTCTGGTTCTGTTCTGCAAGACAGTCAACAGTCCCTCCGGGAGGCTGTTTCAGTCACTCCCATTTCAGATACTCTGCAAAGAACCTATGGCCACCCTGGCTGTCCAGCCCCCTGTCTTGTAGACCTCCATCACTGTCGCCAAACAGAAGACTGTGTACATTCTGACTGGCTAACAAGCAGACCTCTTGCCACTGTCCTTG